>NC_082651.1:10777952-11083597 GCF_028023285.1 Balaenoptera ricei | reverse complement strand
CAGGCACCTTAAGTCTCTCCTACAACCTTCAGGCAGACAGGGCAGAAGTAGAGAAACTTAGCGCCTTGTTGCATGCACGCTCACATGCCATACTCACTGCACACACGTGCCATAGCTGGCACAGGTCACATGCATCCAGGGTTGTCAGTATGAACATGCAATGCACAGCCATGCCCTGCGACTGTGCCCACAGCTGCCTGTGCTGCACAACCTGCGTGCACACAGAGGTGGGGGTTTCTACAGAGTCAGGCTGCACGCAGGTGTGCACGCAGCCCACTCTGCCCACCAGGCATGGGACAGTCCTCCTTCTCTTGCCTTTCCTCTGCCGGCCCTACCTGCCAGGAGGCCACTCCCTGTCCCTGCCGGATGGGTGGAGTGAGTTGCTCAAGTCCCGCTGGTGCATCTGCCCCTTCCCTTGGCCATTGTGACCCCACACTGGCCTCCGCCTTCCCTCACAGCCGGGCCCCAGCGGATCTTGCGGTGCCTGCTGGGGGCCCTCCTGCAGCTGGGCTGGCCAGAGGCTGGAGTGGGTCCCACACCTTCTGGTGCTGGGCCAGGCAGGGACAGTGGTCTGAGGGAAGCCACCATTGGGTCCCTCACCAAGGTCAGCAGGAGGATTGTGAAAATCACCTTCCCCTCTAGTGGCAACAGGGACTACGGTTCAGAGCACAGGCTGGGAGTTGCCTGACTCATCCACCCTCAGTGCCTGTCACTGTCATTTGTGGATCCTCACAGTGTCCTGGGAGGGCAGGCACTGCCACTTCCCCTTTCACAGACACGAGGCTCCAGTGCGGTGGGGACGGGGGGGCGGGGCTCATCCAGCCCAGCACTAGGACTTGAGCTCCGTGAACTCTTAGGAGAAAGGAGCAAAGAGAACTGCAGGCTCTGCTCCTGGGTCTTCAGGGAGTGATGTCTTCATGACCCGGCATGTCCATCGGGACCCGCTACCTGCCCAGGTTCCTGCCTTCTTGCAGGGCATTTGTGGGAGGTGGGCCCTAATCTTCTCCCCTATTTCCAAAGTAATCAAAGCCCTGAACTGTAATGGGGAGTGAGGTGGCTCTGACTGTTCTCTAGGTGGAGCCTGGGACAAGGTCAAGGCTGAAGGGCAGGAGCCCTGAGGTGGCCACTCCTCCCTCCATGGTCTTTCCAGCAGGCTCTGCACCTGCATTATTTCCCTGGACCCCCAGGCAGCCCCGAGGTCGCTCTTGGTATTGCACTCCCTTTACAGATGAGGAAACTGAGGCCCACCCATGACTGCAAGCTATAAAGTGTTACAGCTGGGATTTGAACCCTGCTCTGTCTTGCTCTAAAGCTCAGTTGCCTAGGGCTTGGGGGGATGGATGGGGAGGTCATGGGAGAAGGCTATAGGGAGAGAGGGGCGTGCCTGTGACCAGGCAGCTGAGGAGGTGCCCCATCCTAGTGGGGGGCTGGCTCCATGGAGTTGTGGCCTGTTGCACCCTCCGAATCCTTTAGAGAGTGCACATAAGTCAGATCCCGCCCCTGGCCACGTCTCCTGGTTAGCCATGTGACCTTGAGCCAGCCACAGCCCCTTGTCTGGGCTGCAGATCCAGAGCTGCAAAGGAAAGGACCCCAGTGTTTTGAAATCAGGAGCCCTTTTCTCATCAAAATCTTCTGCAAGAGAGGGAGCTGCTTTGCCACCTCGGGCTGGCTTGGGGCCCATCTACTCTCCCACCCCACCCCACCCCAAGGCATCTCTGGTGATGCCCACGAGCAGCTGCAGAGCCCTGAAGGTGGCCTCTGTGAGAAAGAGGGGCAGCCTTGGTTTCCAAGGCAAAGAAAGGAGAAGGGAAAGAACTTGGCAAGTCTTCCTTTGCTGGTCCTCCAGCCCCGGGCCGGAAGGAGACAGAGCAGAAAGGAGGGCTCAGTGTGGAGTGAGTCACTGTGTTGCCCTCCCCATCTCCCCATCCCCAGCTGACTGATGTTTCCCTGGAACAGGTGCATCTGTCAGCTGTGATCAGCCCACATCCTAGAGCGCCACAGAGCGGCCATGTGACAGGGAGAGAACCAAGGGGACCTGCTGGCACCAGAGTTGGAGGGGGGTTGCAGAGCTGAGCTGAGCAGGACAGCTGAGAGGGGCCTGTCCCGTCTCCCGGTTGGCCCAACCTCCCCGCTCTGATCTGTTGCCTGAAGTCTCTGCCCAGCCCTCCCCTCCATCAGGCTGGCCCGCGCCTGTGCCGTGCTCAGCTAGGCAGAGCAGCTGCTGGCCTTTGCCGGCCTCATCTCCAGCTCTGCGGCCGCCCCCTGTCCTCCCCTGCTTCCAGCACATGCCTCTGGGGCAGGCAAGGGATAAATCCGAGTCCCCGCTGCTGGTGCTATGCCTGGCCCTGTTTTAAGATCCTCTCTTGGGACTTCCCTGGTGGTCCAGTGGTTAAGACTCCACGCTTCCATTGCAGGGGGCATGGGTTCAATCCCTGGCTGGGGAACTAAGATCCCGCATGCTGTGGGGTGAGGCCAAAAAGAAATCCTCTGTCAAGATGGGCACTCTGGGCAGTGAGCCCAGAGAGCCAAATTCTAGCCCCAACTCTGCCCAAGTGACTCTGTGAGCTCGGGTGGGGTCCATCCCCTCCCTGGGCCTCAGTCTCCCCATCTGAGCCTCAGATGCGCTCATAGCCTCTGCCAGGCCCCCACTTGAGGTCGGGCCCTGTGCTGAGCAGTGGCGGCTGGGTGTAGAGGTGAGGGGGGCCACCACCAAAAGCTCCAAGATGCTGTGATGCAGATCGCCCCGCCCCACACATATGCCTCCTGACCTGTCACAAGGCCCACCCCCCGCTATTTGTAATTGACGAGCCCGGCCAGGAGCGAAGGTGGCTGCGGAGATAACACAGCTGCACCTCGCCAGCTGTTAGCCCAGCTCTGCATCAGCAGATCTGGGCTCAGTCCCAGCCCCCTCATGCCCAAGCTGTGTGTCCTCAGACAAGTTATTTAGCTCCTCTGTTCCATGGTCTCCTCGTTTTCCTGGAGGAAATATCATCGACCTCCTAGATAAATAAGATCCTACACCAACCCGCTTAGCACAGCCCCTGGCGCGTTGCGAGAGCTCCGTAGATGGTGGGAGTGTCAGTGTTATCAGTTTTGGATTACTGAGTAGAGCCTGGGAAGGGCTCGCCAGCGGGAGAGTGTTGTCAGTGGGTAGCTCTGAGTCCACCGCTGGGTTGATGAGAAGCCCTCGTTGCCTGGGCAGCAAGAGACAGGTGAAGAGCTAGTGTCCTGGCCGAGGTGGCAGCATCAGAGGCAGGGCAGGACCGACCCAGTCCTCCCCTCCCCTGCTCCAGTGCTCTGGGAGGGGCGGCACCCAGGCGTGTGTGTGTGTGTGTGTGTGTGTGTGTGCGTGCCTGTGTTCTGCAGGGACTCATGACAATCTCAGCTCCCCTCTCAGGAGGCAGGCCGCCTGGCCCGTATCTGTTGGTGCTCAGGGGTGGGAGGAGAATCGAGGCTCCCCAAAGCCTCCCTATCCCAAATCCTCGGGGCCCGCACGACACAACGCCCACTGCCACTTCCTGCCATCTGTCCCAAGTGATGGAGATAGAGCAAGCAAAGATGAGTGGGCGCTCAGTGAGCTTGCCTGCAGGAGCACCCATGGACGGGGTCAGGGCGCCAGGCAGCCCCACAGCTCGGCAGGGCTGCACGTCCCCGCTGGCCCAGGCTCTGGCCTCGAGGCAGCCCCAGCCCCATCCTCCCACCCCGGGAAGGAGGGAGATTGCGAACCCCAGACTCCTTCCTCCCACAGACAAGGCCCAGAATTTCCTATCCGGTGGGATAAGCCCTCTAAACCTTAGCTGCACTTTCAGATTGGCTGAGGAGCTTTATAAAAATAGAGCAGCACAGACCCCACTGAATCAATAATGCAGCCCCCGGGTGGGCAGAGGTGAGGAAGTCTCCCAGGTGATTCTGATGTGCAGCCAGCTGAGCAGAGGGAGTTGGGTGTCCCCGCTGATGTCACTGGGCCCTGGGCTTGGCCCTGCCCCTTGCACTGAGCATCAGAAGGGTGAAGAATAGTGCTAATCACTCCTGCTTGGGGGGGTTGTACATGTCACCTCGTTTAACCTTCTCCATAGTCCCGTGAAGCCCTGTTATTATCCCCATTTTACAGATGAGCAAACTGAGGATCAGGGTGGTCAAGTACTCTGTCCAACGTGGCCCAGCCAGGAGGTGAGGGTCCAGGATTCAAGTCCTTGTCTGGCTGACCACAGACCTCTTCCCACTGTACTGACTGAAATAACGTCAACCAGCTTGAAATTCCCCCTCCTCAGCTAAGTGTGTCTTCTGAACCAGCATCCAGTGGGTCCTGGTGGCTCTTATGAAACTCTTCATGCTGTGTCTCATGCATAAATGCCTGTAAACATTTGGGAGAAGTTAGCTGTGCCTTTTGCATATGCATTGACTCAATAACATTGCCTCTGAGGAAGGGAGCCTGGATGTTCTCGCCCCAAAGACTGCCGCGTGCCCACAGGTCACCTCTGCCGCGCCTTCCCTGAGATGCTCTTTGGGGGTTCTCTGGAGCCCAGCGGGCGAGAACCACAGAAACTGAGCCAGCTGCGCAATGGTCTGGCCTTGGAGTGCCCCTGACGGCCTGACAGATGGGCTTCCACAGGACGGAGCTGTGCACGCTGGGCATGGGGCAGTGGGCAGGGACAGCCGCCCTGTGGACTGCTGGCTTTTCTGGGGGCCTGGTGGGGGTGAGGAGCCACAAGGTGGGCTGTCCCGGTCCAGGTCCCAGTGGTTTGTTTAAAATGATCTGGCCTCTTTCTATGCGGTGGTGAAAACTCTCAGGTGATGGTTGAGAATGGAGTGTCCTCGTGGAGAATCTGGACCACATGTAGGGGGAGCTGGGAGGCATGAGGGGTTGTTCTGCTTCCGGTACCCATCTCCATGGTGACAATGTCACAGTTACTGAGGAGTCACCTTGACCCTTCCATCACTACCTACACCTACAGCAGATCCTAAATACTCATCACACTGATATTTCCACCACCCATCCCGCTGCCTGGGCCTGGCTCAACCCCCCACACTGTAGTCCCCTCAACTTGGGCAGCCCCCCAAGTTAGCCACTTGCCTCATTGTCCCCCAGTTCTCTTCCACACTCCACCAGACCTTTCACCTTTCACCTTTCACCAGAAAGGTTGTTTCACCTTTCTGAAACAACTCTGACTGACACTAGCCTGGACTTGGGTGGGAAAGAGGAGCTGGGGTCAGGGTGTGCCCTGGCAGCGGGAGGCTAACCCACACCCCCCAACTGGCAGGTCTGAGAACCATCTAGAACAGTGCTGGCCAATAGAAATGCATTACAAGGCACAGGTATCATTTTAAATGGTCCGGCAGACACATTAAAGAAAGTAAAAAAAATATATTTTTAATAATATATTTTATTTAACCCAATGTAAATATTATTTCAACGTGTAATCAATATAAAAATTATTAATGAGCTATTTTACACTCTACTAAGAAGGATTTGAAACCCAGTGTGTATTTGCACTGATGGCACATCTGAATTTGGACTAACCCCATTTCAAATGTTCAGTAGTCACATGCGGGGAGTGGTCACTGTACGGGACACCTCAGTCCGTGCTCAGACTCCAAATTTCCTAGCTGTTTGTACTCTGCCTTCACCGATTTGGTTTTATCTGCCGCAACCTGTGCTATTGTTTCTTATTTTTCCTTTAAATTAACTCACATTTTAAATTTCAGTAAGCTCATTTAAAAGGGAATCTGTAAATCATTATCGTAAAAGGAGAGCTAGTAGCAGTCGCTGAGGTAACCATAACAACGCCATGAAAACAAAACAACGGCATTAAATTCCAGCTCCTCCCACCCTCCCCCGCTATGTGGGCTGCTGAGTCTCAGAGCTGGAGCTAGAGGGATGCTGCGGGCACCCAGAGTCTACGTCATGCCCTGTACCAGGCACGAGATTCTCCCAGGTGCTCCACCCCCTCCAGCCAAAGCCCAGCAGGACACACCTGAAGGTGAACAAGTTGGTTGACCCCTTGTTGCCCTTGGCGGAGAGAGGACACACACCACGGGTAACGGGGTGAGCTTGGTGAGAGGGTGTGAGAAAGTCCTATTACAGGATTTGGGCTTCAGCTGGGCAATTTGCAGGAGGGCCTACGGAACCTCGAAAGATTGGTGTGAGCGTTAAATAAAGCACCCAGCTCAGTACCTGCTGGAAAGTAGGTGCATCGCCAGTGCAGTGCCCTTTCTGTCCCTCCTCTGCTCCCCACAGACCCGGGGACTTGGAAGGAAGCTGAGACCTGCCCTTGGACCCCACCGGCCGGGCAGGAGCTGCAAGTCTGGGGTGAGTGGGCGGAAATGGCTCCGACCACCTGCAGCCCCTGCCCTGAGGGAACCTTGTGAGCCTCCAAGGAGACTGCAGGTCCCCGGGGCCAGCCTAGGGCCATTTCTGGGACCTGGCCCACAATGCTTACATGGCCAGATGTACTGCTGGGGACGCTGTGTGACCTCAGGCCCCAGATCTTCTGGCTTCACTGGTCTCTGCCACCCAACTCTGCCCATCCCCTGAGGCCCATGGAGGATGGAGGGATGGCTCCATCCGCTGTTAAAATGCATCAGGCAAGAGCAGGAGGGGAGAAGGTCTCAGGCAAATTATGGAGAGAGCATTAGGGGGCTTTCACCGGGGCATTTTAGGGTATTTATTGAGGGTTTTGTGTGTGTTTGGATTTTTTGAGTATTCTTTTTTTTGTATGTACGAGAGTATTTTTTTAATGGGAACTTTATTGAGATCATTGTAGACTCACTTGCAGTTGTAAGAAATAAAACAGCCCCTAAGGCTGGACAGGAGTAAAGACGCAGACGTAGAGAATGGACTTGAGGACACGGGGAGGGGGAAGGGTAAGCTGGGACGAAGTGAGAGAGTGGCATGGACATATATACACTACCAAACGTAAAATAGATAGCTAGTGGGAAGCAGCTGCATAGCACAGGGAGATCAGCTCGGTGCTTTGTGACCACCTAGAGGGGTGGGATAGGGAGGGTGGGAGGGAGATGCAAGAGGAGGAGATATGGGGACATATGTGTATGTATAGCTGATTCACTTTGTTATACAGCAGAAACTAACACACCATTGTAAAGCAATCCTACTCCAATAAAGATGTAAAATAAAAGAAAGTAAAACAGCCCCTAAGTACCCTTTTCCCAGTTTTATAATACATGCACTCGTGTGTGTGTGTGTGTGTGTGTGTGTGTGTGTGTAGTGCTGCTCACTTTTATCACATGTCGATTTGTGTTTCCACCACCACAGTCGCGACACAGAACAGTTCCATCACCACGAGGACCCCTCGTGTTGCCCTTTTATAGCCACACCCACCTCCCCCCTTCCACGTCTCCCCCCATCCTTAACCCCTGGCCCACTAATCTGTTCCATTTCTAAAATGTCATTGTAAAATGTTGTATAAATAGAATCATATAGTATGTGACCTTTTGAGATTTTAGCGGTTCCCATGGTACGAGTGATATCTCCTTATGGTTTTATTTGCATTTCCCTGATGGCTAATGATGTGGAACAACTTTTCATGGGCTTATTTGCCACCTGTATGTCTTCCTCGGTGAAATGCCTGTGCCTGTCTTTTGCCCGTTTTCTAACTGGATGCTTTGTTGTTTTACTGTTGAGTTTTGGACGTGAGGGTCTCTTGGGTGTCGGGCTCTGTGATGGGGAAGAGCAGCTCACACAACAGGCCAGGGCCAGCTCGCAGAGCTGACATTCCAGGAGAAAGAGAAGGAAATGCACCGGGGTAAACAAATAAATAGGGTAGGTTCAAAAGCAGTGTGCTGGGAAGCACAGCAGGTGTTGATATGGATGATGAATGGCAACCTAGAGAGAAGGGTCTCCCAGCACCTGGTCTGACTGAGGCCTGACAGGGAGAAGGAGTCAGCCTTGAATGTACAGGAGGAGTGTGCAGGGGAGGGGGGAGGAGTGTGCAGGGGAGGTGGGGAGGAGTGTGCAGGGGGAGGGGGAGGAGTGTGCAGGGGAGGGGGGAGGAGTGTGCAGGGGAGGGGGAGGAGTGTGCAGGGGGAGGGGGAGGAGTGGGCAGGGGGAGGGGGAGGAGTGGGCAGTGGAGGGGGAGGAGTGTGCAGGGGAGGGGGGAGGAGTGTGCAGGGGGAGGGGGAGGAGTGGGCAGGGGGAGGGGGGGGAGTGGGCAGTGGAGGGGGAGGAGTGTGCAGGGGAGGGGGGAGGAGTGTGCAGGGGGAGGGGGAGGAGTGGGCAGGGGGAGGGGGAGGAGTGGGCAGTGGAGGGGGAGGAGTGTGCAGGGGGAGGGGGAAGAGTGTGCAGGGGGAGGGGGAGGAGTGTGCAGGGGGAGGGGGAGGAGTGTGCAGGGGGAGGGGGGAGGAGTGTGGAGGGGAGGTGGGAGGAGTGTGGAGGGGAGGGGAGGAGTGTGCAGGGGGAGGAGGAGGAGTGTGCAGTGGAGGGGGAGGAGTGTGCAGGGGAGGTGGGAGGAGTGTGCAGGGGAGGGGGAGGAGTGTGCAGGGGGAGGGGGAGGAGTGTGCAGGGGAGGGGGGAGGAGTGTGCAGGGGAGGGGGAGGAGTGTGCAGTGGAGGGGGAGGAGTGTGCAGGGGGAGGGGGAGGAGTGTGCAGGGGAGGGGGGAGGAGTGTGCAGGGGAGGGGGAGGAGTGTGCAGGGGAGGGGGAGGAGTGTGCAGGGGGAGGGGGAGGAGTGGGCAGGGGGAGGGGGAGGAGTGGGCAGTGGAGGGGGAGGAGTGTGCAGGGGGAGGGGGAGGAGTGTGCAGGGGGAGGGAGAGGAGTGTGCAGGGGGAGGGGGGAGGAGTGTGCAGGGGAGGGGGGAGGTATGTGCAGGGGGAGGGGGAGGAGTGTGCAGGGGGAGGGGGAGGAGTGTGCAGGGGAGGGGGAGGAGTGTGCAGGGGAGGGGGAGGAGTGTGGAGGTGGGGGGAGAGGTGTGTGGTGGAGGAGCAACAGGTGCAGAGCTGTGAGATGCTCAAGCCGGGCGGGCGGGCACGTGCAGAACAGATGAGGCGGGCAGTGGAGGTGAGATGGGCTCACAGGGTCAGGCGGGATTGATTGAGGGGTTTGCAGGCCCGCACAAGGCCCTGGGTTTTACTGACATGCAGCAGAAGCCCCTGGGGCCTCAAAGCAGGCTGGCCAGGGATTCATTTGTGTTGCAGTCTCCTCGCCAACCCAGGCCTCCTCAGCTCTGTCACCTCCCTGCACAGAAGCTTCAGGGAGTGAGGTGGTGTCACCTCGCGGGGCTCCCTCCTTCGATGCCCGAGAGCCCCCATTCAGGAGGAGGGAGTCCGGAGTGGCCACTAACGTTCCCTGACAGCCCCGGCAGACCCTCCTTCAGACAGATGAGTGTCAACCAGTCATGAGGTTGAGCCGGTGGTCCCTTCCCCGGCCTCCTCCCTCCCCCACCTTCTGCTGGGCCAAGTACTCGGGCCTCGGCCCCTCCTGGCACTTGTGTGGCCCTGCTCGTGCCCAGCCACCGTGGGCCCTTCCTCTCCTCGCTGTCAGGACCCCCTCACCCATTTCAAGTGGGAGGCCATCCCGGGCCCTGCCTGTGGGCCTCACAGCGGGGTCCTGGCCCTCAGCCAGCTGGAGGACATGGCCCAGGGCTCCTCCACCCTCGTCCAACCCTCTCCGCCAGGAGAGGTACTCCTTAGCCTGGGACATTAGTAAACCGTTACTCTGACATGGTTGGGGGGCTTGGGAGCCCCTCCCCATCTTCCAAGGCCTGTCAGGGGCCTGGCCCAGGAAAGCTAAGCAGCACAGCCTGTGGCCAAGACTGCCTGAACTTTGGAACCGGGAGGCCATGAGTGCAGTGTGGCCGTGGCATGCCCCCAAGCTTCTCTGAGACTTAGTTTCCTCATCTTTAAAATGGGCATGGTGTTGCCAACCTCCTGGGATTGTCATGACAACGAGGTGACCTTAAGGCCCAGAATAGACATGCATGAGGGGGGCTCTCAGCCCTGCCCTGTGGGCCCTCCTAGCCGTCCCAGGAGGACAGAACCCCGGGCCATCGGCTGGGTCTCCCCACATCAGCTCAGGCCTGGCTGCAAGACAGAGTGCCCAGGACTAGCCTCAGGCTCTGCCAGGGCGGCCCCTGCCAGCAGCGCCAGCGCCGTCCTGAGATGGGGGGTGGGGTCCCTACAGACAGCTCCTGCCTGAGATGCTGAGGGCCACCTCAGTTTCTCCCTCTGCTCTTCTCTCCTAAGCCCATATGCAGAGCCTACAGCAAAGAGTTCAGGAAATAATGAAGCACCAGCTGCCCGTCTTCCCCCTACCCACCTCCTGGACCAAAAGAAAGACTTTATTCATCGAGGCTATTTCTCTCCTTAAGCAGATCATTAATAATGGAGAAGGTCTCTCTCTCTCTGACAGCCTGGGCAGTGCCTGTGCGCACGTGTGTGTGTGTATGGATGTGTGTGTGTGCATGTGCGTGTGTGTGTGGATGTGCGTGTGTGTGCATGCATGTGCGTGCATGTGTGTGCGTGTGTATAGGGTGCCTCCCTCAGCATCCCTGGCACCCTGGGGCCCCTGGCCAACCCCGCTCACCCCCTCTTTCTGCCCCATTGGGATGGTGAGTGCCCACCCTAACTGCAGCTCTGGGCACCACTAACACCCCCCCCCCCCATTGGCAAGCTGAGCCTTGGAGAAGAGGAGGAATGTGGCGGGTGCCGCCGAGGGTGTGTCTTGGGGAGGTGGCTTGCGGGGGTGTTGACTACAGGAGGGAAAACCGGCAGCTGGGACCTGGCTGGGAAGGTCCTGAAAGTCAGGATAAGGGGTTTGGATGTTGCCCTGTCTAGGCGGCCACTTCACCAAACGCTGACCAGGAGGCCAACCGCCCAGCCCCAAATGTGGACGGGCCTCATGGGGTCATGAGCCAACTCAGCACCTGGAGGGTTCTCCCTCCTAACCAGAGCCTGCAGGAGGCAATGCGCCAGCCTCCCCTCACCTGGGCATTCGCACAAACTCCACAATTTAGGGGATATTTGTAGGGTTTTTCTTATTCCTCAAGTTCAGGAAAGCCTCCACAGAGGGCATGAAAGAATCTAAAAGGCCAGAAGCTTGCTTTCCCAGCTCTCCTCGCAGCCAGGGATTAGGCATATGACCTGGGCTGGGACAATCTGACCCCTCTGCTCTTGACCTTGAACCTGGAACTAGTGCCTCAACTGAGACTCCCCCAGCAGCAGCCTCCAGGTTCCAGGGGCAGCAGGGCCATCACGCCAGTGGGGGGTCCCAGGCCCAGTGCCCCTGGGATGGCAGTGCTAGCCCCTGGGTCGTGCTATTCAGCAGCAGCGGAGGTGCCCTTGCTGTCCCATGGGTGACCGTGGCTCAGGTCTGGCTATCCAGCCTCCTGCTTTTTGCTCTGGTCTGTCTTCCCAGCCTGGCTCTCTGTCCTTCCCGGGGAGGACTGGCCTGGGCTCCCCACTGCTGATTCCTTTCCAGTTACCATCAGCCTGGGTCCGTCTCTCTGCTCCTTGTACCTGAGAACCTGACCGAGGCAGGGGCTGCGCTGGGGTCTCTGCATCTGCAGAACTTGCTCGAATGTACATCTGTTTGTGATTTATTTCGGACACCCATATACTCTTCAGGACTGTACAAATGTAGCACACGTGAAACCCCACAACCCTGGAAGGACATCACCAACCCGTCACCCCATTGGCCATTGTCCTGGCCAATCAACCCACCCACTCAGAACTGGTACCCACGGGGGTGCGCTGCTTCCTCCCACGTCTGGAGCTCAGGCCGCGCATCCCAGGTACCACGAACCTGGGGCTACCTGTGGCAGCGACCCAACGGGCCAAGCCACACCTATGGCACAGCCGCCCCAAGCAGGAGGCATGGCACAAGGGCAGCAAACCAGACTCAACAGATGCCCAGAGGGCCATCCTGCTGCCAGCCTGGGCACTGAGGATGGTGGGCCACTGGCAGGTCAGGTGAGGGCGCTCAAAATATTGATGTAGGAAAACAAATCTCACCACTCCGGGCCTCCACTGTGACCCGGGCTGTCCTTTCCCTAGCCACACTCACGGCCCAGCATCTTAACCTCCCACCCACAGCTCCTCCTCCAAGATTCTACCCGTCAGTATTGTTTTTTGGGATTTTTTTTAAGACTTTATTGAATTTGTTACAATACTGCTTCTGTTTCATGTTTTGGCTTTTTGGCGGTGAGGCATGAGGGATCTTAGTTCCCCGACCAGGGGACCAGGGATTGAACCTGCACCCCCTGCATTAGGTGAAGTCTTAACCACTGGACCACCAGGGAAGTCCCTCCCCCATCAGTTGTTTGAGTTGTTTCTTCAGATGGTTGCACAGAGTACGGTAGTGGGTTGCATCCATGTGCCCCCTCCTGGGGAGGTCCTCGGGCCTTTGATGCGGCCTCGGTTTGCCTCAGGGTGAAAAAAGATCGAGGGCTCTGGGGTGAAGCGAGGAGGCCAACTTTGCTGTGTGACCCTGTGCAGATCTGCTGCCCTCTCTGGGCTTTAGTCAGTGAGGGGTTTGGACTGTGGTCTCTAAGGGACTGTCTGGCTCTGACAACCAGGCCCGTGCCAGGGTCCGGGGTGTTGATGAGCAAGTCTGGACCCTCACCTCCCTCCTTCCAGGGACCCCATCACGTAACAGACCAGGGTGCCTAGTGGGCGAAACGCTGCCCATAGACCCTGCCTTCAATCGGGAGTTCTTCCAGCAAATTCCCACTGCACAGTCCGTGCTGTTGTGGAACTATCGATGTAAGGACAGACTCAACTCCCTCAGCTTTAGAAGCCAGGGGGGCTTCATGGGGGAGGTGACTTGCTAGCGGGATCTTAAAGCATGAGCAGGGCTCCAGTGTGGAAGGGGTGTGTTCACAGAGCAGCCTGGTGTGGCTGGTGGGGAGTGTGTGTGGGAACACAGGGTGCACAGAGCCCCACGGTGGCCTTTAACGTCATTCTCAACACACTCCTCCAGCTTGGATCACTGGCGCAGCTTTTTCTAGCGGACACTGTCTGTGCCTGCAAGGTGGCCTCGCCACGCAGTGACCAAGGGCTCTTGGAGAGAGAGTGGGGCTGCTAAGAAACCGGGCAGGAGATGACCAGGGGCGGGGGCAGCAGTGGGACTGCGGGCTCCTGGCATGCATCCCTGAAAGGCAAGACCCTGGGTGGAGTGAAGGACGGCCTCAGGGCTGGCCTGGGGACGATCTGGCGGTCCCCTTGGGGAGCAAGGGCTCAGGGCCACTCTGCCTGTTCCTGCTGCAGGAGGTGATGAAGGTGTCAGACGGCAGTCTCCTGGGGGATCCCGGGCGCACACCGCTGAGCAAGAAGGAGGGCGTTAAGTGGCAGCGGCCGAGGCTCACCCGCCAGGCACTGATGCGGTGCTGCCTGGTGAAGTGGATCCTGTCCAGCACAGCCCCGCAGGGCTCAGGTAGGGGTTGGGCTGGCTGGGAAGAAGGTGGGGGTCTGTTCTGAGCGCAGAGACCTACCCTGGGACCCCAGCCTGGGCCACACCACCTCTGCCTCTGCGGGGACATGTTTCTATTCATTCACGCCTGTTCCCATTCATCGGTGCCTGCTGCACGCAGGGTGCTGACCTCAAGGCGGGACCCAGGGAGGTGGGGACAGATCGTTAGGACCATGCTGGAATTTTCCCAGCTGGGAGGATGGAGCGGGTCTTCAGAGCCTCGCCGGCCGGGTGACCTTGGGTGACACAGTCTTCCTTTCTAAGTCCTCTGTGAAAAGGGGGGCTGATACTCACCTGCAGGGTGCTAACACATGCAGGAGCCTGGTGAAGAGAAGGCCTGGGCTTCAGCCCCTCCTCGGTCCTGCCCAGTGCAGCCCAGGGGCTGGGGCTGGCTCTTTACCTCATGCTGCGTTCTGGGAGTTTGTGGCAGAAATGACTGGCCGGCACTTGCTGTTGGCGATATTTGGTGTCTGTGATGCAGTAAGAGATGCAGAGGGGACCTCATGCAACCCCTGTACTCTCACACACATACCACACACTCACACCTGTGCACACCCACCAAGCACATGTGGGTGCACACACATCACACACAGGTGTGTGCGCCGCACAGACACACACACCATGCACACTCCTGTGACCACACACATAGGCGTGCATGAGACTCTGCCTCTTTGACTTTAAGGAAAAGGTGCAGACTTGGATCCTGAGAGCTGTGTCTTGTTCCTTGTCTCAGACACTGTGTTTTCCAGGGAGCCTCAGTCCCCTTGCCTGGAGAATGGGTATATTCATGGCCCCAGCCTCCCAGGCTTGATGGGGGTGGGGCCAGCAGTGTGTGCAGGCCAGGCCCCTGTCCTTTACCTGCACACCCACTCTAGGGTGCTCCCAGCATGATTCCAGTTCCCTCCCTTCTGCTTCCCTGAGCCCCTGCCACCTGTGCTGCTTCGCCACCCTTTTCTGACCGTTCTCTTCCCCAGAACAGCCTCCATGGAGGCCCTGGGGCCTGTGAATACACGTGTGGGGTCCATGTGCGCTCTCTCTCTCCAGCTTCTTGGGACGACGCAGAAACATGAGGTTACTACAATTTCATACAAACAGCTTAACTGGGAAGCTGACATCTTCACAGGGCTGTTTTTCTGCAGCAGAGTAAAAGCAATTGTTTTCCATTAGGGTAGGAACAGGGAGCAGAGGTGAGCTGTGGCGCCCTCGTGTGGCCGGCCTTGTGCGCCCGACGGGCTCGGGTCTGCTCTGATGGACCCAGCCTCGCCTCACTGGAGGCTCAGATTCTTTTTTATTTTTTTAGATTTACGATCTGAAGAATTTTATTTTATTTATTTATTTATTTATTTTTATACAGGTTCTTATTAGTCATCAATTTTATACACATCAGTGTATACATGTCAATCCCAATTGCCCAATTCATCACACCACCACCAATTTTATTGAAGTATAGTTGATTTACCATGTTGTGTTAATTTCTGCTGTACAGCAAAGTGACTCAGTTATACATATATATATTCTTTTTCATATTCTTTCCATTATGGTTTATCACAGGAGTTCCCTGTGCTCTACAGTAGGACCTTGTTTATCCATTCTATATATACTAGTTTCCATCTGCTAATCCCAAACTCCCAATCCCTTCCCTCCTCCACCTCACCTCCCCCCTTGGCAACCACAAGGCTGTTCTCTATGTCTGTGATTCTCTTTCTGTTTTGTAGATAAGTTCATTTGTGTCGTATTTTAGATTCCACATATAAGTGACATCACATGGTATTTGTCTTTGTCTGACTTACTTCACTTAGTACGATAATCTCCAGGTCCATCCATGTTGCTGCAAATGGCATCATTTCGTTCTTTGTTTTGGCTGAGTAGTATTCCATTGCATATATATGTACATCACGTCTTCTTTCTCCATTCATTCGACGCTCAAATTCTTACCGGCCTGCATCTCCAGGGTCTTCCTGGCAGCAGCTCAGGCTCCTCCTTTTCCTCCTGTGTATCCTGCAGCCCCTCCGTGACCCCAGTGTCTGTCTCTCCCTCCCCTGTCCTCGGCATCCAGCACCCACCCCACTCCCAGGCCTCTCTCCTGCTGAGCCCTGGCTCCAGCTTCCAACTTCCAGCAGAAACATCTGGCACACGGTGGTCTTCAGGATGGGGCTGGGGTGTGGTGTGCCTCCCTTGCTGAGGCCTTTTGCACACCTGAGCGTGCGTGGACACGGGGAAGAGCAAGCCCGGGGGGCAGGCTGGGTGTGTCTGGGGTCACAACGAGAGGAAACGGGGCCGAGGGGACCACGCCCACAGGTCCCACCTTGAGCTCGGTGGGCTCCTAGATGGCAGCGTCTATTCCCGTCAGCTCCTTCTAGAGCCGTGTGGAAGCCTTTGCTGAATGGCTGGTCACGGCCATGCAGCAGTGGGGGCGGGGAAGGGGTGCAGGGCCCAGGAACCACCAAGGGCTCTGCCCAGCCCTGCCCATTCCCCTGGTGACATGTTTACCAGACACCCTGCCAGGCCATGTGGAACACGGAAAACGCGATCCTTAGTTGTGTGAGGCTGGCACGGAGGGTCACTCTGTTTTACTAAAAGAGCAGACCGACTCTCAGGAAGGTCACACGAGTCAGCGGGTCCCAAGGGTCAGGGGCTGAGCGAGGTCTCTGACCTGGAGCGTCTTCCATATGCTGCGGGCAGGGCGCCCACCCTGATGTGTGTCTTCCCTGACTTTTCTCTCGGGAGCTGCGGGATCAGGAAGGTCACACGAGTCAGCGGGTCCCACGGGTCAGGGGTGAGCGAGGTCTCTGACCTGGAGCGTCTTCCATATGCTGCGGGCAGGGCGCCCACCCTGATGTGTGCCTTCCCTGACTTTTCTCTCGGGAGCTGCGGGATCAGGAAGGTCACACGAGTCAGCGGGTCCCACGGGTCAGGGGTGAGCGAGGTCTCTGACCTGGAGCGTCTTCCATATGCTGCGGGCAGGGCGCCCACCCTGATGTGTGTCTTCCCTGACTTTTCTCTCGGGAGCTGCGGGATCAGGAAGGTCACACGAGTCAGCGGGTCCCACGGGTCAGGGGTGAGCGAGGTCTCTGACCTGGAGCGTCTTCCATATGCTGCGGGCAGGGCGCCCACCCTGACGTGTGCCTTCCCTGACTTTTCTCTCGGGAGCTGCGGGAAGCGGGGCTCGGGGTCTGCGGAGGCAGCAGCCGCCCTCCCGGGCAGAGGAGCCGGGACCCCAGTGCACCCCTCTCTCCACTGAGCATTGCTCCCGGGCCTGAGCTCTGCAGTCCCATCACATCCCTTGAGGACACCTTGCTCACACCAAGGGCTCCGTGTGCTCGTGAAATGATCAGCCATGCGCAGACGAGGTGCCTCTGCTCCTTCAGGAGCCTCCCGGGGCTCTGGGTGCAGAGGACAATCGCGCCATTCAGTGTAGCTCTGTCCCCGCGCTCAGCCGGGCCCAGCTGGGTGTCCTGGGCTGGCGCCTGCGGAAGGCGGGCAGGTGGCCGGGACACTGCACCCTTGTTGGCGATAGGGGTGGTTTCCATTCAGCAGAAGTGGCCTGAGCCACAGATTTCTGGGACATCTTGGAGCAGGAGCCAGGGAGCGTGGCCCAGTGGAACACGAGGCTGTCCTGAGCCTCGGCAACTCGGCAAGGAGGGGGCGGGACTCAGGGACCGGGTGGCACGAGGACAGGGGGCCGGGCCAGCTGCTGCTGCTGTGCCCTGGGGGTCACCCCTGGGCTGTAAAAGCCCCAACACGGAGTCGGGAGCCAGTCAGCAGCGGTGGCCTTTAAGATGGGTGGGCCCGGGACCGGGCAGCTCAGAGCCGTTGGCGTGGCCTCCAGAAGTGCATCCCTCCCCAACGCTGGGAGGCCGTCCTCAGTGACCCAGAGGCTGGCACTCTGCGCTGCTCTGCTTATCTCCCCGGCACCCGAAAGTCCTTCCTATCAGAATGTCAGGCCCCCTCTCCAGGGGCACGGCTGAGCCACCAAGCGGACAGACCCCCTTCTCAAGTCTGGCTCCCACGAGGACAGTGGGACTGGGTGCCTTTAACTGTAAGCCTGGAATAATAATGTCACCCACAGAGTAACCTGGGGTCTTTGTGGCAGACACCTGAATCCAGGCTGGCTGGTTTAAGCAGAGAGGCATTTACTCTCGGCTGTTGGGAAGTCTGCAGAAACTCTACAGGGCCAGAGAAGGAGGCCTGGATGTGACAAGGCCAGGGCCCTGCCTGCCGCTATGGGAAACGCCCCATGTCCCAGCGCATTCCGGTAGAGACGCCGGAGCTGCAGCCACATGCTCCTGTGTGACACACAGTGTGACCATTCCCCACACAAAGGGACACATTCCTGCCCCTTCCCCCAAAGTGGAGACCCAGATTCTCAGCCACCGCATCCACCTCTGGGAGATACTCATCTCTCCTGGGGTTTTGTCACCCCCATGTAAAATCATAAAGTCACCACCACCACCACCAGCACGCATGATAAAAGAGTGGTAGTAGATACCAAATGTGAAATAGATAGCTAGTGGGAAGCAGCCGCATAGCACAGGGAGATCAGCTCCGTGCTTTGTGACCACCTAGAGGGGTGGGATAGGGAGGGTGGGAGGGAGACGCAAGAGGGAGGAGATATGGGGATATATGTATACGTATAGCTGATTCACTTTGTTATACAGCAGAAACTAACACAACATTGTAAAGCAATTATACTCCAATAAAGATGTTAAAAAAAAAAGAGTGGTAGTAGAAAGGTACGGGGATGAAAAGGTAAATTAGCTTGTCTATAATACATAAGGATATATAACTACATACTAACAGATTTTTTTTAATTAAAAAAAATTTATTTATTTATTTGGCTGTGTTGGGTCTTAGTTGTGGCACGCGGGATCTCCGTTGAGGCATGTGGGATCTTTCGTTGTGGCGCTCGTACTTCTCTCTAGGTGTGGCATGAGGGTTTTCTCTCTCTAGTTGTGGCGCATGGGCTCTGTAGTTTGCAGCACGTGAGCTCTCTCATTGGGGCGCTTGTGGCGCGTGGGCTTAGTTGCTCCGAGGCATGTGGGATCTTAGCTCCCCGACCAGGGATCGAACCCACGTCCCCTGCATTGGAAGGCGGATTCTTTACCACTGGACCACCAGGGAAGTCCCTAACAGAATTTTAATGTGTTTGAAGCACCAAGATATACTCAATATCATGTTTCAAAGTGAGATGCCAGATCAGGTGCAAATTTTCAAGGATTTATCTGAAAACTGTATATGGCTTTTGAAGCTTTTACCCTTATCAAAAGTATAGAAAGTTGAATGGTTAGAGCCTGGAGGGAAGATGATTTGTGAAGAGGATTTCTCTGGAGAGTTCAGCCCCCCAGTGTGAAGGAGAGATGCTTCAGTTACCTTTTGTTACCTAACAAAATACCCGCAAATGTAGTGGCTTAAAACAACCACCATTTTTTTCTCCCCATTCTGTGGGTCAGGCATTTGGGCGGGCCCCCCTACCTTCCCCCCGGATGGTTCTTCTACTCCACATGGCATCAGTTGTGATTACTCACTTGCCTTTGCTTAGCTGGTGACTGGGCTGGGCTGGGAGGTTCAGGAAGGTTCCACCCACACGTCTGGTGCCTCAGTGCCTGTCTTTCTCCACATGGCTGCTTGAGCATCCTCACAGCATGGTGGACTCAGGTACAAGCCGGCTGACTTCCAGGAAGGGATGTTCCAATAAGTAAGGCAGAGAGTTCTTGAGGCCGAGGCTCTAGAACTCACACAGCATCACTTCTGCTGCATGCTATTGGTCAAAACAATCATAGGCTCAGCCTAGTGGAGGAGAAATAGACTACTTTTCTGTGGAATTGCAGTATGAAATCTGTGGCCATTTTAATCCACCACAGGGCCCTCAGCTAAGAACCAACCCATGGTGGAGTGATCCAAACTCTCATTCTTGAGGGATCTGAGCCCTTGGTCATCCTACCTATTACCCCACCCCCCCCCCACTTTGATCCCTGTATTTGGCAATATGAATAGGTTGCGTGGTGAATTCACTAGGTCTGAGATATAGTTCCCATCCTCCACCCCATGTAGGGGTAACACCTTCTCCCCTGGATAATCAGCATCATTCATCCCAGCCAACGCCCTTTCATGTCAGTTGGCCTGAGTGGTGTGAGGAGCCCCGCATGGCCAGGTGACAGTCTCAGCTTCCAGTTCAGCAGATGCACTGGTGTCTCCCCTTTGGGGAAGCATTCTTCTTCTTCTTCTTCTTCTTCTTCTTCTTCTTCTTCTTCTTCTTCTTCTTCTTCTTTTTTTTTTTTTTGGCTGCGCAGTGCGGCATGCGGGATCTTAGTTCCCTGACCAGGGATCGAACCCACGCCGCCTGCATTGGGAGCGCAGAGTCTTAACCACTGGACCGCCAGGGAAGTCCCAGCATTCTTCTTTAGGGATCTAAAACCTCTTATCCAGAGCCCAAAGTATTGGAGATGAGAAGCAAAAATGCTGCAAGTGTGTGGTTGGGGGCTGGTGCTTCCCTTGGTTCTGGACCCATTCTCCTGGCTGGAGGAGGAACAGCATATGCGGTGGTACATCCAGGACAGCGCCTGAATCTCACAACTGGCAGTGGAACCAGTGTACAGTGGGCTCTTTCGCGGTTCTGGAAGTCCAACCGCGTCTGGGCGTGGGGGATAGGAGGAGGCCCGTGGGTCTTGTAAGCACTGGCCTTTGGCCACAATTCTTTGCTGTAAACTGAGTCTTTGGGTCAGTAACAATGATGTGTGGGACACAGTGATGGGCCGTGTTGTTGGCAGAAGCAAGGTGGGCAGAAAGCGAGGTCTGTGTTCAGAATGAATGTCAATTCCAGAAAGAGTAAATGATGGTCCCTGCCAGGGTGGAGCTGACCTGCCACCTGGTGGCTGGATTGTCACCCTGCTGGCAGGCTGGGCACCCGACAACAGCTGTAGCCAGATCAGCCCGGTGAGGGGAAGTTCATTTCTTGGACCCATGAGTAATCTTAGTCCCCCATGGCCCTTTGTTCATGGCCAGGAATACGGTCTGACTGATGTGCACGGACAGGCCATCTCGTCCACCAGGCTCTCAGCGCCTCCTCAGGCCTGGTTGCCCTTTGGACAACATCCACAAAGGGCTGTGACATCCTCACACCTCCTAGTCAGCACTCCTCCAGCCTTCTTCCCTCCACCTCCTTGACCCCTGAACGCATGCTTAGTACTCACCACTGAGTCAATGTCAATCTGTACCTCGGGCCACCCCTCCTTCCAGACAAGCAGATGGACTCAGCGTTCTGCCCACCAGGAAGATTTCCCTTCTCCACTGCCCTTCCCCTCTGAGTGGGCTGCCAGGTCAACTTTGAGTTGGTGCCAGCATTTCTTGCAGCTCTGTCTATAAATTACATACACGTGCTTTTCCTCCTCAAACGGTCTCAGGGACTCCCCATGAGGCCACAGGTGTGGGTTGAGGGGAAGGTGGCAATGCAGCTGTTACCATGGGGGTCTGAGCCCCGTGTATGAGCAGACACCTACCTGAGCCTTCTAGACCCCCGACCCTGAGCTTATACATAGCACCTGTGTGTGATGGTGGTGTGCTGTGCATGCCCCTTTAGAGCTGGGGGAGAGGTGGACACTCAATTCCTGATGGGCAGCTCAGGTCTCAGGGTCACCTGGTGTCCCACAGTCAGGCCTTCCATCTCCCCGAGGGCCCAGGAGTGAGCCAGAAGTAGTGTCAAAAGAAGAAGAGATTTTTGCAAAAGAAAGCATGGCTTTGCTCAAAAGCAGAGGCTCCTATCGGGGCCTACCCTGGGCCCTGCAGAGCACCCTAACTTTCCACAGACACACTGTGCGCCATTGAATGTGCTGGGTCATCAGGCCCAAGGGGAGAGCTGCTTGTACGCAGCCTGGACCTGCTGCACAGCCTTTGCTTGTGCTTGGAGACAGTCTGGAGCAGCACAGCACCTGTGGTACACAAGAAGCCCCTTGTGTACGTCCTTTCACTGGCTAGGAGTGCAAGGTACAACAGTTGGTCTTTCACTTTGGAAGGAATGTTTTTACTTGCCTGCCAACAGAAACCCCAAACAACAGTGGCTTAATTTAGACAGAGGTATGTATCTCCTATCTGAGAAATCTGGGCTAGGCAGTGGCTGGCACTGGTTTAGCAGCTTGGGGATATCAGAGTCAAGGTCTTTGGGGTTTTTTGCTTCTTCCCTCACAGTTGCAAAGTTGTTGCTCTGGCTCCAGCCATCATGGCTTTGTTCCCGACAAGAGAAAGGAGAAATCAGGGGAAAGGAGGAAGTGGTAATGCCTACGTCAGGAAAGCAACACTCTCACAGAAATCTCTGGAAGATTTATGCTTACATTTTACTGGCTAGAACTGAGCCACGCTGACTGCAAGGAAGGCGGGGGATGGCGTTTTTTTTTCAAGCTGGGCACATTTCCACCCCCAACGAAATCTGAATTCTGTAGGTGAAAGAGCAGAGGAGAATGCTGCAGTGCTGTTCTCCACCACACGTACGTAGCTCATGGGGTTGTTTTGATGCCCAGAAGGGCCTCAGCGAGCTGCCTGCGCACACCGGGTGCTCCGAGAATGTGGGCTGTGGGTCTTCAGCAACGCCTGCTCCAGTCACATCCTTGGTTTTTCCTTATCCCCCTCAACACAGGGATCCCTTCCCATCTCCCCTTTCTCCACTCCACAGAGGCACCCGCCGGGCTGGGACTGGGGTCAGTGAGCAGAGGGCAGGGGTGAAGAGCTAGCCGAAGGCCAAGACCCCACTCATCCCCCAGCTCTGCCCAGGGTCCCTGGCCCCTGAGCCTCCTGGGCAGGGGGTGGGTGGATGGGAGCAGGACTGTTCCCTTTCGGGCTGCACAGAAGCCCCAGGACCTGGATGAGGCCCCTTTGCAGTGAGATCACACCCTCAGCTGAAAATCACACCAGTGGCACCTCCCCCATTGTTGCTGGGAGCTCAAGAGCAGTGCCCACCCCCGCCCTCATGCCCTCCCAGCCCAGGAAGCTGCAGGAGCCCTTCTGCCTCCAGGGAGAGTGAGCACCTGGGTCCCGAGGAGCCAGGGGAGGGGCCGGCCCTGGGGCAGGAGCAGGGCTGACCCCGGCCGGGCACTGGCCGGCCCCCGGGGGCTCTGGGCTGGGCTGAGGGGCAGGCGGCCCTGGGAAAGGCCGAGAGAGGGCAGAGGGCAGGGACAGAGCTCGGAGGAGAGAAGGACAGGCCAGAGAGGCCGAGACACGGAGGGACAGGCTGAGACCCACAGGACTGGTACTGAGACTGAGCGACAGACCAGAGGCGGGAGAGAGAGAGAGTTCTAGAGGAAAGACTGAGTGCCAGGCTGGGGAGACGCAGGCAGAGGAGGCCCAGAGCAGGCTTGGGGTGGGGGGGCCGGTACTGTGGCTGGTTGGGCAGAGCGAGGGCAGGAGAAGGGCCCCTGGGCCAGGCCTGGCGAGGGCGGGTCGCGGCGAGGCCCCTGGCCGGGCCCAGGGCGCTGCCCTGAGGCTGCAGGTGTGCCAGCACGGCTGCAAGAGACACCTGGGCAACGTCATCAGCTTCTCCTTCCGCTTCATCTCTGGGAAGCTGGCTCGAGGAGAGGACTGCTCTGGCAGGACTGGGGACAAGGGGGCAGGAAGGGGCAGGCTTGGGGTTTAAAACTGTGCCCACCTTGAATGGGGCAGGGGTGACGGGGGACAGCGGTCCTGAGAGGAGGACTGGAAGGGACGCCCAGCCCTAGAGTCCTGTGCTGTGACCGGTGGGCAGCGAGTGCCAAGGCGGGCCTCCCGCACCCGTGGGTCTGGGGAGGGCAAGCAGGCGGGAAGAGGGCTTCCTTCTCCAGGGCGCGCCAACTCAGGCACAGCGAGCATAGGCTGGGAGGGAGCTGGCGGCTCTCAGGCCGGGGGTCCTCTCCCCTCTTCCCTCCCTCACTGGGGACCTCTCTCCTCCCTCAGCAAAGACAGATATGACATCTGTAGCAAGGATTAAATAAAACGAGCAAGCGTGTAGAAAGGCCTGTGTCTAGAAAGTGCTCAATCAGTGATAGCCATCTTTCAAAATCTATAAAACCCACCAACGTGGAATTTCTAGCAGGGGCGCAGCGGGGGGCTCCCCTGGAGCCTGTGCTCTCAGACTCGGGCCTGCGGAGGAGCCCTGAGTGGGAGTGAGTCCAAGCAGGCTGGGTGGGTCCCACTGCCCCTCTGCCTCCCTGCCTGCCCCACCCCGAGCCAGGTGCTC
Organism: Balaenoptera ricei; assembly: GCF_028023285.1. Classification (NCBI taxonomy): domain Eukaryota; kingdom Metazoa; phylum Chordata; class Mammalia; order Artiodactyla; family Balaenopteridae; genus Balaenoptera; species Balaenoptera ricei. Next base: position 11,059,980 of record NC_082651.1, on the reverse strand, counting down.
AAGGGCGGAGCAGGACCTCGTCCCGGGCTGGGCCATGCGGACCATGCAGACCAGGCACAGGGAGGGGGGCTCCTGCGTCTGGGGTCCTGCAGTTTCCTTGGCAGGACGCCCCAGGAAGGGGTGGTGTCAAGAGCTTCAGACCCTGGAAGGAGAGACCCTCAGCGGCTTGGGTCTTGTGTGTCCTTTCGTTCTATCCTGTTTTTGGAAGGATGCGAAGGAAGCTAAAGAAATCACATGATTCCCTAAAGAGAAATCAAATTGAATCTCTAAAACATAAAGATGAGGCAGTGTAGACATGTGACATGTTGGCTTTTCAGCCAAAGCTGAAAGCTGCTCATGGACACTGAGGGACAAAGGACCGAGGCCGAGCGGGGCTGGGCTGGAAAACCTGACCTTTGTGCCCTCTCCAGGGGCGGGTCCCCCATCTTGTTCCCTGCCCTGTCCCGAGTGCCTAGCACAGAGCTTGGTGCTTGCCTAGCACAGGCCCCAAATACTTGTCAAATTAATGAAGGCTATTTTAAGAAGGATCAAAATTAAAAATTGAGCGTATAATCAATCATCTCAAAATCGGTCGAATAATAATGGTTTAAAACCCTCAAAAGCAATAATAAATCTCTAGGAATCAGAAGACAGGATTCTGATACAGTGATGGTTTGCAGAGGGAGCTCAGATGGGAATGTGAGTCTAAGGCAGAGGGGCAACCTCAGGGACCTCCGGGGGGCACTTGGACCACTGCCGCTGCTGGGAATGGGAGCCCAGGGTCACCCCGGGCTTTTCAAAAGAAGGGAAATCCCATCTCTGCTCACCATGCCTCTAAGCCCTGCCTCCCAGCTGCTGAGAATTCCCCTCTCCAGGCTGTCATTTTGGGGGAGGATGGAACTTTGAAGATGGTGGTCCTTGAAGAGAGATGCCTGGGGGCTGGGCCCAGGGGCAGAGGGAGGTGCCTGGAGTTTCAGAAGCCTCTGGCCATGATCCTTCTAGCCACTCCCACGTGCTCCTGCTGGCTGGTGATTTGGAGCATCTCTCCTGCCCACACTGAGCCCCCTCCTCATCTGTCCAACCCGGCAGGGGTGTAGGGAACGGCACCTGCTCCGCAGGGCGTCTGGAAGGGTCAGTGAGCGCCCTGGCTTAGTGGAGTTTCAATCCATGGGCGTCTTTACTGCTGGTAGCTTTATGCACCTTTTCTAAACCTTTTTACCCGTCTGATACCCCTGCAGGCTCATGGGTGCTTTCTCCTGCTCCCTCTGTCTCAGTCTTTCTAGAAAGGGAAGGAGGATACTGCAGGTCTGTGTCACCTAAGGGTGCAGTCTGCCTCCCGGGCCTCAGGTCCCTCATCTGACAACAATCACAAAGGCCTGGGCTTGCTGGTCCCCCTCTGAGCCCCTTCCAGCTCCGGGGAATGCTGGTTCCGGGATTCACAGGATGGCCAGGGTGGGAGGAGCTGCCTGGGAGCAGGAAGCGGGGAGGTGAGACGTGGGCGGCTGCTAAAGCACAAATACTTGACATCAACGTATGAAATAAGTCAGAGGAAGCGCAGCTCTTTGTCACCTCTGAGCCTTTCAGTTTGCTCTGTGGAATTGCTCTTCCCGGCCCTTCAGATGAAATTCTGTGCACATCCTGTGGTCATCTTTCAGGTGTTAGCGGGTACTCAGGGAAGCCTTAGAGCTCCAGACCTTCATTCACCCCGGAATCCCCTCCCCCTGACTCATTTCAGGCTTAAGGCTGGAGCAAGAGGGCAGGGCGTGGGCATCTCTGAGCATCTCTTCTCTTTCTCCACTCTGCTCCCGCTGGGTGCCGGGGCCAGGCCAATGCCACCGCCCAGTGGTTGTTTATCAAGCCCAACTGTTGAGACTTCCCCTCTCCAGGCAGTCTTTCTTGGAGGAGGATGGGCCCCCAGCTCTCTTCCACTGGGTCCAAGGGAGCCCTGCAGAAACACACCCTCTGCCTCCATGACTGCTGCTATGTGGGTATCCACGGCCCTCCCATCACCCTGGCTACTTCTGGCCAGTGTAGCCATGACCATCACCCTGACCTCTTCCAGGTGTGGGTCCGACCGACCTGGCCCTGCATCCCCCAGACTCCAGGGACACGTGCCCAGATCCCCACAGGCTTCTCAGAAGCCCCTCACTTGGACAGAGGACCAAAGCCCCCCTGTGGGAGGAGGAGGGGTGACACCCCAGCACACCAACCAGCCTTTCCAGAGACATTCCCTTCCTTTGCCTCTCCAACCTTTCTCTTCTCCGGGTGAGGAGGGGTGAGTCACAGAGTCAGTTTCTCAGTCCCCTAGTGTGACCTGCAGAGCTGGTCTTGGCCTTTGGACCTCTGCCCAAACTCAACAGGGAAAAATCACATTTAATACCTGGACATGAGACATGGAGTCCACACTAAGACGGGGAGAGCCCTGTCTTCTGGGCCTCTCACCGCACCCCTGCAGCAGGCCCGGGGCTTCCAGGGACAAGGCAGGTATGGGGCAGAGGCTGGGAGGGGCCAGGAGAGAGGGCTTGGGCTCCAGATTGAGATAGCAGAGACCCAAGGTTACAGACAAAGTTGGGCACAGCTGGCTTGAATTGTCAAAGCATCATTCTCGATGTGTTAAAAATATCATTCTCCTACAAATAGACAGCGTGTGTCAGGTTCTATTGAAGTCCTTAATGAGGCAACCAGCAGAGTGACAAAGCTGATGCAAAAGAGAAAGAAACACAGGGAGTTCTAGAGAGGATGGAAATAAAAGGAACACGGAGGTATTACTGCTCAGGTATGAAACTAAGAAAGATCCAGGGCAGTGAAACCACCACCCTCTGCCACAGAGAAGAGGAAATCATCACATCTTATCAGCTTTACAGGCTTGTACAACGTCTGGGCCCTAATCAATTGCACTGCTTAGTTCTGCTGCCCTGGCCAGTCAGATGCCCTGGGCAGGCACTGGACAATGGCCCAGCAGGGCCCGGAAGATCATGCAATGCTCTTGGGCTTTATTTCCACATTTTAAAAACAATTTTTAAACAGCAAAGAATCTTAACTCTGCCACTCATAGCTCTTAAAGGGTAAAAGGTAAAAAACACACTAAACATTTCAAGGGAGTTCCCTGGTGGCCTAGTGGTTAGGATTCTGGGCTTTCACTGCCATGGCTCGGATTCAATCCCTGGTCAGGGAACTGAGACCCCACAAGTCCTGCGGTGCAGCCAAAAAAAATTTAAGAGTTTACTTGAATTGGGTAGCACCAAACCAAAGGTGGTTAGGAGTGTTCCACTGACAGGAGCTAATGGGGAGGTTTTTATAGAGAAGATGCAGAAGCAAAGCAAAGCAAGGAAATTGACTGGTCATAGCTTAAGCAGTTGTCTTATTTGGGAGAGCCTGTCTCTGATTAGTTGTTCATAAGTTGCATTTTCTCAGATTTAAGTGTGTTGACTCTGGCTTAGGTTTTGGTTTGTTTACATAAGCTACCAAGGCCTTAGAGGTACCTCAGTCCAACAGCCTCTTGTTTAAGTACTTTAACAATTCCTCCCTTTTGGTCATCCTCTCATGCATGAGAGACTGACCAACAATTTGGTATTACTGCCACTCTCCATCACCCTCAGGGGACTTATCTCATCGTGAAATTCATAGGTTATGATGTCGGGCCATGGGAGAATTGTTTTTGCTTTTCATCTCGTCCATCTTCTTCCTGTTTCTCCATCTTGTTCCTGTTTCTGACTTACTTCACTTAGTGTGATCATCTCTAGAGCCATCTATGTTGCCACAAAAGGCATTATTTCATTCTTTTTTATGGCTGAGTGGTATTCTATTTTTTATAGAGAGAGAGACCATCTGATGTACTGCTGATGGCTTCAAACTTGTATTTAAGACCCCTAAGAGAACATAGGCCCCCAGGGAGACTGCGGTGGTGACTGTCGGGGGGATAATACCAAGAGACTGAGTGTGCTGCTTAGCCAGGGTCCCCATGAACCAAACCAGTTGGTATCAAGTAAATCAAAGAATGCACCTGAAGAGGCATCAACCTTTTTTAACCAAGTGGCTTGTTTGCTAATTTCCTGTATTTGAGTTTCTACTATACCAGAGTTGTTGATCCAGGTACGGCAGGAGGTCATTGCAATGGCACAGACTGCTTGTTCAGCCAGCAAATAATCTAAAGCAGTTCTGTTATCTGAAACCATTTTATCAGCTCAGAATAACCCATAAGCCAAAGAGGCATATTTTCGGGTGGCATAGTTTGTTACCCTGTGTTCCTTGCCTTTGAAATTTCTCCAAGAAGTCTCACAGTCTAGAGTTCGAGTTGGTAGATGTCTCCGTCTCTCTGAACCAGTCTCTTAGTCCTGAGAGCAGGTCAGTTCAGTGAAACAGTTGAGTCTCATTTCAGGAAGAGGTGTTGCTGGTGGGTTTCCAAAATTAAGCCTATATGGTACAAGCAATCGTATTTAATAAGACATGTTTCTATGGAAACAAAAGAAAAACAAAGGCTAATGGTTGGAACAGGTTATGTATCAGTTTCTGAGTCCAGAGGACAGCCAGTCAAGAAGATTTCTGGATGTTGGGTTCCTAGATGTTGGGCTCGAAGCATCTTTTGTAGTTTGAATGTCTCTGGTGATATCACTGGATGTTCTAGTGAACTTTCTCAGTGGATCGCACAGCAACAGGCACAAAGTTTATCCATCCGTGAGCTGGTGTGATGATTTCTCTGAAGTTCGTATCAAGTCGTTCAGCTGTAGTTTGCAGGGCTTGGGGAAAAGGACTGTTTTTGTTCTCAGAGATTCTAAGTCGGAAAGGTGGAAGAAAATTGGAAACATTAGTTTGGAGAGTTGTAGCCAGATATTGGAGGAAACTAGAAGAATTTAGGATCCAGTGCAGTTTACAGGTAGATAACAAAACCTCAAGACAATGAATCTGACCTCCACAAGGGGGTGTTAAAGTTTTCTACAGAAACATAATTTTTCTCTCTACAATTACCCCTCTAATCACAATAAGATGAATTTCTTTTCAAAATAAGTCTAGTCTCATTAAATTTGGCCTGGTTATTTGCATAAGAGCAAATAATAGTGATTTGAATAGTGATTTTATGCCTATTCTTAAATATGATATTGCATTTAAAGCTTGGTGATACCTCGGGGCTTTATTGGCTCAACCCTAGTTTATTAAATTTTTAAAAGCCTCTTTAGTCTAAGAAGCCAAGTCAAGGACTTGTCCAATTTTGTCCTGTTACAAGGAGGACAGATTCTTATTGAATTTATGCAAATACATACATTGTCATAAAAAAATAAGAATATCCAATAAGAGTTTCTGAATTCTGCAGAGATCAGGTAGAGAGAAAAAGATAAATATATACCATTTTTGTTTACAAAAGTATACTTTACCAAATTGCTGTGATATAGATTACTTAAATGAAAGGAGAAAGGGGGTTCTTTAAATCTGAAAACAAACCATTGAAAAATCAGCAATGTTTCAAAGTCATAAAATTTATAATTATCCTCATCAGTTCATTCATTCTCATGTAATTAATTCCTTTCCTTTTATTTTCCATTATGGTTTACTACAGCATATTGAATACAGTTCCCTGTGCTATACAGTAGGACCTTATTTTTTATCCATCCTATATATAATAGTTTGCATCTACTAATTCCAAACTCCCAATCCATCCCTCCTCCACCCCACCTCCCTCTTGGCAACACAAGTCTGTTCTCTATGTCTGTGAGTCTGTTTCTGTTTCATAGAAAAATTTATTTGTGTCATATTTTAGATTCCACCTATAAGTAATATCATATGATATCTGTCTTTCTCTTTCTGACTTATTTCACTTAGTATGATAATCTCTAGGGCCATCTATGTTGCTGCAAATGGCATTATTTCATTCTTTTTTATGGTTCAGTAGTATTCTATTATATATATATATATATATATATATATATATATATATATATATACCCCAATCTTCTTTATCCATTCATCTGTCAATGGACATTTAGGTTGTTTCCATGTCTTGGCTATTGTAAATAGTGCTGCGGCGAACATCGGGGTGCATGTATATTTTTGAATTAGACTTTTCTTCAGATATATGCCCAGGACTGGGATTGCTGGATCATATAGCAACTCGAGGAACCTCCATACTGTTTTCCATAGTGGCTACACCACTTTACGTTCCCACCAACACCATGTAACTAATTCTTGATTAGTACTTGACCTTGGGTCAGTAGTTTTGTGAATTCATCAGTTTCTCCATCAGAGTTCTGAAAATTCTGATTCAGTTCAGTGGTATGATCTTAAAGTTATCAGAAATCTGTACTTGTAAGAATTCTTTCCATGAATCTCTTTGAAGAGGAAGCACTTTTGCAAATGCATCAGAGTAAAGCCATAACTGTCTGTAAATGTCAAAAGACTTAAAAGTAGCCATGGCTAAATATCTGATGAGAGTTCATTATAATGCAGTTAACAAGGAATTTTTATTGTTTCTGTGACATACAACATTTTAAGATAATAACTAGAATTATGATTACATTATGCCAGGACATATCAGATCTCTAGGAATTTTATACAATTTCTCATTCTAAAACGACCAGTTATTCTGCTTTAAAACAAAATAACTCTATTTTCCCTTAAAATTGCATTTGCACACTCCATACCTTTTCGTACCAAAACACATCCTACTTTTATTGTATACAGAGTCATTTTTTTATGACTTCTTGTAGTTTTGATTATATATATTGATTAGAATTCTTAACCCTTAGAAACCTTAATTTCTAGTGAAACCAAGAAATGAGCAATTGTGGACTATCTGTTACACCAGCATTCTGTACATTGGCAAACTTATCAATACATTTCATAATTTCTGGAAGCATATTCTTCCTCATAGTGAGATAAAATACTGAAACATTAATTACTGAAAATAGGTTTATCTACTTTTGGCTTCTTATTACAGAGGGACTAAAGATATTTGGGTCTATTAATAAACATGTTTTGTGTTTCAGTATTTTATCTTATTTGAAAATTGTTTGGAAAGGCAGTCTCGTAGATGCAGTCTTTTGACCCCCTCACTCAGCCGCATGAGAATGGGCCTTGGACCCAGAACACTTTTTTACCAGGAGATAAAGAGCTCACACAGCTTGTGCTGGGCTTTTCACCTTGTATGGGAATATCCCTCCTTGTTTAACCTGCTGAATATTCCTTTGTCTCTGCTTAAAGCGTGTGCATCCTATGGTAGCTGGCCCACCCACTGTTGTATCTGTCCTCTGCAGGGAGGGGACAGGGTTCTTCCATTGTGGCATGAGAGGAGTGCTCATAGGTCAGTTGCCCTGTATCAGCTGCCAGGAGAGACCTGCTGGCCATGGGGAACCAGTCTCCATTATCAGAATCTATCTTGCTTGGTCTCTTCTCTATGTAAGTAAAGCGTTCCATCCAGTGCTTGACTGTGCTGTTTTCCTTGGAGACGCCAATAGAAGAAGATGCAGTGGGCAGAAGTGTTTAGAATCCTTCCCTGGGATTGGAAACCAGCACTCTGTGCTCTTCTCCCTTGGGACTGGTAAAAAGAATAGGTGGGCTTTGAATTGCTTCTATAGCTGCTTTTTCTGTTCTTGTAAAGACGCAATTTGAAAGGCAAGAGCAGTCGTTTTCAGTTCCTCAAAGAACTGGGTTGCAGCCTAAATGATATCAAGGGCTGGACCCACCCATCCAATTTGCTTCTTTATATCAAGGAGATTTCCAGCTAAGATGGAAATTAAAAACGTTTCTATGTTCTAGATTTAGAGCTGTGTATCTTTGGAACGTTTTAACACATGGTTCCACAGAGGCTTCAGAATACTGTCTTTCCCTCTGGATACATAGTTCTATATTATTTTATTTTATTTTTATTTTTGGCTGCGTTGGGTCTTCGTTGCTGCGTGTAGGCTTTCTCTAGTTGCGGCAAGCGGGGGCTACTCTTCGTTGCGGTGCACAGGCTTCTCATTGCGGTGGCTTCTCTTGTTGCAGAGCACAGGCTCTAGGCGTGCGGGCTCAGTAGTTGTGGTGCACGGGCTTAGTTGCTCCGCAGCATGGGGGATCTTCCCGGACCAGGGCTTGTCCCCTGCATTGGCAGGTGGATTCTTAACCATTGCACCACCAGGGAAGTCCCATAGTTCTATTTTAGCTTAGGAAAGAAGGCTTCAAAAAAGTTCCTATCAGGCTCTGAATATCAGTCTCCAATTCAGCCAACTTCTGACCATAGAGTTCCTCTTAAAGAAAAAAATCCTTTCCAATATCTTATCATCAGGTTTTAGCTGGGACAAACAGTAAATATTCCTGGCAGTATTGAACTCTTTAAAAGAGACAATTTTGATTCATTTAGTCTCAGAAACTTCTGTGTACCAATCAAAAATGCATCCCATATTTTGGGGGAAGTTTGGGGCTCCTTTAATCTCTAGGGCATCTCGTAAATGGATAAGCTTATCTAGTTAAAAGTTTCCCACTGCAACCACTGTGATTCAAGCTTATCTTTAGTTAGGTTAACCCACTTGTTCAGACAGACACAGGTTCTGGGCCTGTAATTTTTATACATATAGTTAGACCAGATAGGGGAGTCCCAGACTCTTTGGAATCGGAGGGACCCATTTTCTCCTTCCTCTCCTTTCCTTAAAACAAAATTTTGGGGCTTCCCTGGTGGCGCAGTGGTTGAGAGTCTGCCTGCCAATGCAGGGCACACGGGTTCGAGCCCTGGTCTGGGAGGATCCCACATGCCGCGGAGCAACTGGGCCCGTGAGCCACGATTGCTGAGCCTGCGCATCTGGAGCCTGTGCTCCACAACAAAAGAGGCCGCGACGGTGAGAGGCCTGTGCACCGCAATGAAGAGTGGCCCCCGCTTGCCACAACTAGAGAAAGCCCTAGCACAGAAACGAAGACCCAACACAGCCAAAAAAAACCAAAAAAACAAAAAACAAAAAACAAAATTTTGCTTTTCTGAGGCCTTAGTCCAGTTTAAGTTTGACCCATTCCAGTTTAAGTCAGAGAAACATTTATAATGTTTAAGATGGACCCAGTGCAACTCTGGACCCAGTCTGGTAATAGAAATGCTCAAAGTGAGAGAGCTCATAATGCAAAAACTGTGGAGCTCAGTTATCCAAGAGGGACTTACCCATGACCTTTAGGTGCATTGAGAAAGCAGTGAGTGCAAAGGGCTCAGCAGGTGGCTATGCCTGGTTGCATGTTGCTCCAGGGAGCCACTGGAGGGGGGGTCACCTTCATATCCCACTTTTGACACCAGAGCTGTTAAAAGGTAAACATAAGCACACTAAAATTTTCAATAGTTTATTTGAGCATACATTGATTTGAATCAGGCAGTGCCAAACCAAAGATGGTTGGGAGCACTCCACCGACGGGAGCTAGGGGAGTGGTTTTATAAAGAAGATGCAGAAACAAGACAAGGAAATTATTTGATTGGCTATAGCATAAGTGGTTGTCTTATTTGGGAAAGCCTAATTAGCTGTTTGTGATTGGTTGTTCTTAAATTTTATTTTCTCGAGTTTGAGTACATTGACTCTGGCTAAGGTTTTGGCTTGCTTCCGTAGGCTACCAAGGCATTAGAGCCACCTCAGTCCAATGGCCTCCTTGTTTAAATATTTAACATAGCTCTGCATGAAGCAAATTGCTTCTAACCTCTCTGAGCCTGTTTCCTCCCTCATCTGTAAAATGGTTACAAGAATAATGAGGTCATTAAGAAGACTGTTGTTGTCGGGACTTCCCTGGCAGTCCAGTGGTTAAGACTTCGCCTTCCAATGCAGGGGGTGTGGGTTCGATCCCTGGTCAGGGAGCTAAGATGCCACATGCCTCACAGCCAAAAAACCAAAACATAAAACAGAAGCAATATTGTAACAAATTCAATAAAGACTTTAAAAATGGTCCACATCAAAAAAAGAAATCTTAAAAAAAAAAAAATAAGAAGATTGTTGTCATATGCACACGAAAACCTCTACACCCGTGGCATGGCTGTTTACCTTCTCCACTGTGATACCGTGGTGGTCTCCTGTACTGGCTTACCTTATGTTGGTATGTGGCTTTGGGCAAGTTGTTTGGTCTCTCTGAGCCTCAATTTCCTCATCCATTGAATAGATACAATAGAGGGTGGTTTTGGGGATTCTACCAGAGTCTGTAAAGGGCTAGGGTAGTGCTATCCCTTGTGGTTTTAGAGGCGTCGCTGGTGATAATGGGGATTTACTGTGTGACCCTGAGCTGGAGTTCCCCCTTTTTCTGAGCCTCAGTTTCCCTATCTGTGAAATTAGAGCTGGAGAGGGCAATTTTCAAGGCCAAGAACCAGCTCTAAAATCTGTGATTTCTCCCCATCCCCTTTACCCAGGCACAGGGGCCTGGGAGCTTGGGATGTATTGGGTTGGCCAAAAAGTTCGTTCTGGCTTTTCTGTAACATCTTACGGAAAAACCTGAATGCACTTTTTGTCCAACCAAAATATTTGTGACTCCTGCCTTTACAGCCACTGCCCATTCCTGCCTCTTCCTGGCTTCTCCTTAGATGCTCCTTCTGGGTCCTGAGAGACTCTGTGCCCTTCCAGCATTCAGAACGCCTCCCAAACCTCTCCCCGGGGCCTTGCTAACAAGATTAAGTTCATTAAAAGTCAACCTTGAGCACCTTGACTCTCTTCCTCAGCGTTAGCAGGGAGGTTGGCGTTCTCCAGACGGATATAATGGGCTGCTGTAGTCTCCACTTCTGCTCCGGCCTCTGCCCACCTGGCCTCCCCCACTGCCTGCCTCCAAATGGCCATATCAAAATAGGCAGGAGGGGGTGGATGGGGATGCAGAGGAAGGGGTCACTGGGCACTGACTGGAAGGGTGGACAGGGGGACCCTTAGAAAGGTGTTTGGGGGCCACCCGCCCAGACACAGGGGCCCAATGGTCCTGTGTCCGCATGGTGTGTGTACTGGGGGGGGTGGCCCTGCAGCTGTGGGAGCCAATTCCCTGCCCTCTGGGGTGGAGGAAGATTGGGGGTTATTTGGGGTGGTGGGGAGCGAAAACAATAGCTTCCAGATGCTCCAGGATGGGAGGAAACGTTTGTGCTGCACTTGGGGAGGCTCAGGGAAAAGGCAGAACCCTGGTGACCAGGTGGTTGGAGTTCCCGGGCAGACGCTTACAGGCTGGCGAGCCTGGTGCCCACTGGCCTGGCCACCACTGACCATCACTGCCTGCCTCACTCCTTTCCTGCCAGTCTCTCTTGATAGGCATTCCCCCATGTGCCCACCAGGGGGCAGAGACCAGCATGTCCACCATGCAGGACTATTTTAATCTTAAATCACCAGCTCTGCATTTTCTGCCACCAACCTGCCCATCCACCCCGCATCTTCACACCTTTGGGGCTTAGGGACAGAGGGATCTGGGCTTCCCGGGCTGTCACCTCTCTTCCAGGACACATCCTGTCTCCTGATGCCCTGAGCTAAGCCCAGGGCTGGCTGGGGATCCTCTCCCCAACAGGCCTCCCCTCCCCGCTGCTGCCCATGAAGTCACGGAGCCGGGGTGTGCGTGGGTGGCAGTGCTACCTTCTCAGGTCACCTCCAGAGGCCTCAGGAGGGCAGGGTGAATCATAGGGTGTCAAAAAGCAGATCTTCTTTAGCTGTCCTCCTCCTGTGGATAAGGGACCGGGCTCGGACAGGAGCCATGGGTTTGTGCCAGATGTGGAGTGGGGGGAGCCTACAAGGAGCTGACAGGAACGCTTCCCAAGATGGACAGACCAGGCTCCTGACGGCCAGTCCGTAGGCTGGTATGGGTCTCCAAGGTGAAATTCAGAAAGACGGGCAGTGAACTGTCAGTAAACTAAACGATTTCCCTTCTGGTGTTTCACATCTTCATTCTCTTTTGAAATAATGCTGAAGGTAGAGAGTAGTTAGGGTTTTTAAAAATATGTTTGTTTTTCATGCCCTTGCATTGCAAAATAAAAGACACAACACTGTTATGGCCTCTTCCCCATTTGGAGGGAAATATGAGGGGTCTGTATCCCTGCCTGGCTGAGGCTGGGCTGGGAGGTGGAAAGGGGGCTCCAGTGATAGGAGTGGCAGGCAGCGGCCAGGGGCGAGGTGGGGAGGGCAGGTGTGCTGGCTGCGCCTCCCTGCAGAGTAGGGTGCAGCCGTGTTGGTGGGTCCACAGGCCTGGGCCCCCCACTCTGGTGACCAAGAGCTGTCCCTCCCAGAGAAGGACAAGCTTAGGATCGGTCCTGAGCAGTGACCAGAATCCTGGGACTGGGGAGGGGAGTGACAGACGCCACACAGGCCTTGGAACAGAGCACAGCCAAGAGTAGGTGAATGAATGAGGGAGTGAGGCAGGGAAAGGAAGGAAGGAGAAACCGAGGAAGCAGTCGTCCAGAGGATTGACCCAGCACAGCCCAGCAGGAGGGAAAAGCTAGCCTCGCACCATCTCCAAGTTTGCAAAAGAAAAGAGAAAGAGAGCAGTGAGAGGGTTAGTAGAAACTCATGAGCCATGGGCAGCCCCGGGGTCTGGCTGAGAGCGGGACGATTGCAAGCGGGGCCCCCCAGCCAGAGGGGAGGCTCACAGGGCAAGGCCACCACGTCCCCTCCCCACCCCCAAACAGAGGGGCTGACCCCAGAGGGGAGGGAGGAGCCAGGGCGGGGACAGGTCAGGGGTGGATGGAGAGGCTGGGAGCATTGGGCTGGAGTGTGAGGGTTTGGGGAGAGCAGGTCCCCCGTCAGCTCTGCCCCATCAGCCAGTAACCCCTGCAGATCAGTTCACCTCTGTGAGCCTCTGGCCGCACTTGTGAAGGTGGGGAAAGCACCTGAGGTTAGCTGCCCATTCCTCTCTGCCTCTTCTCAGTTCCGCCTCTCCTGCCAGAGGTCTCTCCCTGGAGGTGGCCCCCGCAGGCACGCTCCACCCAGTAAGCAGCCGGAGGCAGCTTTGCAAACTGAAATAAGTCACTGTCTTGCCAAAACCCCCTGGTGGTTTCCCTCGAACCTTGGATAAGTTCTGGCCCCACCGCCCTGCTCTTCCCCGGGGGGGATGTGAGCCCGTGCCATCCTCTTGGCCTTTCTCCCCCTTCGAATGTCAGCTCCTCCAAGGACTTGCCCTGTCACATCACCACCATGCCCGGCACATACCAGGTGCCTGATCAAGTGGCATTTGCAAAGCTCACTCTCTCTTTTGGGGCTTCAAGCCAGGTTCTGTTCTCTAGATCTAGAGCTAGACGCAGATCTAGGAGGCTGCTCACCCCGTTCAGTTCTGGGGACCCTGCGTCAACTAGCCAAGGCCAGACGTCCTGCCGCTCAGACTACGCTGCTGCCTATGTGTTACACTAACCACGTCCACTGCATCTCTGGCCATTGATTGCCACCGCTTGGCTCTGCCACCCAGGATCCTAATGGCCCCATTGCATTCAGGGATCCCAGTTCAGTGACTCTGAGGTGACAGGCAGGCCCCCTGCTGGCTCTTTCAGGAAACGTGCCTGCGCACGCACGCACACACATAAACACTCACGCCTCCTGGTACACCGGGAAGCAGGGGGCATTGTTTCATTTACAGCCACAGTCTGTGCGGCTTTGAGCACCTGCTGTGGCCTGAGCAAGGGGCCGTCCCCGGTGAAGAGGGGACCGGAGTGGTCAGGTGCTGGTGCCTGCGCCTTTGCCCTCAGCTCGTCCTCACGCTGATCCTGCAAGGTGGGCCTCGCCATCACCCTCGCCTTCCAGGAGTGCCTGAGGTTGACAGAGGGAAATATCCGTCCATCCGTCCAGTGCACACCTATGAAGCACCTACTGCACCTGGCACAGAGCAGGGCTTGCGGACAGCTGGGAGGGAAGAGGACCCGGGAGGACTTCCCCTCTGCCCACCCCATGCCTGCAGGGCCCCATCTGACCTGTCCCCCCAGACACACCTGGGAACCTGCTGTGGTTGGGCTGTCGGGGCCTGGCCTTAGTTGGGGATATTTGAAGACGTGCTGCCAGCCTGTGCTGGACAGATGTGGAGCTCCGGGTGCCCTGCACCCTCTAGGGGGGAAGTGGGGACAGAGGCAAGGGTCTGGGAGCAGCTTATCCTTGCCCCCCACAAGGATCTCAAAATCACCCCTCCCCCATCTCCCCTGGGCCTGGGAAGATGCATCAGATATCAATACAGTGGCAGACTCCGCCCCTCCCCTAGCTCCTGTTGCCTTCCTTACTCTTGGACCTGACGAGTTTTCCTGGTACAAATGGAGAAACAGGCCTGGAAGGACAATGTGAACTGGCCAGGATCTAGGTCTGGGAACTCCCAGGGCTGTGCTCGGTCCTCTACTCCACGCAGCTGTCTTAGCCTCAGTGTCCCTGTTCGGGAAATAAGAGGGACCCAGACAGGGAGGCTAGGGCCCTGTCTCAGCGCTTTGAGCAGGGCGGTGGGGTGTGCAGTGGGCGGCTGGGAGGTGGTTGAGGTGAGTCTGTGGGGCTGCTGGAAACCACTACGTGCTGTCTTAGCTGCATGGGTGTGTGCACGTGTATGTGTGTAAGAGTGTGTGTGTGTGTGCACACGTGCTCACCATCTACATGTCCTCTGCGATCCACATGGGCTTCACTGAGGAAGAGACCAGGTGCTGTTCCTGGAGCGACATCCTCAGTCCACGACGAGAGGGTCCTTATTATTTTAATTTAAAAAATTTTTTGGCCACGCCGCACTGCATGCGGGATCTTAGTTCCCCAACCAGGGATCGAACCCACACCCCCTGCTGTGGAAGCGAGGAGTCCTAACCACTGGACCGCCAGGGAGGTCCCAAGAGGGTCCTTAGAGATCAGTTGAGCGCCCCCTGGGACAGCCTGGTCCGTGCAGGCCCCCTTCCAGCACGGATCTCGGGTGCAGGGGCTGCTGGGTAGAACACACCTGGCAGAGGAGTAAACAGAAGACCTGCCTTTAGATATGCCCTCAGGCATGTGGGCGGCTGGCTGGGGCTGGGGCACCTCTTAGTGGCCTATGGAAGGAAGAGGGGGTGCCACGGAGGAGGAGGAGAGAGCAGAGAATGGGTAGGTCTCAGTGTAGCCCCGGGGTTCCTAGAAAGGGCGGGAGGGACCTAGACTCCAGTCCTAGCTCTGCCACTTACCAGCTGTGTGACCTTGGGCAAGTCACTCCACCTCTCTGAGCCTCAGTTTCCTCATCTGTAAAATAGGAAGTGAAGACAAAGAACTCTCCTTTCTGGGCTGCCGTGAAGCTTAAATAAGACACAGCACTTAGCCCAGGAGTGTCTGGCACACAGTGAGTACATAGTAAATGCTCTGGCTCCCGGCTCAAGGCCAAGCCTCAGGGCAGCCCCACACCAACCATTTCACATTTCTGGGGCTCCTATTTAGAGCACCCCACTTCTGAGACTTAAGCTGATCCTGTATTTTAACTGAGCAAGGGTCCAGTGTAAGACTGGAGGCCCAAGCATCTGCTCTCAGGCGGGCCTCTACCTCCTGACCCACTGGGCCCGGGCCAACAGGACTTGCATTTACCCAGTGCTGATCTCCTGGGAGGGCTCACATGCGCTGAGGTGGGCTTCATCAGCCCATTTCACAGATGAGTCCAGAAGACCCGGGAGGTTGAGCAGCCCGTGAGATGTGACCAAGCTAGGAGGGCACTTCAGAGCCCGTGCCCCCGGGGAGCCTATGGCATGGGGGCCCCTCACACAGGACTGGCCTGTCTCCAGGGGGTGCATCCCTCTGGGCAGCCTGATGGGGGTGTGTTGGGCAGGACCCCCCCTGTGTTAAGTACGTGACTGGCGCCCAAATTCACAATTAAGCCTAGTAAATATTTGCAGCCATTATGGCAATTGATTGCCTTCGATCCTGTGCCCTGCTGTGAGAGAGTCCTGCTTACTCACGCTTTCTTAAAACCAGCCTCTTCTCTCACACATCTTTAATAATTCAGCTCCTAATGGTCTCCCAACGCAAACCCGAAAATGCCAACTCAGGGCCTTCCTCCCCACTCTGGTCCTTCTCTCGTCCTCCCTGCCGGGGGGCCCCTCACCCGGTTTCTGCTGCAGACCCTGCCCCCCTGCCTGGCCTCTTCGGGGAGGGGCCCAGGTTTCCGGTGTTTCCCCGCTCTGGCTGCTGCAGCCACAGGGAGGAGCCGCTCAAGCTGCTGAGCTGCAGGGCTGAGCTGGGAGGAGCAGGAAGGTGGGGCTACAGCCCTGCAGCGCTGTAGGGGCGAGGACACCAGCTTCCTTGGGGTGACAGGGGAGGCCATCCTGAATGGGTCCCTGGAAAGGCCCCAGGCCAGAAACTGCTCTTGCCTGGGCCCGGGGGCTGCGGGTGGAGCCAAATCAATATTATAGCATCTCCGGGCCAGGTCTCCTGCGCTGCGTTTCCCCGCTGGCGGTGCTCCCCAGCGCCCTCTGGAGGCCATCGCCATAAAGGGGGGACTGGGGGGCTGCACTGGATCCCATCCCTGCCTGGCTGGGTGACCAGGGGCTGCTAGAAGCACCACTCTGAGCTCCACGTCCCTTCTTCCTCGAGGTCCAGCCAAGTTGACACAGGGGTGCTAAGGAAGAGTTACCTGATCTGCCCAGTGAAATCCTCATGGCCACTTGGGCCAGGCCCAGCTGTGCTGGACACCATGGCGGGAGCAGTAAGGAGGGAACCAGCGGTGGTGGCCTGTCCTAGGCCAGCACCCGCTGCTGCAGAAGAACAACTGGGCCAGGGCTTCCCATCCCGGCGAGGTCTCTGGGCTGGTGCTGGTCCCGTGTAAACTTCCAGGACCCCCTGCCCTCCAGCCCCAGGCCAGGCTGAGAGCATCCAGTTGTATTTTCACTCTGCAAGCCCTCGAGTTTGTTTACCAGGTGCTGTCCTGGGTCCTGGGGACACAACAGGGAACTAGACAGATCAAAATCCCCCTAGAGTTTATAGGATATAAAATGAGATTGATAAATAAATGATAGTTAGAAAAGAGTAGGGCTATAGAAATTACACAGGGCAGGGAAGATGGATGGGGGCTCCCAGGGCAGGGCTTGGAGGGAACGTGACATTTGAATACAGACCTGGGGCGGTGACAGAAGAGCCAGAGGGGAAGCTTTCCAGGCAGAGGGACGGCCAGGGCCAAAGCCCCAGGGTGGAGGCAAGCTGGCGTGTCTGTGGAACAGAGAGGTGGCCCATGTGGAGATGCTCAGAGAGCCTGGGGGCGGATGGAGAAGCACCTGTGCGCCCCTGTGGAGGCTCCAGCTGTAGGAGTGAGGTGGAACCCAGGGATTCGAGCAGCGCAGTGCCAGGAGCTGCCTTCCGCCCTGAGCTGCCCCTCCAGCTGCTGGTGGAGAATAAGCCGCAGGGGCTGGGGGGGTGGCCGGGCGTGCGATCACCGGTCACCAGGCACCACGGGTTGGGGCAGGGTGGAAGTAACAGAAGTATGAGAGGCAGGCGGGTCCTGGAGGCATTTTGAAGGTGGAGCTGAAAGGATTTACCGATGGACAGCTTGTAGAGTGTAAGAGAGAAAGAGAGGAGTCCAGGATGACGGATGGGTCAAGGTTTTTGTCCTGAGCATCTGGAGATCTGAGCGCTTATTTACTGTGGTGGGAAAACCCTCCGTTTCCCCATCGGGGGTGGGGCGCGGTAGCTCGGCTCTAGTGTGTTCAGTTTGAAACATCTAAAAACATCCTACCGGAAGTATGGAGTAGGCATTTGGCAATTGGCATATGAGAGAGGTTGGGGACTGGAGAGAGAAAATTGGGAATCATTAGCACAAAGATGGGATTTAAAGTTGTAAGACTGGACGGAGGTTGTTCAGGGCGAGCCAGGCACGAATGCCAACACTTAAAGGTCTCTGGCTCCTGTGCCCACCCCCTGAGCTTGGCCCCTGGAATCTGCAGAAGGATTCTATTGTTCATTCTATCCAGAAAAGCGCTTATCCGTGTTCCAGACCTTCATTTTGTGCTACACATTGGTTGGGATGAGGGCCCCCAGCTTTTCGCATGCTTTTTGGTCTAGAGGTGGACCCCCGACCCAGCCGGCCAAGTCATGGAGGGGAAACCCCACGGGCAGGCCAGGCACCAGGCCCAGGCTGGGCCAATGACAGCCTTTCTCGGATCTTTTGACAGTGAGTGGCCCCAGGTCTGGAACAGAGAGGCTGTGACTTACAGGCCTGGTGTCTTCTAGTAGCCAAGTATCACGCCACGCGGAAGAAGCCATTTGGGGAGAGTGAGGCTGACATGCAGGGTTGGAAGGTGAGACCCAGTTTGAGCCCATGTGTCTGGTCATTCTTGTCCTTTCTCTTCCTGCAGTTTGGTTTAAGGGCCGATAAATCCCTTTGCTGAGCAAGTTTGATCAAGGGAACCCTAATACAGCATCTCAGCAGTCAGATGGAGAGAGGAGGCGTGGACAGGGGAGCCAGGGGTGCCCAGAACACAAGGGAAAGACCGACTCTCCTAAGCTCTGGACAGATTGCCCGGAGCCAAGCCTAAGAGCAGCATGTGACACACCAGTGGTCACTGAGGCCGGGGCAGCCTTCACTGGGAGAACGTACTGGTGACCCGACTGTACTTGGAGTCCACTGTTCTAAAATATACATAAGGCCTATCTTGGTTCATTTGGGTTTCCGACAGAGGTCTGACTTTCCTTGTTTGTTAATTTCCTCCACTAAGAATCGGGGAAACAATGAATGTATGGATTAGGTTCATTAGCAGGTAATGGGGGTCATTTGGGGGTTGAAGGCTCAGGGGTGCTCCCTTCCCATTTTGGGCTCAGGCCTTTACAAGGTCCCTTGTTTGGTGCATCCTTAGCAATGGATAAACCAGACTGCACGCAACTGCAGAGCTGAACCGAGGTGGGCATCTCCGCTCAGGGCCCAGCACGCTCCAGGGCTCGGCAAGTGTCGCCTTCATGAGTCTTTCTCGCAAACCTCAGAGAGGTGGGAGTTACTGAGATCAAGCTCCTATTGGTTTACGTGTTAGGAGACCGGGCCAAGACAGCACACTGTATATGTGCTCCCAGCTCTCCTAGAAAGGCAGAAAAGATAGCCAGAAAAGAATGAAGAAGGGGTGACCTCAGTGGGCCAGAACTTATGAGGAATCCCCAAAAGGCAGAAGGCAGGTGGGATCACACTGAAGAGGGAAACCACCGAACAAAGGGACATAGAGAGTGCCGCAGCCTTTGGACTTGGACGGGGACAGAAGGGGTACAGAAGTAGCAGCATCCTGGTGAGGAACGCCCCTACCACCCGTCTGTGTGTGGAGGTGCCCACACCAGACCAGAGCTAAGTGTGGGCGTGTGGACCTGAGAAGCAGAGCAGTTGCCTGGGGTGACTGGCAACGCCCAAGAAGCACAGGGATCCTAGTCCCAGAAGACGGGCCATGGGTACACCTCATGCTCCGCCCACCCCACCTGCCCCATCCTCTCTGCAGGGATGAGTCCACACGCGCTTTACAAGCAGATATGGACACAGGCCCGAGAGCCACCCAACATTTGAGGAAAACCAACAACATCAAAGAGAGGCGTTAAGCTCAATGAAATGAAGATAACACAGAGTTACTAAGACCAGCAAGAGAAAAAGCATAGAACAGAATGAGTATAATTAATATTCAAAGAGATCCAAGAAGAGGTTATCTGCATACAAAAGCATCAGCGATCTTAGAAGTGAAACTATAATTGCTGAAATGTAGAAAATGTCGTAGATGGGTTGAATAGCAGAATGATTACCCTAAAAGGCAAGGCACTGTAGCCTAGAATTTCTATCAAGTTATATATACTAAAAGATAAAGAGATGAAAATATGAAACAGAATTAAAGGTCATGGAGGAGATTGCAGTAGGTCCAATTTTCATCTAAAAGGAGTTCCAGAAAGCAGGCATTGGGAGAACAGAGAGAAGGAACTATTAATAGAAAAATTCTGAGCATCATTTTATTTAATCTTCCCAACAATGCAGTGAGGAACCCAGAGGAGATGGGAAAGCGGCTTTTCCAGGTCCCCACAGCTAGGACGAGGATCTGCTCCCAGGTCTGCTTGACTCCAGAGCTGGGCTCACGCTAAGACACGCTGGCTACTCCCTACAAGCTTACACGGGAGAACAGTTTCTCCAAGTGTGGGCCATGGGATCTTAATACGTGTTCCGTGAAAAGGGTTCTGTTGCAAACACATTTGAGAAGGGCTAGCAGAGGCGGTTTAATGAATTGATGCCCTCTTTATATTTTGAAAGCGATGTGGTGGCTAAGAGCCCTGGCTGGCTTTGGAATCAGTCAGACTTGGGTTCTCGATGTTTCTCTGCCTCTTTCTTTTTTTTTTTTTTTTTGGATGACGTTTGGGAAGACATTTTGCACCACCACCCTACCCTCCCACCCTGCCAGGCCTCAGTTTTCCCATCTGTTAAATAGGAATCATAATTACATCCCTGACATCCCTGGCTGTCTTCCAGGCTTTAGGGGCCAGAGGAAATGTTAGCTGTGAAACTGCTCCTAACGTATAAGATTGTACAAATACAAAACATCCTGTCTCCCCTGAGTTCTGTCACTAAATCCTCTGTTTACTTGCTGCTTCAGGCTATGATGGGCAGCTGGACAGACTCAACGTTTCACACACAATTTATTTGGACTCCAGTCTGTTCGTTTGGTAAGCATGTGAGTGATGAGAAGAGGCCAGGATGCTCACTTCAGGGAAGCCCTGGGCGGCACCTGTCCTTGTGCCCTGGACACTGGGGTACAGCACAGGGCAGCCAGAGGCCCGTCCCTCCTGCTGCTGCAGTGGCGTGGGCTGTGCGTGCTCCCCCCGCCCCTCAAGCTGCTTCCAGGTTTTATTTATTTACAGTAAGTCCCCTACGTACAAACCTTCAAGTTGTGAACTTTCAAAGATGCGAATGTGCATTTGCACGTCCAATCACGTAAGTTAGTTCATATGTCTGGCATATGTTGTACGTGCGTGCATCCTCTACAAGTGGTTGTGCTTTTTGGTCCTGTACTGTAAGATTAAAAATGTTTTCTTTATTTTTTGTGTTTGTTTTTTATGTATTATTTGTGTGAAAAGTAGTATAAACCTATTACAGTACAGTACTATATAGCTGATTGTGTTCGTTGGGTACCTAGGCTAACTTTGTTGGACTTATGAAAAAATTGGACTTACAAATGTGCTCTTGGAACGGAACTCGTTCGTATGTAGGGGACTTACTGTATTTAGTTAGTTAATTAATTGAAGTACAATTGCTGTACAATATTATATAAATTACAAGTATACAATGTAGTGATTCACAATTTTTAAAGGTTATACTCCATTTATAGTTATTAGAAAATAGTGGCTATATTCCCCGTGGTGTACAATATATCCTTGTAGCTTATTTTATACCTCTTACTTCCCTACCCTTATATTGCCCCTCCCCCCTTTCCTCTCCCCCCTGGTAACCACCAGAATGTTCTCTATATCTGCGAGTCTGCTTCTTTTTTGTTATGCTCACTAGTTTGTTGTGTTTTCTTAGAGTCTACAGTAAGTGATATCACATACTGCAGTTAGAGTGGTCGCTATAGAGAAAGCACACCAAATGCTCCTTTGCCCTCAGGATGAAGCCCTGTCCCAACTCAAGCTTGACCCTGGGCCCCTGCCTGGCCCTAGCCTCCTACTCCCCTCAACCTCGGCCTCTGCTCCCTATGACCATGCTACCGGCTCCCCTTCAGTCCCACACCGCACCCACCCCTGCTCTCGCGCTGTGGGGCACTCTTCTGCCCTGGAGCTCCATAGCCTGGCCCATCTGCTCCAAATCCGCCTCTCACCCTTCTTTGCCTTCAGACCTCTACCTGGACACATCCAAGCTCCCTCTGGGAAACCTGCTCTGGGCCTCGAGTCTGAGCTGGGAGCTCCTCTGACGTATTTCTCCCATCACAGTCTTTGCCATGTCGATTGTAACTGTTTCACTGTCTGTCTCCCCTCGAGAATGTAAGCTCCTTGAGGCCAGTGGCCGTGTCTGCCCCATTTAATACTGTATCTGCCAAGCACAAGGTAGGAACTCAGTAAAATATATGTTGAATGGGTAAACGCATGAATGAAGACTCTTCTAACTCTGAACTCTCCAGATTGAAGGAAGAATCAAAAACCATTTTTCCTCCTCTGGGCCCTGACCTCTCCTCCGTGGTGGCCTCACAGGTACCCGCCCTTGGCCAGTCCAGCCCCTTGAGAAGGGAGAATCCTTGGGTGTTTCCAAGGAACTTCTCAGTGCGCGTGTTCAGGTTAGAATCCCGATGCTTCTGGAGAGCAGTACGCAGGGCAAGTCCTGCAGCCTCTGTTATTTGCAGTTGTGATTGGGGATACTGATGGGGGCGTTGTGAGGATTAAATGCTATGATGTATGTCGGTGCCTAGGAGAGTGCCTGGCGCATGGTAAGCACTCAGTAGATGAAGCTGCTACTGTGAGTATTATTACCCGATTCCCTCACTTCACTGAGCTCAGAGAGGAGGATGGACAGGTTGGGGGCCACAGGCTGGAGGCAAAGTTTGGGCTCAGATCCTGGACTTCCAGCTCCCAGTCTGGAGCTCTGGCTTCTCCCCTGCTGGTTTCCATCTCAGATCCCAAGTCATTCATCTGCATCCAGCTGACGCAGAGCATCTGTAATAAACACACCTCCCTGAGCTGCCAGAGGCCACCGCAGAAGACGAGAAACAGGCACCAAGCATCCCGGATGGAAATTCCCCAGGACACCCTTGGGCCCTCAGCTCAAGTTCAAGCAAAGAAATGCTTATGTCCAGACATCTTCACAGATCAGCAACAAGGATGTGACTTGAGAGCACTTAGCATCGGTGTCATAAGACATGAGGATTGATGACCCCCTGTGACTGGGGTGAATGCCAGGGGGAACAAGAAGACTCTGAGTTGGCCAGTGATGCTTCCCGTGTACCTTTTGCGCACAAGGACCCAGCCTTAATTCAGCGTGGCGTTAAAATACCACGGCACTAGTTAATATGTCCATGGACCCCCTCAGTGCAGAGAGCGCTCTCATGTGCCTGCGCGCACCTGAGTCTCAGGACAACATATGAGGGGGTGTCCTTGGGATTAAGGAATCCACGACTTTGGAGATGAAGAACTGAGGCCCAAGGAAGTGGGAAGCAATGTAACTTAGGTTACACAGCCCTAGATCTCCTGACTCACCATTACCCAGTCCTCTTGCCAGTACAGAGAGATGGGAAAGCCAAGTTCAGCCAAGAAATACAAATTTACCCAAAGAAACACAAATCAACATGGTGGACATTGCATAAACTATAAGGGTCTGAAGTGAAGTTGCTGAGAAGAGCTATGGATGGCCTTATCCAGTCCTGTCATTCTGGAGCTGGTTGGTTCCCCTGGGCTGGAGCTGGGTAAGGTTAAGAAAAGACCCAAGAGGAGATGAGAAGTCCTCCAAGTGACAGAGGGAATGGGAATTGTCCATCACGGTGGGCCAGGGATAGGATGAGGGGCCCTGAGAACACGGTGCCCTCAAGCATCCCTCCTTCCATCACTCGTTCAGTATTACTAGACTCTTGTAAACCCCTGGGACATTAGATGGGGATTTGGATATGCCTTGTATGGGGATGGAGGCATGAAGAGAGATCCTCTCCTTCTGACCAAGGGGGAATCAAACAGGTCACTGGGCAATCAAAAGAGAGTTTTCCCATAAGTAGGCAGTGAGGGGTCCACCATCACAGTGACACTTGGAGATGTGTGCACATGGTCAAGTAGCTCAGTTCTCTCATGCCTTCTAAGTCTTTCCAGACCATGAGAACCATGGGACCTAGAACTGCTTAATTAAGGAACAGGAAGTTCCTTTCCTACCAGAGACCACTGGCCCTGATTCTGGTCTGAGATGCTGAGAGATCCCATGATTCCTGTGATGGGCAAAGACTTATTCCTAGAAGCTGGTTCCAACATGGGGAACTTCATCTCTTTAGTACTTCTTGTGGAACATGTCTACTGATGACAAATTCTCTGTTTTAAACTCTGAATGTCTTAATTTTTGCTGGGTATAGAATTATAAGTTGGCCAGTTTTTCCTCTTTGAGTACTTTGAAAAAAGTGTTATTCCATTGTATTCTGGCTTCTATGATTTTTGTTGCAAACTCTATCATCATTTGTACTGTTATTCCCTTGGATATCTTTTTTCCTCTGGATGCCTTTAAGGTTTTCTCCTTACGTTTGGTTTCCAGCAGTTTGGCCATGACATGCCTAGCTGTGGTTTTCTTTGTATTCATTCTGCCTGGGTTTTGTTGAGTTTGTTGAAACTGTGTGTTGATATCTTTCATCAGTTTTGGGAATTTTTCTACCATTATTTCTTCAGATTTTAATTCTGTCCCTTTCTCTCTCTCCTTTTCTTCTGGGACTCTAATTACACATTTGTTAGACTTTTTAAACTTTGCCCTTTGTCCCATATCTTCCTTATATTCTTTTCTGTTTGTTTTTTTTTTTCTTGCATTCATTTTTCATCCATTCACACGTAATTATTGTTATGGTTGGATTTACCTCTGCTGTCTTACAACTTCTTTTCTAATTGTCTCTTTTTTGTTCTCCCTTCCTCCTTTACTGCCGTTTGTTGTGTTAAACAAATATTTTTTTTACTGTACCATTTAAATTCCCCTATTGATTTTTAAAAATATTATTTTGAGTTACTTGCTTAGTGGATCTTCTAGGGATTACAGTATACATTTTAATTTATCACAGTTTACTTCAGAATAATATTAAATTAATTCCAGTAAAATATAAAAACCTTCCTTCAATATATTTTCTTTTTCTCTCTCCTCCTTTTATCATCACGTATATTATATCTATGCATGTTATAAGCCAAAGCATACAGTGTTATAATTATTGGTTTATGCAAACTTATGTCTTTTAAAGAACTTAAGAGTAGAACTTTTAAAAAATATATTTATGCAGTCTTTTAAATTTATTCACATATTTACAATTTCTGGCACCCTTCATTTTTTCCTGTGGATTTGAATTATTTTCTTTCAGCCTGAAGGACTTCCTTTAGTATTTCTCATAAGGCAGGTCTGATAGCAATGAATTCTCTCAGTCTCTGTTTATCTGAGAATGTCTTTATCTTCATTTCTGAAGGATAGTTTTTGCTGAATAAAGAATTCTTGGATGATAGTTTATCTTTTCTTTCAGCACCTTAATTATGTCATTCCACTGCTTTCCAGACTCCATAATTTCTGATGGGAAATCAGCTTAAATTCATATTGTTGTCTGTATATGATGTGTCAATTTTCTGTTGCTGCTCTTGAGCTTTTCTCTCTGTCTTTTGTTTTTCAACTACTGACTATGATGTGTATAGGTGTGGATATCTTCATGATTATATTTTGGATTATTTGAGCTTCTTGGATCTGTAGATTTATGTTTTTCATCAAACTGGGGGATTTGGGGCTAATATTTCTCCAAATATTTTTTCTGCTCCTTTCTCCTGTTCTTCTGGGACTCTTATCACATATATGTTGGTATGTTTAATATTTGCCCACAAGTATCTGAAACTCTTTTCATCTTTCTTCAATGTTTTTTCTCTCTGTTCTTTAGTTTTGATAATTCCTATTAATCTGTCTTCAGATTAATCTGTCTTTACTGATTCTTTTTTCTGCCAGTTCAAATCTGCTATTGAACCCCTCTAACGAATTTTAAAATTTTAGTTATTTCACTTTTTGTCTCCAGAATTTCCATTTGGTTCTTTTATATTTTCTATCACTTTATTGAGATTCTCCATCCCTAAGTCATTGGTCATTTTTTCTTTTAATTTTTAAAATATGATTTCCTTAAGTTCTTTGAATACATTTTAATAGCTGCTGTGAAGTCTTTGTCTGCTAAATCTGGCATCTCATGATACTCAGAGACAGTTTCTTTTGACTGCTTTTTTTCCTGAGTGTGAGCTGTATTTTCTTGTTTCTTGGCACGACTTTTAATTTTCTGTTGAATACTGAGTCAGGCACGTGTGCAGCTCTCTGTGGCAGATGGGATCAGCTTCTGTGGGTCACCTGTGTTGTCAGGGTTGAAGGCGGGGGGAGACAGATGTGGGTTCCAATTTTTTCTTACCTTCATTTCCTGTCCTTGGTTTTTTTTTTTTTCCCCTACCTTCTGGTGCTAATGACCTACAGCAACTTCAGGGATACGTAGAGAGAACAGCCTTCCATAGACTTCTTTACTGAACTGCCACAACTGTGAAAGGACTCGTTCTTATAATAAAGCCCTTATTCCATATCACTCATGGTAGTTCTGCTTCCCTTAGCAAACCCTAACTGATACAAAATCCCAATTCTCTGTTAAAATTTCATCTTTTCATTCATTTCTTTTTCCATTTTTAAAAACATATTCATTATAGTTATTTTGAAGTCCTTACCTGCTAACTCCAGCATCTGGGTCATCTCTGGGTTGTTTCTGTTAACTTTATGATCAGCCACTTTCTCCTTCTTCTCATGTCTAGCAATTTTTTATTACAAGCTGAGAATTGTAAATGATACGTGGTAGATCCTCTGGATTAGTTTCTCTCCCTGTAAAGAGTGTTAAGCTTTGTTTTGGCAGGCAGTTAAATTCCTGGCAAATCACACTAATTCTGTCAAAGTTTGCTTTTGGGCTTTGTTAAGGCAGGTCTGTTTCAGCTTTTTTCCTTATTTATAGACTGTAGCTCTTTTCTTAAGGCATGGTCTTAATCCCAGAGTGTGGCCTTTCTGGGATCTCAAAAGAAAGCACAGGGGTTCACCAGTGTCCTCCAGTTTGGTTGGGCCTGAACCTCAGTATTTCCTTGGAGCTGTATGACCTCTGAAATCTCTGTTCAGCAATCAGCTTCCCCAGCAGTTATTCTCTGCAAGCCCTCTTGGAATCTCTCCCTGCTCATACACAGCCTAAGAATTGACCAGGGATGCAGAGGATAGTTTCATGTAGATTTTGGGGGCTGATCTTTGTCGGTGGCTTCTTCCTTTCCAGACCCCTGCCCCCTCAAATCATGGCCACTTTAACAGTTCTGAACTCTGATCTCTTTTTCCTACACCCAGTGTGACCACCAGTACTGGGAGGTTTTACTGCCCAGCATTTTGGAAAATATGTTCAGGGATAAAGATGAAATGAATTTAATGTGATTCCTTCTCTCAAGGACCATTACTCTGTGTTCATTGCTGTCCAGTGCCCGCATAGAGTTGTTTTACATATTTTGTCCAGTTGTTTTTAGTGGTGAGATAAGTCTGATGCCAGCTAATCCATTATGATTGGAAATTCCTTTTCTGCACTCAAGGGAGCTGAGAGAGGTAGTGGCATTTGTATGGTTAAAAATACCGATGTTGGGCTTCCCTGGTGGCGCAGTGGTTGAGAGTCTGCCTGCCAATGCAGGGGACACGGGTTCGAGCCCTGGTCTGGGAAGATCCCACATGCCACGGAGCAGCTGGGCCCGTGAGCCACAACTACTGAGCCTGCGCGTCTGGAGCCTGTGCTCTGCAACAGGAGAGGCTGCGATGGTGAGAGGCCCGCGCACTGCGATGAAGAGTGGCCCCCGCTCGCTGCAACTAGAGAGAGCCCTCGCACAGAAACGAAGACCCAACACAGCCAAAAATAAATTAATAAATAAATACATTTATAAAAAAAAAAAATACCGATGTATTCAAACTCACCCATGTTCCTGCTTGGTCTCTGAGTGTCATTAGGATGTGCAATAAATCCTTTCTCTGTAATAACAACAGAAGCTACAGCCCTCAGATGGGCAAAGGACACTGTTCTAAGTGTTTTACATGTACTAATTTATTTTACCCTCACACTCACTCTGTGATATAGGTATTACCATTCCCATTTGTAGTTGCAGAAACTGAGTCATATTGAGGTTAAGTTACTTGCCTAAGATCACATGGCTAATAAGTGGAAAAGCCAGGATTTGAACCCATGCAGCCTGACTACAAAGCCTGCACTATTAACCTCTACACCTCACTGCCATTTAAAAACAATCTCAATTTTTTTTTACCATTTTGTTATAAACAGTAAGTTATGAGAAAATCACTGTATCACTGTATCAGCAGCAGAGACTTAAAAGCTACAGCTTTTCCTCCCCGGCTGCATTTGGGATGTGCAAAATCTGTCGGCTTCATTCATTCTCTCAGTGAGGTTCCCTCCTGTCCAGACCTTCTGCCTCTCCCTCAATCCAGGCCACCCTCATCTTTCAGCCAAGCTCTCCTCTGTCCTCATCGTGGGCTTCTATGCCTCCACGGTTGCTCTTGGAGCAGCAGGGCCAGAGAGGAAAGGCAGGAAGGTAGGCTGGGGAGTGCTGATGAGGACTGGGGCCAAGAAAACCCACTCAACCACTGGGCTAGAGAGTGGGGCAACCTGGAGGTGGTGAGGAGCAGCAAGACAAATAGCTGGAGACCTCAGGTGGGGACTGGACTTTAGAAGGAAGTTCTCACCTAGAAGACTGGCAAGGAAGAGGCCTCAAGGACAGGATGGAGGGGAAGGGGTTGTGGGGCACGCAGCCACCTCTCTGTGGCACTGACTTTAGAGTGACTTCAAACCCCGGCTCTGCCTCTTACCAGCTGTGAACACCTGGGGTACATCTTGTAAGCCTCAGTTTCTCCTCAGCTTCGTGGAACAGAAAACCTAAGTAATGATGACTTAAATGAGACAGGGGTTTAGTTTTCTCAAATAATGAGAAATCCAGAAGTAGGTAGTTGTTAGGTTTAGTCTGGCAGCTCAAGTCAGCAGAATCCTGTATTGTTCTCTCGTGGCTCCCGGTACAGCCATCATAACCCCATTCCAGAAAGCAGGGGGGGAAGAAATGCAAAAAGGCATATGTCTGTCCCACTCCCTTTAGGACGGTTTCCTAGGAGCCCCACCCAATGCCTTCTGCTTATATTTCATTGGCCCAAACTGAGTCACATGGCCATCTCTGGCCACAAAGGAAGCTGGGAAATGTAGTGTTTTTTTTTTTAGCAGAACACATGGTTGTCCCCCAACAAAATTAGGATTCTGTTAGAGAGAAAGAAGGGAAGAACAGATACTAAGTCTATGTAACCAGAAGTCTCTGCCACAAGGGTAAATGATGTTGTTTCCTCCATTGTTAGGGTTGATGTGGGGATGAAACCAGGTAATTCTTATAAAGCATTTAGCAGGTACCTGGCTCAGTAAATGGCAGGGAGTATTCTTGAACTTGAACTTTTCTAATGGCCCATCTAAGAAATGTCTTCACAAGAGGCTGACTGCAGACCGCTCACCAGGACCACCCATAGACTGAGGGTTCAGTAAATACCTCTGGCATTGACTTGTCTAAGCCCCACCCAAGGAGAGGCCTATCAGTAGAGGCTGGTGAGACACAGCCCTTTTTAAAACTCTGCATTGGAGGAAATTGACTCTCTTTACTTAATATCTCTTTACTCAGAGGGTAGAGGGGTGAGACCTTGGGCCTTGGGCTTAGATACTATAAGGAGAGGGATATTAGTGCAGAAACTGTTGCTTATTTGCCCCAATCTACCCCTTACCTTCTCCCCCTTTAGAGAGCTCTGGTTTCAGCCCCAGATTCAACCATGAGAAGAGCTGAGCCTTCTTCCTCGCCCCAGGGGGTAGTCCTGATTGATCTGAGCCATCACATTTGTATTAATTAGGGTAGCTCAGGTGCTGTAACAGTGAGACGCCCAAAACCCAGTGGCTTAAGAACAAAGAAGTTTATTTGTCTCTCTTTGACCATCTTGAGATCTGTGTTCAGGTTGGTCGGAGGCTCTGCTCTACACAGGTATTCAGGTGCCTTCCACCTTGTGGCTTTGCCAACCCCTAGAGCTGTGTCACTGTTACATGGTTAAGGCTGGTCACCGCCACATGTGGGCTCCAGCGGTAGGGTTGGGGAGGGGAAGCTATGCCCAGTGCAGTAAGGGCTCCACCCAGAAGGGGCACACTTCACCTCTGCTCACATTCTGCTGGAGAGAACTTAATCACATTCCCAGACCGTGGGGGGGTTTGGAAATGCAGTCCCAAGCTCCATGTGTTCAGGAACAACTCTGTTTGTCACCACAGAAGGGTAGAATGAATTTTGGTGGGGGCTGGCAGTCTCTGTCCCTGTTCACCAGCAAACACCTGTGCCCATCCTTCTTCCATGTCTATAGCACACTTCCTCCCAACCTAAGGGAGATAAGGTAAGAACGGGAAACACACAGTAGACAGTGGTCCACTGCAATTATCAAATCCTGCTAGACAGAAATTACAAATAGAAGTATCATTGCTGTCAGAACTCTCCCTATCCAAACTCAGGAACTGCACAGATTCAGAAAAATTTTTGAGCTGTCTTTCCTTCATGGACTCTCATGTTTGTTATCCAAAACTCAGGAATCTGATAGATTTGGATAACACATCACTCATGACCTGAACTTGTTGCAGGAAGGGGGACCCCATCCAGGGCCCGAGAGTGGGCTCTTATCTAACACTTGGAAATGAATTGTCTTGAGGAGACACACGTGCTGACAAAGCAAAAGACTTTATTGGAAAGGGGTGCCTGGGCAGAGAGCAGTGGGGTAAGGGAACCCAGGAGAACTGCTCTGCACGTGGCTCGCAGTCTCAGGTTTTATGGTAATGGGGTTAGTTTCTAGGTTGTCTCTGGCCAATCATCTTGCTTGTGCCCATATTTGGTCTGACTCAGGGTCCTTCCTGGTGGTACGTACATCTCTCAGCCAAGATGGATTCCAGCTCGAAGGTTTCTGGGAGGTTGGCAGGACATATTATGGGCTGACGTCTCCTTCCTCCTTTTGGCCCCTCCCGAATTCTTCCAGCTGGCGGTAGCTTGTTAGTTCCTTGTTCCTTATTGGGACCTCCTGTTGTGAGATACCTCATGCAAGCTGTCATTATCATGACTTGCCAGGGTGGGCGGTTTCAGTCAATGGTTCCCTAAGAAACTCACTAAAAATAACTCTCACTCTCTGAATTCAGGAAACACGTATAGTGAGGATTTGTATAGTGAGGATTCCTGGGCTACCTGCCCTGGCAGTGAAATGAGAAAGCTCAAGCGGCCCAGTTCTGCTCTCTGAGACCACCCACCATGTCCCCTCCTCCAAGGTCCCAGCCTTACCCTCCAGGAGGACCTTCCCTCTCCATTTCCCATTTGTATTCATTTGGCCACATTGGAAGTAGGTGTTGGGAGGTGTGCCTTCCTTTGGGGCCATAGAGCTGCCCAAGTTTTCTGCTAGTGCAAGTTGGGAGGCCCAAGAGTTATTGTAAGTCTTAATTAGTCACAGGGCTTTTGGGGACTAGGCTTCTGACCACAATATAATTCCCTCAAAGACTCGGTCAGTTTCTGATCCATTTGCTTCCAGTTGGTTCCTTGGTCAGTAACCATTGCCAAAGTTCTTTTCCGAATATAGCTCTGATAGCTGCTCTATTTCTTGGCTTCCTTGTCCTACCCATCACTTCCTCTCACCTTTGTTTGGCTAAATGTTTGGCTGGTGAATCTTTATTTTTTTAATTATAAATTTATTTATTTATTTATTTATTTTTGGCTGCATTGGGTCTTCGTTGCCGTGTGCGGGCTTCTCATTGTGGTGGCTTCTCTTTGTTGTGGAGCATGGGCTCTAGGCACACGGGCTTCAGTGATTGTGGCACGCAGGCTCAGTAGTTGTGGCTCGCGGGCTCTAGAGCGCAAGCTCAGTAGTTGTGGCGCACGGGCTTCATTGCTCCGCGGCATGTGGGATCTTCCCAGACCAGGGCTTGAACCCGCGTCACCTGCATTGGTAGGCAGGTTCTTAACCACTGTGCCACCAGGGAAGTCCCGACTGGTAAATCTTAAAGGACCCTTGAAAGATGCTTTTTTGCACTTTTCTCTTCTGTTTGGTCCAAAAGCACTTTCCTTTTCCAGCACTGTGAAGCCTTCAATATCTGGTATTTCCCCCTTCTCTTCCACTTCTACTTGCAAAACAGCCAACTTTCACTTGATCTTTTTAAAAGTTTATTTCTTTCTCCCTTAACAGCTCATGGTGAGTGGTCCAGATCGGTGGGAGGCTGTGCTCCATGTGGTCATTCAGGGAGCCAGAGCCCTTCCATCTTGTGGCGCCATCCCCCCAGCCCCCTCCCAAGTTTGTCATGATCTACATGGCTGAGTCTGGTCATCAACATGTCTGGGAGCATGAGTAGGAGACTTACTCACTGTCTTAAGTGACAGTGTGCCCAAAGCAGCCCGTCACTTCCACTGGCAAGAACTTAGTCACATGGCCACCCCTAATTGCAAAGGAGTCTGAGAAATGCTGTCACTATCGGCAGCCGTATCCCTGGTTAAGACATTGTTTTTACTGTAGAAGAGAAGAGAATGAGTTTTGATGGAGGGCTAGCAGTCTCTGCTACAGTGGTGGTCTCACTCCTCTTGCCAGCAACTGATTTAGGGATGGCATGTGAAACAATTCCAGCCAATGAAACATGAGGGATTGTTCATGAGAAGCTTAATGGAAAAGTTTTCCTTGCTATAAGAAAGAGACATAGGAAGAGATGGTCCCTTCTTTCCCAGGACGTTGTCATGTCAAGGCGTGATGTCTGGAACTAGGCATTCATCTTGTGATCATGAGGTCAGTACGCTGTGGATAAGGTAGATGCTCTGTGGCTGGCAGTGTAGGTAGATACAAGATTCCAGATCCTTAAATATACTGCTGGATCTGAGCTGACTGCCCCTGGAGCCAGCCTCCTACTGGACTTCCTGTGTGTGACATGCTATAGTTCCTTATAGTTTAAGCTAATGAATGAAGGTTTTCTGTTACCTGTGGCCATACATCTCTCACATTTCATCTGAAGCTGGGCTGGAACAGAGATTGTGTGGATGGGTTCTGTGTGGCCCCACGGGTCTGTTTGATTGCAGCACTTGGGTGATGCTACAAGGCAAAGAGAACTGGTCCTGGCTCCGAGGAAGCAGGCTCCTTCAGGAACAAGGTCCCTCGTGTGTGTTTTTGGATTCTTTCACATCCATCAGCTTATCAGATGCTCATAGCTCATAGTGTGACAGGCAGGTAAATGTCAGCAAGTTACCCCATTTTGCAAGAAGGAAAGGAAGGCTCAGAGAGGTGGTATGCCTTGGCCAAGTCTGTTAACAGGCTAGGGTTGGAACTAAGGACTTGGCCCTGGTTCTCCTGGACTCCCAGTCTAATGCTCTTGCTAGTGACACAGGACACCCTCTGCTGTAATAATTGGAGAAAAGGCATCATCTGACATTTTGCAAATACTCATACGAGGCAGGTAATACCTGTATCTTCAGGAAGGTTACAATCTAGTGGGAGAGCATAAACAAATAAATGAACACACAAATAAATATCTAAGTTCACACTGTGATAACTGCAAAAAGGGAATGGGATAGGGGCCATGTAGAGACTAATAAAGGGGAGGAGGGCAGGGAAGTCACCTCTGCAGACATGACATTAAGCTGAGAACCAAAGGATGAGTAGGATGTGTGTAGGGGAGGAGGAGGAAGGGTACTACAGCTCAGGGAAGAGCCTGCACAGAGACCTGGGGATGGGAGAATCCTGGTACCTGCAAGTGTGGCTGCGGTCACATGAGCAAAGGAGAGGAGGAGGAGCCTGACCACATGGGTCCACAGGCACGGAGTGGTGTTGAATTAAAATCACGCTGGAGCGTGACTGCTTGGGTTCAAATCCTAACGCTGTGGTTTATCAGCTGTGTGCCCTTCAACAAAGCATTAACCGCTCTGTGCTTCAGTGTCTTCCTCTTGCCAAGCCCCTGCCTTATCGGGGTCTGTGAGGAATGAGGGACATGAGCTGTGTTGAAGTGCCTCGTACACAGTAAGTGCTCAGAAGATGTCAGCTGCTCTTATGGGGCTTGTTGTGGATTTTGGTCTTTGTTCTGTGAGTAGTAGAAAATGCATTCATCGGGACCGTCTTGGTTGCAAGGGACAGCAACCCAACTCACACTGGCTTAAGCAACAATAGGAGGATTTATTGGCTCCTCTAACAGAAAGATATAGGTTTGAATGTGCCATCAGGCACAGCTGGATCCAGGCACACAGTATTGTGTACTGGACTGTTTCTTTCTCTCTACATTTTGCTCTGCTTTCTCATGAGGTGACTACATTCTCAGGCTCTCTGTCCTCACATGGTGGCGGGGTGGCCACTTAGCTGCCATAGTAAGAGAGAGTGCTTCTCTCCTGCTTGTCCAGGGCCAGTCCCATGAGGTCTCTCATCAACCTGGCTCCCATCCGGTGCCCATCCCTGAGTCAGTCACATGGCAGCAGAGGGGTGTTGTGGAGTAGGAAAAGAGGAATTGATGCTGATCGACCAGTCATATCCCCAAACCTCTGAAATCACTGGCCTGAGGCTGGCAAGGGCAGGGGGTTCAACAAAGGAAATCAGGGTGCTGTTACCAAATCAGGGGGAGGGATACCAAGCAGGCAAACACAACCAGTGTTGAGTCAGAGAGCCACTGGAGATTACCAAGCCAGGGAAGGAGAGGACCTGACATTCACCTTGAGATGACCATTCTGGCTGCCGAATGGAGAAGAGATAGGAGGACAGAGTGGAGGTGGGGAGAGGCATTGGGGCAGCGGGTGATGTCGCGAGTACAGGAGAGAGGGACGATGGTGTGGCTGGGCTGGTTGCCACCAGGAGCAGAGATGGATGAGAAAGAGGCACGGTGCCAGAGCTAGGTGACAGACTGGGCAGGAGTGGGGACAGGCAGAGCCCAGTCTAAGAGCTAGGGTTTTGGCCTGAGTGGTCGAGATAAGGAGCTTGAGGAGGTGCTGGTGTGGGGCAAGACCGAGTGTTCGGCTTTGGCTGAGCTGCATTTGAGGAGCCCTGGGACATCACAGGGAGGAGTCCTAGAGGCATTTCTTTGGCCTGTGGAATTCTACTCCTGGGCATTCTTGTCTGGTTGTTATGAAATATGAGAAGGATGAATAAATTGCATAACGCCTGCTCTGCCCAGTAGAATGCACTAGAACCAAGGGAGGCCTGCCCTCCAGAGAGTTGGGACAGGAACAACTAACTTGCTGGGCTGTTTGCAGGCAATGTGTCCCTCTAAACAGCATGTGTCCATCCTCATTCCTCCCTTAAGAGTCAAAAGACCTCTTGAAATCCTTGGGCAGCTAGGTGATCAGGAACAGCAGGCATGCGGCATCCAATGAATGTTGGCCAAACTGACAGGGTCCCTGCCCACAAGAGCGGTGGGGCAGCACGGATGACGTGGAAGATGTCTGGGCTGACAGCTGAGACACACAGCGCAGAAGGTGTGGCCCACGCAGCAGAGGCCTTGGGGGTTCAGAGGAGAGAGGGTTAATGCAGGTGGTTGGTGGTGTGATCCGGGCTGGTTTCCTGGAGGCAGAACTGGAGTGGCCTCAAAAATATTCCAGGCCAAAAAAACCCCAAAAAATTCCAGGCCAAAGGAAAACCATAACCTCAGGCGTCGGGGTGCAAGCCTAGGTTTAGAGGGCACCCCACCCAGCTCCAAAGCAGCTGGGTCTCTGAAACGTTCTAAGTTAGATGAGGACACCAGTGCCTCGGGGACCTCTTCCACCTCTTGAGTTCTCCAGCGAGGGCTCAGGGCCCTCCAGGCTTCCCTCGTCATCTGAGGAAGAGCCAGTGGCTCCCTCTTATTTCTCTACATCTGTGGCAGCCCTCAGCCCCCTGCCCTGCAGAGATTTCTCTGTCTGTGCCCCTCCCCTGAGCCTGCCCCTCCCCCAAGGCAGGGAGCTGGCAGGGAGCACTGCCGACACCCAGCTTGCCTTTGGCGGGTGGGGGAGGGGTGAGCGCATGCCAGGGCAAATGCCCCCCTGGGCGGAGCTAGAGGCAGCTGGGAGAGGCCTGGCCTGGCACTTCATGGGTGTGGGGAGGATGTGTGGGACTTGGGGGATTGTCTGCCAGCTCCACTCTCCAGGTCCTGGGCAAGAGGAGGTGTGACAGGGCTGCCAGCACAGCCTCCGTGGACCTAGGTTGGCCCCAGAGCTGGCAGGCCCCGGGCTAGTGAACGAGCAGGGGAATCAGCTTCCCATCCATTAGGCCCCTGGCCCGGGCTGCTAATGCCGAGCGGACATTCTGCTCTCAGCCCTGGTATCCACTTAGGCGTCGTTAATATTTTACACCGCAGAGCCAGAGATCAATGTCTCGTTTCTAGCTCAGTGTTTATGGGCAGTCACTGAAGCCTTCACAGGGGAGATGCTCGGCAGCACCAGGGGAAACTGAGGCAGGGAGCAGGGCTGGGGCAGCTCAGGAGGACCCGCCACCCCCCGAGATGGCTTCCTTTGCTTGCTCTCTTCTCTGCCCCCCTATCTATCTGAGGTCTGGCACCCTGTACACATCCTGCTCCAAGAACAGGGGCCATCGGAGCCTGTGACACATGCCAGTCCTTGTCTAATTCAATCTTTTACAAGCCCCTGGAGAGGTTGGATTATCACCCCCATTTTATGGATGAGGAACAGGCTTAGGGAGGTTTCGTATCACTGGGCTCTTAACCAGGCTATTGAGCGAGGATTGGTGGGAACTAGCTGCGACACAGGCTAGATTTTGCTCAGCACTTAAGTGTGTAAATTAGATGGCAGGAGGCTTTTTAACCTTTCTAGACTTTTACACACAAGCAACTCATGGGCTCTAACAGAACCACATTCTCCTGCAATCGTTAGCGTCTGTACTTAGACCTCTTGCCTTTGGTCAGTGGAGACTCACCACATGCCCACTTAAATGGAATTGAAAGCTGTGCATTTACAGTTCTTTAAAAATATCTCCAATAACTCAGTCTTTTAACCAGGTGTGTTAAATAGTGAGGTTGAACTGCACAGGCGGAAAGAGACGTCACAGCCTCTCTCTGCTTCAGCTTCCACCAGGAGCAGTGCGGTTTCCTGGGACAGCATCTGCTCTGGGATCCAGCAGGCCTGGGCTGCACCTGTATCCCCTTCCATAATCCACCCTCTAGGTCTCGGTTTTCTCACCTGTAAAATGGGGGAAGAGGAATGCCCACTGGGGGAGCCCTTAAGGATTACAAGTAAAGCTAAAGGCTTGGCTCGCTTGCAGCTCCTGCGGGGCCTTCAGCGGCTCACGCGGCGGTTTCCCGCCCCGCTCCGCCCCGCCTTGCCCTGCCCTGCCCTGGGAACTGTCCCCTGAGCCTGGGACGCAGTACACGCTCAGTATTTGTTGAATGAATGACAGAGTGGGTAGCAGAGGCTCCATAAATGGAAGCTGCTATTGTTCAGGCCTCAGGTCCAAACAGGGTTAACGCTCACAAGCGTGGTACGGGGCTGGATTTCCCCCTCCACTAAGACAACAGAGAAAAGGAGAACTTAGTGTTCACAGCAGCGCACGCTTCCAAGCGCTCGGAGTCTTGGGCTGGTGAGGACACCGCGGTGCGGAGCGCCCGCTGGAGGGCAGCGGAGAGTCACGGCTCCCGCCCTCAAGTCCCGGAGTTTGGGGGCTTGGAGGATTCCGGGCTCCGCCCTGCCACGCCCCCTCCTCTCCCCTTCCTTTCTCCTTCCTTTCCGCGGCTTTCCTTTCCTACCCAGTGTACCCAGGCAGGAAGAAAGCGATCCACAAACGATTTAGCACTCCCTTGCACTGCCCGCGCGTAGCACTTGGCATCCGCTCAGCTCTTTCCCACAGCCGGAAAGGCAGGCACCAGCCCCTCTTTGGGGAGGAGGAGGAGGCGGCAAGTCCGTGACTCGACCAAGGTCACGCAGCAAAGTCAGAATTTGAACTCAGCTCCATAGACTCTAATGGTAAAGCCCAACTCCCTCCCAAAGCCTCGAGCGCATGCGGGTTTCCAGAACTGGAGAACTTTGGATACCAACTTTTCCATTTTCAGCGGGGGCCAGACCCGGGCCAAGTTCAATCTCCGGCCGTGGGCTGATGGTTGTAGGAAATACCCTGGGTCGAGAGGGCTCCCCGGATCCTCCTAAGGCCAGCTCTGTGCTGGCCCGCCGGGCGGAGATTGGCGGTGGCCAGGCTCAGTGCTCCTCCGCCAGGAGAGGGGAGCCCCGACTCCCCACGGGGAGCGGCGCTGCGGCTCCCTTCCTCTCCGGCCCCGGCCCCCTCCCCAGCCACTCGGCCCCACCCTGCACGGGCGGTTCGGTGAAACCGCCGACCGCGCGGCCTCCCGGGGGC
Organism: Balaenoptera ricei; assembly: GCF_028023285.1. Classification (NCBI taxonomy): domain Eukaryota; kingdom Metazoa; phylum Chordata; class Mammalia; order Artiodactyla; family Balaenopteridae; genus Balaenoptera; species Balaenoptera ricei. The sequence goes on along the minus strand of NC_082651.1, from coordinate 11,022,084 downwards.
TGGCGGGGTAGCGGTGGCTCGGAGCCAGACTCCGTCTCGGGGCTGGCCCGTGCGGGGCGGGGCCGCCTCCCTCCGCCCCTTCCCGGGCTGGCGCGGGGGGGCCGCAGGGGACTCCTCCCCCGGTGGTCGCCGCGCCTAGGCCAATGAGCGCGCGGGGAGCCGCGATGGAGGCTGGGGCGGCCGGGAGCGCCCGGGAACGCACGGGTCCCCCGCAGCCGCCGCGCCCCCGCGCCCCGGAGCCCGTGGGGCTGGAGAGGGGGCGAAAGAGGCGCGGCGCCCTCGCCGGGCATGGAGGCGCCTCTGGCCCGCGCCGGCCGCCCAAGCTGCGCTCCGCGCCGCCGCCGCCGCCGCGCCTCGAAGTTTGCCGGCTGACTCGGAAAGTTGCGCTCTGCTCGGCCGCCGCGCGGGGTCCAACCTCCTGGCCGGTCCCAGCTCGCCGCCGCCGCCCTCCGCGGGGCCCCGGCCCCGCCGACACCCGCAGCCCCGCCTGCCGGGAGCATGTGAGCCACGGTCTCCCCTAGAGGCCGGGCAGGCTGCACCGGCCCCGGTGCCTCCAGAGGCAGCGCGCGGGCGAGGGGCACGCCCCGGCCCCAGGCAGCCCGGGCCGCCATGGGCATCCAGGGCATGGAGCTGTGCGCCATGGCCGTGGTGGTGCTGCTGTTCATCGCCGTCCTCAAGCAGTTCGGCATCCTGGAGCCCATGTCCATGGAAGGTAACGCACGGCCACCCGCCCCTCCGCTGCCCTGCGCCGGGGGCCAGCGGTCAGAGGGGAGGGAGCAGCACTTGCGCTCCGGGGTGCGGGTTCTCGGGTCCGGCGAGGAGCGGCCCTCAGGGACGCTGCGCTCCGCGGCCCTGCCCGCCTCGGCAGCCGCCCCCTCCCGGCTCCGGAGGGCTGGCCTGGGACTAAGGGGGCAGAGAGGGCTTGGGCTCCGAAGAGTCCCAGAGGGGATGGAAGCGCGGCGCTTGGGGTGGGTGTGAGTGAGATGCCGATGACACCTTGAGAGGGCACCCCTGGCTGTCCTAGGCCCGCCGGTCTTAGCCGCCCGCAGTGAGCACCGCCGGCTTGGCCGCCCGGTGGTGGGGGGTGGCACAGGGTGAAGATAACGGGAAGGACCCTCAGCCCAGGGCGTCAGGCTGCAGCAGCGAGTAACATAAAACCTCTGCTGAGTGATGGGCCGTTCCTTCGACTCTTAACCCGCAGTCCCGTTCCCCTGGCAAGGCTCAGGGATAGGTAACCAAACCCTCAGGCGCCACGTTTCGGTCCCAATAAAATATTAACTGAGGAGACAGACCTGCTCTTAAATCAGACACTGATGGCCTCCCTGGGACCCCTGACAGGGACCCTTAGAGTTGATTCCCAACCCTAGGTACCTCTCTCCCACTTCTGGGCAGGTTAAAAGGAGCCCCTCCAGGACACACCCATTGTGAAGGGGACCTTGACCCACCAGGGCTGTAACTTATCCTCTGCGCCCTGAACCTCTGGACTGTGGGGACGGGGCCAGCCGGTCCTGTTCCTGTCACCTGTGTGCCCCTACTGTCCTCTCAGAGGAGGATGGGCATCCTGCCTGCCTCAGCACTCTGCTGACCTTGCCAGGCTCCAGCTCCTGGGACTGAGACCCAGAGGCCCGGAGAGGGGAGGAGGAGGAACCTCTCCTTGCCGCTGGACTGCCCCACAGCCCCTCTCTCCGGCCTAGGGATGAGCCACAACCCCCTGCAAACGGCTGCTGAGGGCAGGAAGGGGCCCAGGGCCAGGAAGCAAGGCCCAGCTCCATTCAGAGCCCAGGGCTGGCTCTTTTCCTGAAGTCCACGGCCATGTGCCCTTCAGAAGCCACTGGGCGGCATCACACCTTTTCTAGGTGAGTTCAGGAGGCCCAGAGAGAAGGGACTTGCTCAAGGTGGTTCTGAGAAGTGCCACCTTGAACTTTACATTTTAATTGGGGAAGAAAATTGCCCAAACTGGGCTTGCACTTGGCTGGATGGATACTGACCCTGGCAGGAGGAATCTATGACAGGCGACTCCATAGGCAATACAGGTAGGGGTAAGTGGGCATCCCACACTGCTGTGCCCTGAGGACCCACGCTTCCCGGGGACACTAGCCTGCCCACTATCCCCTATCCTTTCCCCATCTGGAGACTGCAGTGGGGTGGTTGGTACTGGGGAAACCAAGGCCACTACGTTGCTCTTTCCCCGTTTCCTGGGTCCTCCTGGGACCACCAGAGGCCGGGAGCAGCGGCCAGGCTCACTCTATTTAGTACTACAAACCCTTCTTAACTGAGCCCAACATGCTCACAGGTCTGGCAGCCTGAAGTTTACCTTTGTGATTTCTAAGAGGGATTTCTTTACAGGGTGGATCGGATGCGCAAGACTACGGATGGTTTATTCAACTTGCTAAAAAAACCCACTTCAGGCTCTAATGAGTTTGTCTTTTCTGGTATATTTGCCCATTTGTGCCCCTTGGAGTTCTGGGGTCTCGATGCAGTGGGAGAAGCACAGAGCCTCAGAGTCAACCAGGTCTGAGTTGGGATCCTGGCACCCACACATACTGGCCGTAAAGCTCCTTAACTTGTCTGAGCCTCAGCTTGACTATCTGTAAAGTGGGGCCAATAATTCCTGCCCCATGGGGCTGCGGCACACTTTAGTCAGTAGGGCTTTAATGGCCCCCAGGATTGTTCTTGGTGTGTAATAAATGCACAAACGTTGTGAACCATTGCTATCGCCAATAATTAGCGATAGAATGATCACTCTTAATAGCAGAACTGATTCACAGATGAAAACATTCTCTCACTCAGACAGGCCTCCCCTGCCTGCGTCAGAGGGAGGGAGTTATAAGTACCAGATGTTCCATGTTGATGGGGAGTGGTGCCCGCTACGTGCCTGGAAGGACCCATTGGTCAGGCAGTGTCTAAGGGACTGTCATGGACCGTGAGGAGCCCAGACCCTTCGGCCCCAGCCTGGAGGTGAGCTGGCACTGAGGGAAGAGGGCTAGTGCCCAGCTCCCCTCCAGGCCTTCTGGTGTGCAGTTGGACGTGCTCTTGTCCTCTCTGAGCCTCCGTACTTCTCATCTGTAAGAGACCAGAGTTATGGTGTCCCTGGGGATTGTTAGGAACTAATGGATTTGAGTTCTAGGGACGCAGGCTTCCAGAAGTAGATGCAGAAGTTGAAAGACCTTCCTCTCTCCGCCCTGTCAGTCTCTGTCTTGGGGCGGCCCCATCGCGGGGAGTTCCAGCCTGGGTTGGCCACTAGCTCACTGGGTGACTTTGGTGCATCTAAGCTTCTGGAACCTCAATTTCCTCATCTGTAGAATGAGGATAATAACAGAATATTTTCTCTTATACACCTCACAGGGGTGTGGTGAGCTGAAGCACTTTGAAAAAGTTACAAGTGAGACTCAAATCTAAGGGATCTCAGAAGTGCGAGCACACTGGTAAAAAGTGAGCCTGGGCTGGTAAGCCTGGTGCTTATTTGCAAGGCTGGCCCAGCCCTGACACCAGACTTTCTCGTCCACATCTGTGACCCAGGGCTTGACTTTGGCTGCTGCCTCTCTTATCTCAGTTCAGATTTCCCAAGTTCTAGACTAGTAGCTCTCGACCGAGGGCAGTTTTGCTCCTCAGTGGACGTTTGGTAATGCCTGGAGGCGTTTTGGATGTCACAGTTGGTAGGGAGGGTACCACTGGCATCTAGTGGGCAGAGGCCAGGGACGCTGCTAAACATCCTGCAAGGCACAGGCAGCCCTCACCATGAAGAATGCTCAGGCCCAGTGTCCGTGGGGAGGATGAGCGTCCTTGCTCTAGAAGGAACTCTGACCTGGGACTAGGAGAACTGCCTTTCAGCTCTGATGTGGTCCCTGACCTGCTGTCCTTAACTTGGGAAAATCACTTTTCCAATCTGAGCTCTGCTTCTTTGTCTGTAAGTGAGCGGTTGGATTAGAGGCACCATCTCCCATGGGAACTTTCCCTGACCCTTCTGGATCCCTGCCCCTCAGGTTGTATTAGATGACACTGACCTGAAATTTTCTATGTCCCTGTCCCCACCAAATGTGAGCTCTCCAAGGGCGACACGGACTTGTGTCCATACACTTGTGGCCCCAGAGTGTGCCCAGCACTGCCTGGCAAACAGCAGGTGTTGAGTCTGTGTAGACCATATGCCATTTTCAGCCACACTTGTTGGGCACCCATTGTATGCCAGGTAGTGTGACGCTGCCAGGAACGCAAGCAATGCAGGATCTTGACCCTCCCTTTAGGGCAGCCCTGGGAAATGCCCTCTGAGGGAAGGGTCCCACTGGCTGGGGTGGCGGCAAGGAGGCTGGATTGCGAGGGCCTGAGTACACGTAGGTATAGAGAACAGAGCAAGAGAGAGTAGTGCCCAAGGCAGAGATACGCACAGCCTGGCCCACCACCCTGTTGCTGCCTCTGAGTGGCGGCCCCAGCCCTCTGCAGCTGCCCTCTGCACAGCTGCCCATGGGGGCCCGGCCTTGCAAAGGTGACCCAGGAGCCTGGTGGGTCCACAGCCGACTCTTGGCTTGGAGCAGGCCCATGGGTCTGCTGTTACTCCTACTCCTTCTCCTGCTCTTCTTCCCCCCAACACCCTCTGCTACCTTTGCTGAGGGCGTGGTGATGTTCTGAGCATCCTGGATTCCCTTCTCCTTGGCGGGGTCCACCACTCTTGGTAAATTGCAAGTCCCTCAAGACTCCTGCAGCCCCTGGGCAGAGTTTCCAGATCTGGGATGCTAATGACAATGACAGTAGCCGGCATCTAGTGAGCGCTCTCTGCACTAGGCACTTTATACACATCATAATTTTGTCCTCAACAGCAGGCCCACTTTACAGATGAGGAAACTGAGGCTCAGGGAGTGGCAGAGCTAGTACCTTTTCGAACTCTGGCGCACCCGTCCTGGATGCATCTCTAACTCTGCACGGCTAAGGCGGCTTTGGACACAGCTCTGTGTCCCGGCCTTCTACAGTGCAGGTGTCAGGAGTCCAAAGTGGAGGCAGCTGTCCGGGTTCATATCCCAAGTGGGAAAAGTCTCCCTCGTAGAGCTGCATGAATGTGCGCAAAGCTCATAAAGCAGGGCCTGGCATGGAGTGAGTGCTGTATGTGTTAGCTCTCGTCATTTCTTACCAAAAATGTCCTAGCCCAGATTCCCCCCAGCGTCACACATCACTAACTTGTGCACTAGAAGTTAGCGGGAGAGGAGGGTGCACTTGACAGGCACTTCACCACGGTGGGTGTCCTTCACTGTGTGCTCTGTAAGGTCCGGGCTCCTGGGCCCCCGGGCCTGGGAAAGGGAAGGAGAGAGGCAGGCTCTGTGTGGGTGGCTTCTGCAAGACAGGGAGGTGGGCTGGAGCCCAGGCCTGCTGTTGCTGTGGGCTGGGGGACTTAGGCAAGGCCCCCTCCCCACCTCCGCAAGTCAGTGCCTCGACTGTTGCACATCTAGTCACAGTCAGAGGTTTCAAAGCAGTTTGATGGAACCTCAAACGAAGCCTTGCTTAGAAGCCTGGACCCCCGACACATAGAAAGGGCGCTGCTCAGATTGAGAAGGGAGTCTTGCCCCACAGGCCTCCCCTTACCCCACGGCAGTCCCCGGGGCTCCTCTGTGGGACCCCAAGATCTAGGTGTCACTTGACCAGCAGAGAGGGAGGGGACCACATGGAGGACTCAGAGGCCCCAAGAATGCAGGGACTGTAGAGCCTCCCGTTGGTAAATCAAGTTAAGCTTCATGTTGTAACCCAGCCTTGGTGTAAGGAAGTCCCTGAGCTTTCCCCTTGATGACCACATGGATGCCTTGTGAATTCTCAAATTCAATCACAACAAAGCCCGGTGCCCCCGCCTCGCTGGCACCCTGATCCGGGGCTGGTCTGCCTGTTGGCTGTGCCAGTGCCCCCCACCCCTGGTTCCTACGTGTGCCAAGTCCTCGGCTGGATATGCCCATTCACAGCAGGCTTCAGGAATGCGCCGCAGCCCACCGAGGGCACGCTGACCAGCAGCTGGGTTCAGGAGGGATTGGAGCCATCGAGTGTGGACGGCAGCTTGGAGTCTTGCTGCAAAGGGAAGCAAAGCTGGGTGCTGGCTGGCAGGAGAAGCAGCCTAGTGGGGAGCCTCGCAGAGGTGTCGGGGCAGCCAGGGTTGTGGGAAGGCTCCTGCACGCGGGCAGGTGAAAAGCGCCCCTCACCCCGTACCTGGTGCCCTTAGCTCAGAGAATGAAAGACTCGGAGCCACCTTTCCCAAGCCCCTGCAGGTGGGTCCTGCGCAGAGGGGGCTGCGTGGAGTGGGGGACGGGAACAGGGACTGAGACTTTTACGCAATGGGAAGAAAGCCTGGTTTGTCACCTATCAGGCTGTGGTACGACCTTGAGACGTTTAGCCTTAAAACAATTCTCTTCAAACCTCATGCTTTCACTCCTTTGACAAAATGCTTGTTTGATAGAGAGGTGAAATCTGTATTGCTGACCCCCTGGTTATCAATGAATACTACTTAATGAGGAGGGGATGGCCCCGGACTAGCCCCTAGAGAGGGGAGGGGAGGGCTGAGCGCAGGGAGATGATAGAGGCAGGTTGGCTTCACAGTTTTGCCAAACGAGGCTCTTCAGCGTGTTGAGGAAAGCCGTGCCGGTGGCTGTTTAGGTCCATTCATCGCCAGTGCACCTGTGATTGCAGAAGGAGGGTGTGATGTCTTGGGCAGCTCCTAAGAGATCTGGCTGCGTCTCCACTGAAACTAACCAAAGAGGGAGGAACCTGTGCATTTCTCCTGTGCAAGAGCCAGGAGAGGCCTCCAGCGCCCCTGGGAGCAGGTAGGGTCCCTGGCACCTGGCCTGACGCCGTGGGCGTCAGGAAGGAAGCGGGCTCCCTGCTCCTGAGACGACCCCACAGAGCCCAGCGTGAGGCCAGCGGGCCGGGCAGGATGCTGTGGCATCGGGCTTCTGGAGGAAGGGGCACCCAGCTCCTCAGGAAGGAGGGTGGGGAAGGGTCCACAGAGCCCAGGAGTCGGGTGGGCGTAGAGAACTGGTAGCTATTTCCCAAGCCAAGAAACACGAGGGATTTCCCCTGCCTCTTGTATTCTGCCGGCCCAAGTGCAAGTGTCAAAGTTAAAAACTTGACTCTCACTTGTTTAGGGAACAAGCAGGAGAGCAAAGCTGTTTCAGAAACTGATGCTACATAGGAATCAAAACTGGTTGATGTTCCAAAGGGCAAATTAATAGCCAGTAACTTTAAGGGCCATGTTTTCCAAAGATGGAAATCATTCCGTCCCTAGTGGACACAAGTCATTTGCAACCCGTCAGTCTGGTTGACATCTAGCTTCGCAGCACCTGGGCTCTGATGGATAGAAAATAAGTCAAGCAGAGTTTCCTAAAGCAAGTGTTCTAGTGTGACGTTGAAAAGCCCTTGGTGATCTTTCTGCCTTATCTTCCAGTTTTGGGTAATTAACACCTGCGTCTTGGTGGAAGGCACCAGCAGTCACTTAGTCTCCCAGGTCAGAAACATGAGGTCATCCTGGGCTCTGCCCTCCCAGCCCTGGTCCACTTGGTAGCCAGGGGCAGTGGCTTCTTCCTTCTTGACACCTCTGCCAGTCTCTCTTCTCTATGTCACCTCATTTGACACCCGAGGCCAGAGTGGCCATTCTGGAATGAAGATCAGGCAAGCCCTTCCTCCACTCTGGCACTTCCGTGGCTCCCGTGCCCATATATCCCTTGGCTCACCTTGGACCCTCTGCCCAGGGTGCCCTTTGACCGTGCTGGCATTGCACCTGAGTCTTGGAGTATCACCTTTCTCTCTGATTCCCCACCCACCCCCTGCCCAACAGGTGTGAACCACACGGCATGTTGCTTCAGGAGGTAAGCCTGGACTAGAGACATTAAAATTGACACCCAAGGCAATAATCCACGAACCCACCCAAGCAAACATAGCCGTGGGGGATCCGCCCATCCAGCATGTGCTACAGAGCGTGCCTCACATACAGGTACTGTTCCAGGGCTGGGTGCAGCAGTGAGCAGGCAGGAGAGCCAGTTGTCTTGTTCTGCTCGGGCTGCTATAACAGAATAGCATGGACCAGGGGCCTTAAACAACATAAATTTATTCTCTCACAATTCTGGAGACCGGAAGTCCCTGATCAAGGTGCCAGCGGGGTTGGCTTCTGGTGAGGCCTCTCTTCTTGGCGTGCAGACGGCCACCTTCTTGCTGTGTCCTCACATGGCCTTTCCTCCCCCTCATGTTCGAGGGGGAATCACTCTTCTTCTTCTTATAAGGTCACCATAACCTATTGGATTAAGACCCCACCTTTATGACCTCATTTAACCTTAATTACCTCCTAAAGACCTCATCACGTTGGGGGTTAGGGCTTAAACATATGAGTTGGGGAGAGAGGGACACAATTCTGTCCATCACACCAGTAAACAGAGAAATATGCATATGCCAGGGAGTCATGGCCAAATGAAGAAAGTAAAACAGAGACGAGGGATAGATAGGAACATGGGATGTGTGTGACACCCCTGAGGAGGTTATGATTGATCAGAGGCCTGAAGGAAATGTGGGTTCCAAGGGAAGAGAATTCGAGCCAGAGAGAAGAGCAAGGGAGTGTGCCTGGTGGGTTTGAGGGGCCAGAGGGGCCAGCATGGCTGAAGGCGGGGGAGCAAAGGGAGGGACCTGGGAGATGAGGTCAGAGCTGGGGGCGGGGGAGCACATTTATTGGCCATTTAAGGACTTTGGTGCGGGAGGTTGTTGCACGGAGGGGTACCTGAGGATATGTCTTCAGCAGCTTCCTCCAGCGCTATTTCAAAAATAGACCGGTGGGATCCAGGGCAGAAGCAGGGAGAGAAGCCAGGAGGGATGATGGAGCCCTGGAGTCTGGTGGGGGCAGTGGAGGTGGGAGAGGGGCTCAGAGGCAGGTGCAGGTTGAGGGTAGCGCTGGCAGGGTTTGCGTGGGGATTGAGTGTTGGGAGGAAGGTCTATGCCCAGGGTTTCGACATGAGCACCCACAGGATGGAGTTGTCGTCCATTCTTGTACCAGCCTCACAATTTTTATTACAGTGATTACGAATATGTGTTAGTATCTAATAGGGAAAACTCCCTCTACTCTTCCTTTCTAGATTTTTATGGATTTTTTAATTCCTCATTATACATTTCAGAGTAAATTTATCAAGGTCTTCAAAAACTCCAACTGGGTTTTTGATTGAGATGGTGTTGAATTTACAGTTTATTACAGGAGAAATAACATCTTTATAATGTTATTATGGTCCTATCTAAAATAGAATGTCTCTTTTATTCAGATTATCTTTCTATATAGCAGTCCTTTGAGTTTTGGTTAATACTTAGATACTTTTAATTTTTATTGCTATTATGAATGTTATCTTTTTTATTATATTTTTTAGGTGGTTATTACTGGTGTAGAAAATTGCTATTGATTTTCATAAATTAATCTTGCATCTGGCAACTTCACTCAACTCTCAGGTATATTGATTCTTTTTGTCACTGTAGGGACCATACCATCTATAAATAATGTTAGTTTTATCTTATACGTCCCAACTCTTACACTGTTTGGGGTTTTTTTGTTGTTTTTTGGGGTGCTTTTTTTTTTGCCTTTTTCAAGATTTCCTTAGAGCATTGGCCGGACATCAATTAGTGGTGACTGTGGCCAACCTTGCCTTGTCCCAAATCTTAAAGAAAATGTGTCTGAGCCTTTACCGTTAAACCTAATATCGTCTGTAAATAAATATATGGTTTGCAAATATAAGCTGCATCAAGTTAATAAAGTTCCGTTTGATTCTTAGCCTGCTAAGAGTTTTTGTCTATTTATTTAATTATAAATAGATGTGGATGTTTATCAAATGCCTTTTCTGTATTAGGATTTTCATATGATTTTTTCTCCTTATACTCTTATAAATAAAACCTTCTTGACCCTAGTGTACTTTAAAAAAAAAAAATACAGTTGGATTCAGTTACCTGACCTGACATTTGGTTTAAGATTTTGCATCTATGTTCAAAAGTGAAATGGGCACATAATTTTCTTTTTGTTTACTTGTTTGTTTTTCCAGCTGTATTGAGATATAATTAACACGTAGCATTGTGTATGTTTATGAAATGATCACCCCAATAAAGTTAGCTGATACATCCATCACCTCACATAATTACCATTTTTGTTGTTATTGTGGTGAGAGCATTTAAGATCTGTTCCCCTAGCAACTTTCAAGTATACAATACAGTTTTGCTAACTGTAGTCCCCATGCTGTACATCAGATCCCCAGAACTTAGTCTTTTTTTTTTTGGATAGTTACATTTTTTTTCTTTAAATTTATTTATCTATTTATTTTTGGCTGCGTTGGGTCTTCGTTGCTGCGCACGGGCTTTCTCTAGTTGCGGCGAGCAGTGGCTTCCCTTGTTGCGGAGCATGGGCTCTAGGCGCACGAGCTTCAGTAGTTGTGGCACACAGGCTCAGTAGTTGTGGCTTGCGGGCTCTAGAGCGCAGGCTCAGTAGTTGTGGCACACGGGCTTAGTTGTTCTGCGGCATGTGGGATCTTCCCGGACCAGGGCTCGAACCCGTGTCCCCTGCCTCGGCAGGTGGATTCTTAACCACTGCGCCACCAGGGAAGTCCAATTTCATTGATTTTTGCTTTTCCTGCTTCCTTTCTTCTGCTTGCTTTGGGTTTATTTTACTCTTCTATTTCTAGTTTCTTTAGGTGGAAGCTTATATTATTTATTTAAAATTTTTTCTCTCTTCTAAAATAGGCATTTATGGCTTTAAATTTACCTCTAAGTACTGTTTTAGCTGCACCCCACAAATTCTGATTTATCTTATCATATGCATCCAGTTCAAAATATTTCTCTGAGCTGCCAGTTATTTTCCTGCAGAACTTGATTTCCATTTGATGTCGTTTCCCTTCATCCTGAAGTTCTTCCTTTAGCATTTCTTGTAGTTCAATTCTGCTGGCAACAAATTCTCTAGCCTTCACTTATCTGAAAATGCCTTTATTTCACCTTTTTTTTTGAAAGATCACTGAATATAGAATTGTAGGTTAATAGATTTTTTTCTTTAAAGAATTACAAGTGTTGTTCCATTGTCTTTTGATCTCCATCATTTCACATGAGAAGTTAGCTATCTTTCTTATTGCTGTTCTCCTGTAGGACCTCCCCTTCTCCAGTGGCTACTTTTAAGATTGCCTCCTTATCTTTGGTTTCCATCAGTTTGATCATGATGTGCCTATGTGTGGTTTTCTCTTTATTTATCCTTTTTGGGATCACTGAATTTTTCGAATCTGTGTATTGATATTTTTCAACAAATTTGGGGAAATTTTGGCCATTATCTATTCAAATATTTTTTATGTCCCACTTTCTCTTTCCTCTATTTCTGGTATTTTAATTACATACATATTAGGCTGCTTGTTATTGTCATTAAGGCTCTATGCATGGTTTTATTAGTATTTTTTTCTCTTTGTTTTCAATTTGGATAATTCCTATTGACCTGTCTTTATGGTCACTGACCTATTTTTCTGTAGTGTCTAAACTTAAGTTCATCAAGTGAATTTTTTTTTAGATGTTGAGTTTTTTTCAGGTTTAGAAGTTCCATTTGGTTCTTTTCTTTGTTTTTTTTTTTATAGTTTTTACTTCTCTGCTAAGATTCCCATCTGTTCACTTTTCTTTCCCTTAATACTTTCAACATATTGGTACTAATTGTTTTAAACTTAAATAATAATTCTAATAATTTAAAAACCTATTAATTCTGATGACTGCTTTATCTCTTGATCATTGGGTTACATTTTCCTACTTCTCGTGTCTTTTCATTTTTTATTATATGGTGGCTACTATGGGTGGTATATTGTAGGGAATCTGGACTATATTATCTTCATAAAAAGCCATTGAATTTTAGTTTGACAGGCACTTAAATTCCTGGCAGATCCCTTCATCTGCACAGACTTTATTTTAGACTTTGTTAGAATAGGTTTGTTTTAACTTTGTTCTTAGTTCTAGAGCATTGTGCTTTCTCCCAAGACACGGCCTTTCTGGGGTTTCAGCTGAATGCCTGAAGTTCATAGGGAAGTATTTCCATTCTAGATGAGCCAGAACTCCCAACTTTTTTCATCATTGCATGAACTCTGATATGTCTTTTCAGGTCTCTGTCCTACTACCCCCCAACAGCTGCTCACAGCTGGGCCTTACGGAGTCTCATTCAGAACATGTGTAGCCCAGCTCTTGGCCAAAGCCCCAAGGGAACCCCACACAGACTTCTGGGGCCCCATCTCTGTGTAGTTCCCTCCTCTCCAGGATGCTGCTCTGCAAGTCCATCTGTCTCAGCAGCTGCAAACTCTGATCTCTGCCTCATCAGCATTTCCCCATGTCACAGAAAGTGTCCCCAGCCCATACCCAGGGTGAATGTGGAGCTCACTTCATATGTTTCCCTCCTCCCAAAGATTGTAGTCCTGTGCTGTAGTCCAAAGCCTGCTAATACTTGCCTCACATATTTCTTCCAGTTTTCAAGTTGACTGTGGTGGGAAGGTAAGTCTAACACTCACTACCCCATCATGACCAAAGGCAAAAGTCTAAGCAGTTATGTTTTTTTAATTGAGGTATAACTTACATACAATACAATGCACAGATGTTAAATGTTCAGTTCAGTAAATTTTGACAACTGTATACACCCTTTTAACCACCACCTGCTGTACTGCTTTCTAATACCATGCATTACTGTTACTTGTCCTATAATTTCATGTAAGTGAATCATAAAGTATGAACTCTTTTATCTCTGCTTTTTTTCTGAGCATAATTTTTGAGATGCATCCACGTTGTTGTATATATCAGTAGTTCATCCTTTCTTAAATGGAATATACTATTCTGTTATGTGAATGTGCCACAGTTCCATTCTTCTGTTGATTGAGTAGTTTCCAGTTTGGGACTGTTATGAATAAAGCTACTATATATATTCTTGTACAGGTCTGTTTGTGCACGTATGTCTTCATCTGTCCTAGGTAAATAGGTTATAAGGTTGATGTATGTTTGACTTTATAAGAATCTGCCAAGCAGTTCTCCAAAATGGTTACACCATTTTACACTTCCACCGACAATATATTATATGAGAGTTCCAGTTGCTCCACATCTTCACCAACATTTGGTGTTGTCAGTGTTTTTGAAATGATAGATCCTTGGGTATGTTGCATTGGAATATCTGCATTTCTTTGACAATGAATGCTGTCAAGCATCTTTTCCTCTGCTTATGGACCATTTGTATCTCTTCTTTTGTGAAGTGGTCTAGTCTTTTGCCTATTTAAAAGATTGAGTTATTAGTTTTATTTCTGTTGATTTGCAGGAGTGCTTTCTATATTCTGGAAATGAGTCTTTGTCAGATATGCGTACTGCAGATATATTTTCCAGTCTATGACTTGCCTATTGAGTTTCTAAATGACTTTATTGCTTTTTCTCTATGTTTGCCTGTTTTCTTTTTCATTAATTTCTACTCTTATTTTCATTATGTCCTTTCTTATAACTTTGAGTTTAATTTGCTCTTATTTTTAGATTCTAGAAGCTTATATTGCTGGCTTTACACCTATCTTCTTTTCTAATAAAGGAATGTAAAGCTAAAAATTTCCTTCTAAACACTGATTTACCTGCATCCAGAAAATTATGGTATGTTGTTTTCCTTATCATTTAATTCAAAATATTTCAAAATTCTCTTTGTGATTTTTCTTCTCTAACCTAGGGGTTAATTAGAAGTGTGTTGTTTAGGGAGTTCCCTGGCAGTCCAGTGGTTAGGACTTTGCGCTCTCACTGCCTGGGGCCTGGGTTCAATCCCCAGTCGTGGAATTAAGATCCTGCAAGCCACACAGTACAGCCAAAAAAAAGGAAAAAAAGTGTGTTTTTTAATTTCCAAATATTTGGGATTTTAAATATATCTTATTGTTTTAGATTCCAATTTAATGTCACTGTGGTCAAAGTCTAACACGCTGCAGGGTGAACCCTGTGAGGCAGCCTCTCTGATGACCCACCCCGGGCCTGCAGAGCCTCACACACCTAGCCTGATCCGGCTGAGCCCTGTGCTGGGCCAGCTCCGTGCCAGCTCCATGCCTGGGCCTCTACCATGAGCACTGCCTCTCAAGAGCTCTCTGCAAATTACCCAGCAGTCAGGCTCTGTTGCCTTGGTCCATCCATGCACCCATTCTGCAAGAGAGCTATATCCTTCCTTCCTTCTCTCTAAATTTCCAGTACCTCCTCCCCACCCCCATCCTTACCCTCAAGTTGCTTCCTACTTCACAGAAGAAAATTCCCCCAAGCTCCTACCATCACAGAGCCTTGATTGCTGAGGCCGTGTTGCAGGGCTCACCTGTTTGGGAGCAAGCAAACAGCTGTGCAGGTAACCATGGGCTCACAGTTCCTTGGGCAAGAGGGGAGACGGGATGGTGACAGAGCAGTGGGGATGGCGCTGCCCATTTCAGTGGGAAGTTCTATAATATGTGAGCCTGCTACTCAGCAAGGGGTAGGTATTCAATGCCGTTTTGTTTATAGCTTTGTTTTATATTATAAACTTGATATGTGCCGTACTAAAATAAATTAGGAAAATGTAAAAAAAAAACAAAACCCATAAGTAAAAAATTAAAGATCACCTGAAATCTACCTCCCCTGCAAAGGGTAGCCATGGTTAGTTAATATTTTGATGCGTGGTTATTAAAGAAAAGATCTGGTCCCTGCCCTACAGACCCTTGAAGTCTGACCTCCTACTCAAATGTGAATAAAAGCCCCAGACCAAATGCAGCTGGACAGCAGCATGTTAGGCTGGATGAGCCAAGAGGAGTGGCCTCCCAATTCCTGGGGGAAATCAGGGCAGGGAGAGGTGCGTGGAGGAGGTGGTCCAGGAATTGTATCTTGAAGGTCGAGGTCCCCTGTGCTTGTCTTCTGTTTTTTCCCCTCCCACCTCCCCTTGTTCAGTGTCTCTCCAGGACAAGACCTGCTCCCAACTCTCATCCCCATCCCACCGTGTGGCTGAGAGGGTGGCACGCTCAAGGTGAGGCCAGCGGGCAGGGCCCACTCTATATGAGGAGCAGGGCAGCAGAGAGACCAGGAGGCACAACTCCTGAGTGTGCTGTTCCTCTATAGCCTGTACATTTGTGCAGTGCACAGCCTGGGTCACTGTACATGGTAGTCGCTCGAGGAGAGTCCCTGCACCCCTTACTTCCGCCCCTTACAGTGCCCACACTGGAGCAAGATGGGGGCGGGGCCGCATGTTCCACCCTCCTGGGTCTGTGTCCCCCTCCAGACAGCAGCGAGAGTGAGCTGGAGCTGTCCACGGTGCGCCACCAGCCGGAGGGGCTGGACCAGCTGCAGGCACAGACCAAGTTCACCAAGAAGGAGCTGCAGTCCCTCTACAGGGGCTTCAAGAATGTGAGTGCCTCCCATCTCCCCAGGAGAGGCCCTGATCCCCCCGGTTTTCCTGTCCCTGGCTGCAGGATGCAGGCAGACCTTCTGGACACTTCCCACGGCACAGTGAATATCCCAGGGCCTTTATGGGGCTCATGTTTTGTGGGAGAGCTGTCTGGGGGGTGGGCCAGGTCCTAGAGTCAGTGTTCTGAAGGCACCCCACCCCCTTCTGTGTGTCTCGATGCTGGTGCAGGGGAGGAACCTGCAGAGGGACCGACCTGGCATGAGGGGACTCACCACCCCCTCCCGCCGTGCCCACCCCACCAGGCTTTCCCCAGCCCGGGGCTGGTGGAGCCCAGCGGTGCCTCAGGCAGCAGGAGGGAGGAGAGAGCCCAGGCCCTGTGGAGTCAGGGTGTGGGACGGGGGTGGCTGGGATTACTGAGAGGGGTGCCTTCCTGCTGCAGGAGTGCCCCACGGGCCTGGTGGATGAAGACACGTTCAAACTCATTTACTCGCAGTTCTTCCCTCAAGGAGGTGAGTCTGAGCCCAGGCCCCCAGTTCCTCCAAAGTTCCCGCTTCGCTGTGGCAGCCCTGCAGAGGGTGGGCATCCCTTTTATGGGGAGGGGACCCTCACCCGCACACGCCCTCCCCAGTATCCCTTGCCCGGTGCTGCCTCCATCCGGCAGGCAGTGGGGGGACTCCAGGCCAGGGCTCAGCAGCAATAGGCTGCGGGTGCTTGGGGTAGGGGCTCAGGCGGCCCCGACACTCCCAGCCTTGCCCTTGGTCTCCCCAGATTCCACCACCTACGCGCACTTCCTCTTCAACGCCTTCGATGCAGACGGGAACGGGGCCATCCGCTTTGAGGTAGGTCCCTGTCGACCCCTCCCACGTCCCCTGGTCCTGCATCTCCCGGCCACCACGCCACCCCCTCGGGGCTGCCGGAGGCTCAGACATGACCCTGGTGTAAACGGTCCAGTGTGTCACCCAGGGAACGAGTGGACTCTGCTTGGCTGGCCCTGGGCCTGACTGTGAAGTCAGTGAAATTTGAGTTTGCTGTCTGGCCACCCTATTCTCAGCCTTTCCTTCCACTCCAGCCCCGCCAAGCCAAGGGAGCTATTAAGGCACGCTGAGACGGTAGTGACCCAACGTGAATTCGCATTTGAAAAGAGGGCGAGGTTTAACTAGAGGTCTGTGCTAAGGGGATCTGGGCACCCCGCCCTGGAACTTACCCCCTTGCCCGAAAACAGGCAGAGCCTCCCCGCCCGAGCAGGCCCAGGGGTCATCCCAGCAGCACTGTGAGCGAGCCTGCCTGGCCTCCCCCCACCAGCCGCCTGCCCCCAGGAGGGCCCTGCCTGGGTTCTGTGCGGCAGCACGTGGGCTCCACTGAGGCCCCAGCTGTGGAGCCCAGGCCCCTAAAAATAGCTGCAGGAGAAAAGCTGAAACCTCTTCGGAGAGGAAAACCTTGCTGAGAGCCAGGCTTGATCGATAACCCCGCAGCTCGGCTTCCAAGGCCAAGGGCGGCTGACAGGAAAGTGAGAGAGAAAGCCCCTGCACCAGCTGGGGTAATAATAACTCGAGATGCTGCTCAGCTTCCCTTATTGCTCCAGCTGGTCCGCTCACTGACCCTCGGCCGGGGTGGGGCAGCCCAAGGCCACGGCCAGCTCTGTGACCACAGGGGCCTCACCTTCCCCGGGCCACACTCTTAGTGTATTTGTGAACTTATAGTGTTTTCAGCTTTTTTGTTTTCAGTTCTGCCTGCACATGGTAAAAATCCAATCAGTATAAAGGAGTAAACAGGGAAAATTCATTTTCTTTCCCTGGTCCCACCCCTGTGGCCAGTTTCTTGTGTATCCTTTAAGAGGTACCTGAGGCTCCTGGGAATGAAGTGTGAGAAACAGTTGTGTGACAGACCCAAGCAGGACTTTGATGATGGTTTCTCTTGTTCAGGAATCAGATGACCAGACAGCTTAGCAGGGCCCCCACATAGTGGCGGGTGTCAGGAAGGTCTCCATCACCCTCCTGTGGTCGCCTCTCACCATGGTCCCTTTAAGGTGGTCAATGGTGGGTCTTTGTTGGGGAGGTGCTGTCAGTGGCTGAGCGGGGGGCGCTGGCGCTGACCCCCTTCTGCTAGGCACCTTCTCAGAAGGTCATGCTTCTCCGTCTTGAAATTAATTCCTCTGATTTCTTATGGGGAGGTTTGTTTACCTTGGGGACCTTCTTGCTTGTTTACTTTCGGCATCTTGATATCAATGCTCTGCTCTAGGAGGCCTTTTTCAGGAAGGGAGGAGGGCGTGTGTCTCCCAGGGACCTTCCAACGGGCAGGGCCTAATCCTGGGTGCACCATGGGTGGGGATCCCTGTGGTCAGGAAATATCCGGAGGGGTTGGGGGGAGACTCTCAGCCCTCCTCGCTACCTCAGACCAAACCTCTCAACGTGCTCTTAGAACAGAAAGTCAGGTCAGCTTATCCATATTTACAATGATCCCAATCCTTTGTGTATATTCTTGAGATAAGACACATACATATTAATTAGAGTTTATTGATATGGTGAAATATTGTAACTTCCCTGCCCTCACCTGAAAGAGTAAGTAGATGGCAGAACAAGCAAACCTCAGCACTGGTGACTGCCCTGTCCGTTACCTGCCCCGGCAGTAACTCGCTCCCTGTGCCACTGGCCAAATGACGGCTGTGGTCGGTACCCTCGGGAAGGCCTGCAGCCCCGTGACCTAATCACCCCCGCCCCACACTGAGCGCCTGCTCTGCTCTCTGGGGTGTCCCAGCCGGTGTCGCTGAGGAGCCCCTCAGGGAGAGCACAGAGCAGGGGCTGTGGATATGACGGGCTTCATACACCTCGGCATTGAGACCAAGGAGCTCCGACGAGCGACAGTCCCACGTGAAGCTGTGCTGTGTGCAGCTGGAAATTTAGAACCAGCAAGCACCTGGACGTGGGCTGGCTAGGCTTGGGGTCATCTGTGTGTGACTGGGGATGGGCCAGTGGTCTCGCAGGGGACATTCCGACCCACCTCTCTCCTAGCACCGTCACTATTATACTACACACCCGCTAAGGGACACCGAGTAGGGACAGTTCTGAGCGTGGCTGACCATGAGGGCTTCTACACAGCATCTGAGGAGACTAGCTGGGAGGACAGTGGTGCCGGGGTCCCCTCATGCCCACACGGGAAGAGTGGGTCCTGTGCGGGACCCGCTTGTTCCCTGGTGCCCAGCTTAGGAGTCCGAGCCTTTGCTTCCCACTGGGAAAGCCCGTCAGACCC
Source organism: Balaenoptera ricei (assembly GCF_028023285.1). Taxonomy (NCBI): domain Eukaryota; kingdom Metazoa; phylum Chordata; class Mammalia; order Artiodactyla; family Balaenopteridae; genus Balaenoptera; species Balaenoptera ricei. Next base: position 11,003,483 of record NC_082651.1, on the reverse strand, counting down.
CAGGGAAGAGGGCGTGATGTGGCTTCCAGAATGCTCTGACTCTCACTCCTTCTGTAAACCGTACACGAGCTCAGCTTCAGTGGTTAGCATTCCTCAAACTCAGGCACATAAGAAATATCACACTGTGTCTCCCTTCGTATATCTTTATTTTCTTCACTTATACACACACAGGACTTTCAGACTCCAGTAGACTTACAGGGTGTGCTTTGGAAAAAGAGCAGTTACCATCCCCCAGATACACCCGAGGAAGGAACCACCTCCCTTGTTTTAGCCGATTGTCACTGTTTGTCTTCTTGTCGCCTAATATCCTGTTATTGCTCCTTCCCGACTGCCCAGCTTTAGATGCTGCCCGTTGACTCTCTGCACGGGTGAGGAGTTGAGTCTTCTGCACACACACCTTTCCCATCCCCTGGCTTTCCGGAACGATGGGATTCAGATTGGCTAAGCACTCTCGGTTTACTCATGATGTGAATTTGTTCCCCAGCTGAGCCTTGCAGTGAACGGTGATTATGTTCCCATTTCCTGCACACATTTTTATTTTGCCTTCAGTTAACTGTGGTCCCGATTTGTCATTTGCCTGGTGTCTGTGACCTCATCAGTAATTCAACTCCGTCCTTCTCCAGTCATCTGAATGGGCATCTCCCTAGCCTTTGACCAGCTCCATCATCCTGGTGCTGGGTGCCCTCTGGGGACCTCTTCCCCTTTCTCCTGGGTTGGGTCTCCTGGTTCTGGAATCCTTCATCTTCTTCTTCCTTGCTTTACTCTCTCTTTTCAAAAGCACGTCTTCCAGGAGTTTCCTACAAAAGAGTATGTGGGAGGTAATTTCTGAGCCCTTGGACGCCTGGAAGTGACTTCGTTCCGTTCTCACTCTTGCTTGATCTGTTGTGTGGGACCAGAGCTACGGCGGAAGCTGTCCTGCTGATTCCCGACCCTGTGTACAGGACCTGATCTTGTTATTGTTGTTGTTGTTTCTGTTTGGTTTTGTTTTCCTCTCTGGAAGCTTGTAGGATCCTGTCCTTGCACCCGTTTTCCGAAGTGTCTCGTGATGTATGCCTGCAGGCCACACTGTGGGCTCTTTCCCCGCATCGTTAGGTCCACAGCAGGACCTGAACACTCACAGCCTTCCCCTTCATTGCCTCTTGGACACGCTTCCCTCCATTTCCTCCGGCTCTTCCTGGAACTCCAGCTGGTCAAGTTTCGGTCCCTCTGGAGTGGACCTCTCATTATCCGCTTTTCTCTCCTATTTTCCAGCTCTGCCTTTTCACACTGCTTTATGGAAGATTCCACGTGCTTTTCCAGCTTCTTCTGAGTCTGTCATTTTGCTTTCTCATTTTTAATTCCCAAGAGCTCCCTCTTGTTCCCAAGTATTCCTTCTTTATAGCACCCTATTCTTATTGTAGGGATGCCAGATATCTAATCTCTGAATCTAATAGTTTATGTTAAGTATTTTTTTCTCCTGGAATAATTTTTTGTTTCTTCCAAACTGCTTTTCTCTGTTTCCCTTAGTCTTCATTTCTCATGATACAGGCTTCCTCTAATCCAGAAAATCTAAAATTTGAGTGGGGGGAATTCCCTGGCGGTCCAGTGGTTAGGGCTCAGCACTTTCACTGCTGGGGCCTGGGTTCGATCCCTGGTCGGGGAACTAAGATCCCACAAGCCACGTGGCATGGCCAAAAAAATAAAAAATAAAATTTGAGTGGGACCAAGCCCCTTGGTGCAAAGCCCTGTCCCTCCACAGTCCGCTTGTCCTCCATTCCCCCCCATAGACTGCCCTTCTCTGCTCCCCTTCTTTCGGAGCAGCCTGAGAGGACCCCATGGGGCAGGGAGGGCTCAACCTGCAAACCCTCCGGAAGGGGCAGGAAAGACTTGCTTTCTACCAACTGTTATAACAAAACAGTTGAAGTTTTCACACGGAAGCCATTCGAACGTTCATTCACATTAGTAATAAACTATCTGTCACACCTGTGACTGCACACAGGTATGGCATGACCCCAGAACTGAGCACTGTTAGTTTAGTTTTTAAGCTGTAAGTTTTCAAGCACCTGGAAATGCAGACACTTGGTAAAGTGAAAATAGAGCACCCCCTTCATTAAAGGAGCACCCTGAGGCCTTCTCTGTCAGTGGCAATGTATTAAATGGGTCTAAGACACCATACGTTTGAATGTCTTTATTTGAGATGATCAGTTCCAGCCACTATGCCATCCCCGCCACACACATGCACACACACACACACGCACACACACACACTCACACTGTATTGACCTGATGGACACCATCTGCCCACTCTGTGCTGGAGGTGCCTCACCTATATAGGCGTGAATTTCAGTGGAAGCCACACCGCGAACCGGAAATAGAATCTGAGCGCTGGATTGTCACTCCTCCCCCTCCCCTTCCTCCACAGGACTTTGTGGTCGGTCTGTCCATCCTCCTGCGAGGAACAGTCCATGAGAAACTCAAGTGGGCCTTTAACCTTTACGACATTAACAAGGACGGCTACATCACCAAAGAGGTACGGGGGTGGCTGGGGAGGCTGGGAGTGACCTGTCTGCCCCCCACCCCACTGCTCTATATCCCCAGCCTCTCTCCTCCTCTCTCCTGCTGCCCTGGCTTCCTCTCCCCCCTCCCTGGCCATAGACACAGCTCACAGCCTGGCCTTGGAGGGGACAGCGGCCAGGAACTCTCCTCCTCTCCCGGGCTCTCAGGCCTGGATACCTGGGTGCAGGGGACGTGGAGCTTTGGTGCCCCTCACCACGTGTCTTGATCCTGTTCAACAGGTGTCCTGGATCATCCTTTCTTACAGAGAGGTCCTGAGGGAGACACAAGTGGAGAAGCTGGGAGCAGGGGTGGGGAGCTGGCGTTGGCTCCCACCAATTAAGGGGGAGCAGTGTGGTCCCTTAAGGCAGGATGCAAACGGGGGCGGGGGGGGGGGGGTCCCTCACCACACAGGCCCACAGTCTGGTTTCGTCTGGCCCAAACATTTTTCTGTCTCTGAAATAGTTGCTACAGTTTCAAATTCTGGAGATTGCATTAAAAATCTAGCTCCAACTGCTCTTGAAGAGTTAGAAGCTTGTGCTGGGCGGACTGGGTGAGGGTGAGCTCGCCTCTCTCCAGCTCCCACAGCCCCGGGCACTCACCCACCACCGCCCCTGAGGTGCCCCCCACCCTTGGATGCAGCCCCTCCCCTCAGACCCTCGAACCCTCACCCCACCTCCTTACAGCCAGGCTCAGGCCAGCCCCTCCGGCCCCCCTGCAGGAGATGCTGGCCATCATGAAGTCCATCTATGACATGATGGGCCGCCACACCTACCCCATCCTGCGGGAGGACGCGCCCCTGGAGCACGTGGAGAGGTTCTTCCAGGTGAGCGCTCCAGCCCCGGGCTGCGCGGGGAAGGGCGGCCGGAAGAGGAAGGGGCTTCGGCTCTTAGGGCAGTCCTGGGCCTGCCACTCCCCTCTGTGAGCCTCCCCGCTCCCACGAGGAGGTTCAGCTTGCATCCCCCATCGGGCTGGTTGTCCGGATCCCAAGGAGCGAATTAAAGCCATCCCCGCTCACTGATCTGCCAAACTTCGTCTCAGAGCAGGCAGGGGCTCACAGATTCCAAGGTAGCCAACACCCCCCAGCAGTGTTCTTGTGCCTTCCAAGAGCTGCCCCCCACTCCGCCAGGGACCTCTCTGCAGGAGGAGGGGGTTGGGGTGACTGCTTTGTATCCATGGGGACTGACGGAGCTAGGGCTCCGCCTCCCGCTTGCTGGGGGCCCTTTAGACAGGCCTCCATCCTGACTTCAGCTGCCCCGGCTGGCTGTCAGCAAGGTGAGGGGCTCCGACGAGCGTGGGGGTGCCTTCTGGGGAGCGTGAGCCCAGGAGAGCTGCCGGAAAGTGTCTAGGGTGGGGGACGGACTGGGGAGATGCCAGAGAGGTCGGCTGCATGGTGGAGGTGGCTGGAGAGGGCACTTTACGTGGCCTGGATCTTGGGGAGGGGACAGAGGGGACGGGTTGGGGTGGAAGGAGCCCACCCCCCCACCCCCTGGCACGTCCTCAGCCCTGGGGCAGGGGCTGGCCCTGGTGGGACACAGACTCACTGAGAGGGCGTGGCTTGAGTTGCAGAAAATGGACCGGAATCAGGACGGGGTGGTGACCATTGATGAGTTCCTGGAGACCTGTCAGAAGGTAGGCGGTGTCAGGGCTTGGGGGCCCCCATATCCCGCCCCTGCCAGCCCATAGCCCAGCTGGGCACACGTCCCTCAGCCCTGCCCTCGGTGGCTCCCCTCAGAGGGGAGAGACATGGGGCCCTCAGGACAGGGTCACACTGTGGGAAGGAGCCTGGAGCCCCCAGCATTGCTGCTGACCCTCCTCTGCAGAGCGCCTTCAGTGGGCAGGACGCTGGGCCTCCACTGGCCTCGGCTGTCGGCCTCACCCCCCGGGCGGCCCCTCGGTGGCCCCCGGCCTCCATCTGAGTGCTCAGCCGGGGGTGGGGCGGCTTGGTCCATCAGTGAGTTAACAGCTCCCAGACAGCCTGACCATCAGGCCATGGGGCTGGAGACAGGCTGTGCCTGACAGCTCCCCCTTCGCCCAGTGAGACAGGCAGAGCCCCTGGAGGGTTCCGGGCCCCTGATGAGAATCTGCTCACCGTGATGTTGGATTTGGGCCCTGCTAGCCCGGAGCTGACCGGGCCTCTCGTCCTCTCTCCCCATGCAGGACGAGAGCATCATGAGCTCCATGCAGCTGTTCGAGAACGTCATCTAGGACGCGTGGGGGGGAGGGGTGTCCCTGAGTGGCTGTTACCACCTCTGCCCCAAAGATGCCGCCAGGAGCAGCCTCCAGGAGAAGCTTGTTTCTAATGTATTTGCACAAAGTGAATAGTTTGCTGCAGACACACACACACACACACACACACACACGCACACACATGCACATCCTTCCTCTGGGCTCGCAGGTGCGGGGGGACAAAGGTTAGGGAGGGGCGGAGTCTGGCTGGGACCTGGGTCCAGGTGACGAGAGCCACACAGCTCCCACCAGCCCCCTCCCAGGCCTCCGGGGGCAGCTGAAAGAGCGGTGTCTTCAGGCCACTGGCCGCTGGGTGTTGCCTCCCCTGCCAAGGAGGGTCCAGTCTCCAGAGCAAAGGCTGCTCCCATGGGAGCCCACTCGCCCCTCCTTTCTGCCACCCTTCTTTCCCACCACGCAGGGGCCAGGCTCCGGAGGCTGCTCTGGCCTTCTCGTTCCCCAAGCCACGCCCTGCCCGCTGACTACACTTCCAGGATGGCCCTGACCCCAGGACCCCGGAGGGGCAGCTGGGGGTCAAGGGAGTTCAGACTAGGAAAGAGGTGGTAATTAGACAGAGGCAGCTGCTTCCTGGAAACGTTTCCCTGGGTCCCAGGACGCCTGCCAGCCCACTGAGCTGGTGGGAGCCCCGGTGGTGAGGGACCAGTGGGCTCTGTTCTCCTCCACCCCAGGAAGGGGGCTTTCTAGCTGGGGAGGGGGTCTCTTGGTGGGGAATCCGAGGGGAACTGTCTGCCAACTCCACCTCCCCTCCCCCAGGCTGGCTCAGTGGGGATGCAGCAGGGGGTCTGCCCACACCCCTCAGGCACCCAGGTCATCGTGGGTCCTGAGGAGAGGTCACATGGCTCAGGGCCTGACCCCCAGGGAGCCCGGGTGGGCAGAGCAGGCCTGGGAAGGGACTTCTCCCTCCCTCTTTCCTGTTGGCCCCCGTCTCCCTGAGCCCAGCAGCCTGGATGAACGCCCTCTTCCTGGTTAGGGTCCTGGAGCCTTGTAGCCGTCCCTCCACACAGACTCACCCCAACCCCATACAAGAAGCACAAACGCCCCCAGCAGCTCAGGCCGCAGCCCACGAGGGGAGCCCAGGCCCTCCTGCTGGGCTGAGGGCTGGGTGCCACTGGCCCCCATCAGGTGGCCCCAGGGTTCTGTGGAGAGTCCGTTCTGTGCCTCAGAGCAGTGGGGGGCTTGAAGCCCACCCCCCGCCCAGCCCAGCTCACCAACGTTCAAAAGCACAAACCCTGGGGATTCTGCTTGGCTGGGTTCTGCTCTGAGGATGGAGGCTGGCGTCAGCCTGAAGCCAGCGCCAACAATGAGGGCCAAGGGGCCAGAGGCCGGGTGGCGGGTCAACAGAAACTTCAGGAGAGAGAGAGAGGCTGCTCCCGCCTGCCCAGGCCGCCCTGGCAAGAAACCCAGTCCCAGGCAGCACGGAGCGTCCCAGGAACATTCCCAAAGCATACATTCCATCGGCTGCCGCCCCATCTCTGCTCAGGCCTGGCCCTAGGGTGAGCAGGGCCCTCAGAGGAAGGGCAGGGTGGCGGAGGCCGTGGAGATCGGCCTGGCTCGGCCACAGGGACCCCTTGGCACCTACACACATGTGGTCCTCCCCCTTGGAGTTGCACTGACACCCATCTCCAGTCTGACTGGGGGCTCCCTCTCCCCTCCTCCAGGAGGGCATCAGCTTTCCCCGGCTCAGGGATATTCTCCCCCATCCCCATGCCCACCCCCTCAGCCCAGCCCTCCCAGCTGGTGTGGCTTTGCTTCTCAGGGGCCAAGGCCAAAGGAGAGGGTCACCACCATGCCCTGCCCGCCCCGGCCTTGGGCCAGACTGGCTGCACGTCCAACCCGGAGGGGTCTGGCTCCCACTCTGGGATGCGAACCGGCCGCGTGTCTGCATGGCAGAAATGTCTCCCTTGGACGCAGCCTAGGAGGGTGGTTCCTGTTCTCAGCGCCCACCAATATTCAGTCCTGTATATTTTAATAAAATAAACTTGACAAAGGAGAGGGGCTCTTGTTGGCTTTATCCCGACTCTGAAATTTGGTCCAGCCCCTCCCATCCCTGCTATGAGCCGTGGCTTCTGCCCAGTGCCACGCTGGTAAATGTTTAACATTCCCCGAATTGTAGCGTTTGCCGATTTCCACACTCAATTTCAAGTTCCCACTGTGCCGTCAGTGAAGGCGGAGCCAAGAAGAGATGCCCGCGGTTGGGAAGCCTTTATGAGAAGCTCCAGCCCTGCAGCCTGTACACAGAGCCGCGAGGTAGGGTAACTCCTTGAGGTGCCATTTGTATTTCGTTCCCAAGTCATTTCTCTCTGCCAGTTCCAGGAAGTCATTTCTGCGTGTCCCCTTGGCTGGAGGGTGCAGGTCACAGGGCAGACGCAGAATTTGCCTGAAGACATCTTCCTTTCCTGGGTCAGTGAGGGTTATGCTAGAGGAGGGGCAAGAAGTGAGAAGCTGAGGGGAGGAGAGGAAGGGGTTCCCCAACTCAGGGATGGGGAGACGGAGGTTCTGGGGGGTCTGCTAGTGCTTCAAGGGCCAGCCCCCAGGCCATGTGACGTCACCTCCACTGTTTGGCTGATGGGTGTGTCATCAGTAACCGGGAGGATAGATGGCGGGAGCCCCCTTCCACCACCAAACACACCGAAGGCTCCAGTCTACCGGAGCCCCAGGGCCTTGGCACAATCCAGGCAAGGGAGCCCTGACCTTGCTGCCTGGGATGGGATGTCCTGCGTTTGCATGGGCTGGCCACTGTGCTGAGAACGTTTGTCGTGGTCACAGCCTGTTGGGCACAGCCAGGAAAGCTGGGCTGAAAGATGTTGGGGCCCCTCAGCCATTAAAGAGTGGAGCCAGGACTTGGACGCAGGCAGGTGGCTCCAGGCCAGGTGTCAGCACTGAACTGCCCATTTCATGATGGAGCTTTCTATTTCATCTTAAGCATGTCTTTACCTGGCTGAGCCTCAGTTGCCTTATCTGTAAAATGAGCAGAAGAACAATCTCTGATAGGATTGTTCTGATGATTGATTATGATTATTTACTAGCTTCTTAATAAACATGAGCATCCTTCCTTCTTATCCCACTGAAGTTTTCATGCATTTTTTCCCCTCTCTATAGAAGGGTGATTCATATCAATAAGCCACCAGAGAAAGGACAGACCTTTCAGAAGGAGTTTCCAGGTGCTGCAAATGAATCTGTGATGGTTCCCAGTTGCCCTGGTAACCCCAAGGCCCATTTGGGGGCCAGCTGGCTAAGGCTATCCACACACCCCACCCTCCCACCACCCCTCACTGCATGGCCGCGCTGACCTGCCCAGGGCCAGGAGCAAGAGCTGAGCATCCCATGGGCCTGGCTTGACGCCTTCATTCTCACAAACTTTACGGTATGGGAGGAGAAAAACGAGGACCAAAGACACTGAGTAAGGCAACCATACACTTCCCCACTCTGCTCTGCAGCACAGCTTTCCAGAGCAATGGCCAGTCTATGATTTAGAAGATCCATGGCTCCTCTTCCTCCACCTCAGGTTCCCTGGAGGCAAAACCTCTGGGCCCAAGTGCTTTGCTTCCCATTGACCACCAGGGGGCGACGGTACCACACACCAGCCTTGTCACCAATTTCTTGCCCTCAGGCTCGCCCCCCCACACCGTACCCCGAAACCGACTTGGAAGGGAAGCTACTTGTCATTTCTTTCAAGACCTCAAAGGCATTTTCATATTCCAGCCTCATTCTCCACTTGGTTTTCCCTCAGAAAATTGTATCAAGTAACAATTCCACAAGCACACACAGAGTCCACTGAGCTGGGTCCTGGGAGTGAGGACACACTGTCAGCCCTGTTTTATTAACTAGGACACATATAACTCTCATTAGACGGCATAACTGTTACCACACGGGGCTGATTTCATGCCAGCCCAAAGCACATAAAGTGCATGTTTGGATTAGCCAGCCTAGCCTTACCTGTTAGGCTTTTTTTTTTTTTTTTTCTTTTTCCCTCTCTCTCTCTCTTTTTTTTGGCCACACAGCATGTGGGGATCTTAGTTCCCTAACTATGGATCAAACCCGTGCCTCCTGCAGTGGAAGCACGAAGTCTTAACCACTGGACCTCCAGGGAAGTCCCAAGGCTTTTGAAAATCCTGAAAAGAAGCTTAAAAACCCCACCTACCCACTTGCCAGGCTCCTGTAGGGTCTAGAAGGCCAGACAGGAGACAGTGCTCTGGGCAGTGCAGGAGAAACGTCTGGGCTGTCCGAGACCCCATGGGAAGGAGGCGTGTGTTACGTGTCTGTCTGGGTACGTTTCCTACCTCTTCCCACCCACCAGGCAGTGATGCCCCAATGACCCTCTTCCTTGCTCCTTCCTCGTTCTGAGTTCCCAGGTCCACACGAAGGGAGGCGTCAATCCACACTTAGTAAACACCATCCACACACGGGGCACGGGCTGAGACGTGAGGAGACCACGGTGGATGAGACACGGGCTCTGCCTTCAGGATATTCAAGTCGGTGGGGACACCGAAGGCCAAAAGTCCAAGGCAGGGAATTCCCTGGCAGTCCAGTGGTTAGGACTCCACGCTTTCACTGCCAGGGCCCTGGGTTCAATCCCTGGTCGGGGAACTAAGATCCCACAAGCCACGAGGCGCAGCCAAAAGAAGAAAGAAAAAAATCTCCAAGGCTGTGATTTGGCCCACGAGGGTAGCTACAGGCTGGGGGACCGAGCTGGCCGGGGAGGACTGCAGGGCACTGGGACGTCTCCTAGAACTGTGAATAAAGCAAGAGAAAACAGGCTCAGAGCCAGGAGTTGAGGAGCCCTCGTTAGTACAGTATTCGGGATGTCTGTTTACAGTGCTCGGAAGCCTTTTTTCCCTTGTCTGTCCCGCCTTCCCTCATGGACGTGGACACAGTCCAGACAGGAGCTGTGCCGCTGAGTCAGGAGGGCTCTGAGACCTCGTACGGGCCCTCCCTGAGCCAGGTTTTGTCATCCTAACATGGTCCCTTGTTCTTTTCACTGCCCCCATCAACCTTCATCCCAGACAAGCCCCGAAGGCCATGGACACAGTTGCCAACCCAAAGTGGGTCCTGGGCCCCCTCCTAGCCCTCTCGCCAATTCACAGGGGCCGGCCAGCTCCGGTTTCACGTGATCAGCTATAATCGCATGGACTTTGCCTGAACAGAGAATGTGCAGACTCTAGCTGCCTGCAGAGTGAGCTCTGTGGGGTTCAGAGACTGAAGAAGAGAGTGGGGTAGAGTCAGGGCCCAATCTGCACAGGGGGCAGTGTCTGTGGGCCGGAACCAGAGCCAGCCAAGATGAGGGCAACTGGAAGAAACTACTTAGCCACTGGCCAGAGCCGCGAGGTCCTGGAGGACCGTGTAATGGGAGTGGGCCTGGCAGGAAGGCCTGGTGTGGCCCTGGAAAGGATTCAGGGCCTCCTGAGCAGGCACCTGATCATGGCCCTTTCTTGGGTGGTGGCACCAGCCGGGGAACCATCCGACCCGCAGATCGCCCCCGACAGCTGCCCCGACTGCCAAGGGCCACCAGCCTTAGAACTGGGCTCCCTGCCAACTGCGGTGTGCCTTTTTGTTCCGACTGTTCCTCTAGCAGGAAAGCCCATCTTCCCTCTAACTCTCCTGCCCCAGCCCTACCTGTCTTTGCTCTTACACCGCGACCCGGGCACAGGGCTCCCTCTGTTCAGCTCTCTTGGCTGGCTTTGCACATTATTGAACCCCTGTGGTTGCAGGATCTATGTCTGCCCATCCCCCTGCCTGGCATGGCCTCCTCCATTCCCCTGGCAAGAAAAGGCCTTTGGGAGCTTCTCTCCCACCGATGTGGGCGCCATGGGGGCCATGAGGAAGGTCAGCTGATTGGACATCAGTCTTCTGCCTCCACAGCGTCCTCCCTCTTCTCCTGGCAGCGCCGGAGGATCCCTCTTCCACTCTATCCGTGCAGCCCTGGGGTCCACCCGACCTCCAAGACCAGGCCCAGGTCAACTGGTGCATTACCCAACCCCCTACTCCCCAGTCACAGTGGCTGGTTGGGGGGCGGGCAGCCAACCTGATTGCAGCTGATGAGGCCCAGGGAGACCTGTGCTGGGAATGCTGGGGAAGGACGCTGCTCCCTCACTATCTGAAGCTGAGGGGTGAGTCCTGGAGCTGTTGCTGCCATTTTGCCACTATGAGGAGCCATGGGAATGAAGCCAGTGCAGAAGATGGTCTGATTGAGGGGTGCAGAGAAAGAAAACAAGACTGGGGGCTTAGGGGGAGGGGTCAGCCCTTGAGCTCAAAATCAAACTGCACCTTAAGCAACCCCCCACTCCCCAGTCTCTAGATTCTTCAGTCATAAGAGTCACTAAGAGGATTCCCCCTCCCTCCGAAGCCAGTTAAAACTGGGTTGACTGGCAGTTTCAGCTGAAAAATTCTCGACTGCTGCGGCCACTAACGTCAGGCTGTGGGTGGTGAACGCGCTTTGCAGACTCCAGCGTGCCCTGAAGGAAGGGGGGCCAGGTGCCAGCACGCCCAGCGCTACCTCCCCTGCCTGGCTGTGGACATCTTGCAAGCATTCCCCCCTGGAGCCCCCCTCAAGACGGGCACCCAAGACGGGTGGCACAGGGGGAGGGGATTGATCAGTAAGGCTGCTGCACTGAAGGTCATGGGGAAGGAGGTCACGGCGACAGCCTTGGGGGGCAGGGGGTGAGGCGGGGGAGGTGGGTGTCTCAGGCCCTGAGCCTGCAGGGTCAAGGGCCAGCTCTCAATGGCACCAGGGTCAAAATCTCTTTGAAACAACTCTGCTGGCTGGCAGTGTAGGGCGCCTCAGCCGGCCTGAGCAGCACTCTTCCAGCACCAACAAGACGATTCCTTAAAAGATAACGTTCCTTCTCGATCTTGTAAGGGGCCACGATGACGCTTAGGTCTGGACTGTGTAAACTGTCAATAATGTGTCATTTAATGTCCAGCCCTCTGTCTCAAAAAACTGATATAACTATGCCTTGACTTCTAATGAGTGGAACAGTTCTCAGAGCTTTCTGAGATGCTGTTCCCAGGTTATAATCCTCCATTTGGCTCGAATAAAATTTTTCATTTCTTTCTTAGATCAACTAATTTTTTCATTGACATGCATGACGTAGCCGGCAGGATATCAGAGACACCTGCCAGAGGGCACCTGGAGTTTACCCGGAACCAGAACCAGCATGGCCCATTGAGCCCCACCGGCTTCTCGGTACTCCTCAGGTGTTCCGGGGAGTTCTCCTGATATCCGGCTCTCATTGTTCGAGTGACGATCCTGAAAATTTTGAGCTGCTTCGCTTAAGACTTGGAGTCTTAAGGGGCACCCGTGCATTTCTTAGGCAGGACCTAGGGGGTTTGGGTAAGAGGCCCAGGGAAACATAGGTGGCTTTTTGTTAAAATTGGCTTAAATCGGAAAAAAAAAAGGAGTTGATATATGGTCTGAACAAAACTTTTGCTACTGAAATGAGAGGCTGAATTATTCAGCTCTGAAGAATAAGGGAGACCCAGTCAAACCTTAAGTAAATACTGCTCGTCCGGGCGGCAAGACAGAGGCTGGTAACCTAACACTCCGAGCACCCCTGACGGTTTTAGGCTGTCACACTGTTACTGAATTAAGTCGTATGGACCCTGTTCGGGCCCTAGCCTGGCCGAGGCTCTCTGCCTCTGCAGGGGAGGGGTCTTTTTCCCTTAGGGTTCAAGTAGGCAAATAACGAAACCGAAGCTGAGATGGACACAGCACAAGCTGCATTCAGTGGCCAGAGACTGGAGAAGCAGGAGCTAAGTTCATAGATCAACTTCTCGACCACCTGGTGAGAGGGGTTTAATTTAAAAAAATAAAGCAAAGGGAGGAGGAATGAGGCTAATGATGGGGAGGCATATCCATTAGTCTACTGGGGAAGGGGCAGTGATTTTTCCACCCCCTTTTTAGCCTTTTTTGGTCCAGGTGTGTCATTTAATATGCTAAAGTAGTGAAATCAACATGTAATGAGACTTGGGGTGTGTTGGAGGTCAGATTCATCACCATCTTGGTCCCAGCTGGTTCCATCTGGGGTTTGTTTGTTTGTAGCTTCCTTTCTTATCTCTGGACCCTTTAACTTAAAGGTTGACATTAACTCCGGCTACAGGTGGGGTTGGCAGGTTTGAGCAAAGACCTGGAGCAGCTCTGGCAGCACCAGGGAGAAACCAGGCCATGTAAAAGTGTCCAACTGACCCAAGGGTAACTCCTCAGCTCACATGCAATCCACCACGCTGTCCTCAGAAAGTTGGTCAGATCGTAACTCATATCTGAATTAGGCTGCAAAATTAATACTGGGAAATTGTGCCTCAAAGGCCAGACAGCTTTCATGCAAACAGCCACCCATGGGAATACCAGCTGGATTTATATATACTTGCAAGTACTTAATTGGGAACTAAAGGAAATCGGGCCCTAAAATGGCCAAGATGGGGTTCTTTGGGCACTCCAGAACAATTCTGAGTGCACAGTTAAAGCCGGCAGCCTTCTGGATCTGCGCCTGCAGGGTCTACTGGAAACAACAGTGGTAAGTGTTTTTCACTTTTCTAAAATTAGGTTAGCAAGGAAAAATATTTGTAGGGCTAGCTCCTTGGATCCTTTGAAGGGGAAAAACATCCAAATTACTGACATTTTAGGGAGCTCTCATCTTAAATTATTATACCTTTTAAAATTGGTATGCAGAAGCCCCGAAAGGCCTCAAAATTCCAAAATAGCCTCATTGAAAGACTTGTACAGGCTAATCAAAGATTAATGATATAAAAGGTACCTAAAACTCTACTGCTCCCCTCTATCTTCCTTTACTGGAGTTCTCAATCTTCTGTCTGAATTGCCTTTCCACTCAGAAGACCCTATTAAATCATTACCTTTAGAAATGGAACCACCTGAGGCTGTAGGCAAATCTCTCCAGATCAAAGGCCGAACCAGGGGCCACAGTTAGTTTAAAGAACTTCTTAAACCCAGGGAGGCTCCACAAAAGTGTTTGTAAATGGATTACCAAAATGAGAGGCCACCGGTCTGAGTAAACTGACCATAGCTGAAGTTTAGAGCCTGATAGGAATTTTTTTTTGAGGGAGAGGAGGCTTTTCCCTTAAGCTAAATGAGGGAAAGTAAAACAGTCCAGCATAGGTGAATGGCTATGTCAGTCCTTTGCTATCATTGAGGAGGCCACCCAATTCTTTGAGGAATTAAAAACAACTATCCTTGTTTTACAAGTCTAATCTTTACAGGACCAGAGGTCTGGCTCCAGAAATAATCCAAAGCCCACCAATTCTTGTATCACATTGAAGAAAGAAATTCTATGAGAAGGTATATGTTTCTAGAGGTTATAAAATACATTCATAAGTGCCAGTCAGGAAATCCTGATATGACAAACAGTTCACAATTACTTCTTGGTTTTCTCTAGAGGTTAAGGTTTTAAGGTTGAGAATTATAACATATGTAATAAAGCTACTAAAATTATCAGGGAAACATTTCAATATGCAAGGAAAATGCGAGGCGTGCTTTCAGTGGAAGGAGGGTATAAAGAATGGAAATGCATTTTGTTCTGAGTTGTTGTTCCTGGGTTATAATCCTCAATTTGGCTCAAATAAAATTTTCCATTTGTTTCTTAGATCAACTGATCATGTTTTCATTGACAGATGAGTAGGAGTGAGTTAGGTAAAGGGTTGGAAAGGTGGGGAGACAGCCCTGCCCAGAATCAGGGGCTGGGTTGTTGAGGCCAGAGCCCGGATCGTGGGCGCAAAAGCGGGTGAAATGGGGAGGGCAGCAGGACGGAGACGCAGGCAGGGGGCAAGGTCCCCTGAAGGCTTCGGCCTAGTCCTGAGAACAGCAGGAAGCCACTGATAAGGGTACTGTCACATGAGTGTTTTGAAAATCCCCCTCTGAGTGAAACTGGACACCAGATTGGAGGAGGCCGAGTGGATGCAGGGAACCAGCGAGGGGGCTGATGTGGTCTGTTATCGCTGCAGAGCGGTCGTGGATTATCATTACATCCCATAGTGATTCTGGTTCAAGGTCTCTTGTGCACTTGCAATCAGACAGTGGCTGGGGAAGGGGTCATCTGATAGCTGCAGCATTTATGGCAAATCAGGGTGGGAAGTCACCACGTCAGACACTAGGACTGTGGAACCTGTCCATACCCTCTTCTGAGATAACTGCTCTCCTTTCGAGAAACAGCTCTGGCTTGCTCTTGGGCTTTGGTAGAGACTGAACACCTATCCGTGGGCTATCAAGCGGCCATGAGGCCTGAGCTTTCCGGAGCAACCAAGGTGTTGTCGGACCCCCTACCCAGAAGGTTGGACGTGCGGCAGCAATCTGTCATCGGTGGAAGCAGTAGAGAAGAGGCTGAGCTCCAGCAGGTGTGAGAGGTACAATTAAGTTATAGGAGCAGGTGGCTCAGGTTCCTTTGAACCAACTCCAGTCACGCTGCCTCCTCTGCCTCAACCCATGACTGAGGCTTCCTGGGATATTCTTTAGGATCAGTTTACTGAGGATGAAAAGACTAAGCACAATTTAAAGATGGGTCTGCATGATATGATGCTGATACCTCCCAAAAGTTATAAGCTGCAGCATGACCATTTCATTCAAGGATGACCCTGAAGGTCAATGGTAAAGAAAAATCCTCCCTGTGGATAGAACTTGGGCAGCCTATTTGATTTTCTGGAGCAGTAGATTAGCAGAAGTTTGAACCTACTGGTCATTGATTCATGATCAGTTGCTAATGGTTTGGCTTCATGGTCAAGGACTTGGATGGAACAGGAATGGAAGATTGGAGAATTAGTCAGGGTTCACCAGAGAATAGAACCAACATACGTACATAGATAGATAGATAGATAGATAGATAGATAATTTTAAGAAATTGGCTTATGTGATAGTGAAGGCTTTGCATGTCCAAACTCTAATGGGGTAGGTTAGCAGGCTGGAGATTCTGGGAAGAGTTGCAGCTTGAGTTGAAAGGCCATCTGCCAGCAAAATTCCTTTTTTGCTTGGGGGAGGTCAGTCTTTGTTCTGTTAAGGCATTCAACTGATTGGGCACGGCCCACCCACACTATGGAGGGCAATGTGCTTCGCTCAGAGCCCACTGATTTAAATGTCAATTTCATCCAAAAGACACCCTCACAGAAACATCCAGAATAATATTTGACCAGATTTCTGGGCACCATGGCCAAGCCAAGTTGACACATAAAGTTAATCATCACAATCAGTAACAAGAAAGTCTGGAGAAGTATGTGGATGGACCTCTCTGAATGGGTACTTACTGTGAAGATTGTGATGTCCATGTGAACGCCCACCAAAAGGCATCCACTGCAGAGGAGAAACTTAGTAATCAGGTGGACAAAATGATGTACTCTACAGATCTTCCTACCCACCCTAGTGCTTGTTCAATGGGCCCATGAACTAAGTGGCCAGGATGGCAGGAATGGAGCCCATGCGTGGTCTCAGCAGCATGGACTTCCCCTTACCAAGGCTGACCTGGCTAATGCCACCGCTAAGTGCCTCATCTGCCAACAGAAGAAACCAGTGTGGGTCCCCGTTATGGCACCATTCCCCCTGGCACCAGCCAGCCCTCTAGGGGCAGGTTGATCACACTGGACCTTCTCCATCATGAAAGGGGCAGAGATTTGCCCTCACAGGACATATGTTAGTAGTGAAGTTTAATGAAAAATACAGCAATAGTAAAGGTTAAGGAAAACAGCAAAGGTTAAGGAAAACCTACAGCAACCAAAAAAGGCAGGATGATTGAGGGCTCAAACCTTTAGGGAATGAAAGTTTAGGTCACTCCTCTAGATAAAAAACCCTGACCAGCTGAGGTTCTCACTGAGGGTAGGGTAAATACAGAATGTGCAGTGATAGAAGAAAACCATCAATATCATTTATGGCCTTGTGACAGATTTCAGGAGAACTGCAGTAGCTTTGCGTATTTTCTATTTGATTGTTACATTTGGATATGTTACCCATTTGCTTCGTCTCTCTCCTTCCCAATTTGACTTTACACACAAGTGTCAGAACTTAATTTTACATTTTAGGCAACAGAATATTCAGGGGGCTGTTACTAGATTTGAAGAGTATTTAATATAGACAGTCAGGACTTCCCTGGTGGCGCAGTGGTTAAGAATCCGCCTGCCAATGCAGGGGACACAGGTTCGAGCCCTGGTCTGTGAAGATCCCACATGCCGCGGAGCAACTAAGCCCGTGTGCCACAACTACTGAGCCTGCGCTCTGGAGCCCGCGAGCCACAACTACTGAAGCTGGCATGCCTAGAGCCCGTGCTCCGCAACAAGAGAAGCCACCGCAATGAGAAGCCCGCGCACCACAATGAAGAGTAGCCCCTGCTCACCACAGCTAGAGAAAGCCCGTGCACAGCAACGAAGGCCCAATGCAGCCAAAAATAAAAATAAATAAATAAATAAATTTATAATATAGCCAATGATGGATACGACTCTTGGGAAAGGGTAAGAACTTCTTCATTCCTAAGAAGGTTAGCCTCGCATTTAGAGTTATTTTGTTGCTGTACAGAATCCAAATGTGTGTAAGAGGGTGTACAGGCACACCTCGGAGATATTGTGGGTTTGGTTCCAGACCGCTGCAATATAGTAAATATCGTGATAAAGTTAGTCACATGGATTTTTTGTTTTCCCAGTACATATAAAAGTTATGTTACATTATACGGTAGTCTAGTAAGTATGCAATACCATTATGTCTAAAAAAACAATGTACACACGTTAATTAATAAATACTTCCTTTTTATTAACAAGTAGTATCCCATGGTATGGATGTGTCACATTGTGTTTAACCTATCGTAAAACCTTTTGTTTGTCTCCATGTTTTTAGCTATTACAAATAACACTTCTATGAACAATCATGTACAGGGATAAATGCCCAGGAGTACAATTGCTGAGCTATATTATAAGTGATGTTTAGTTTTTTAAGAAACAGCCAAACAATTTTCTAGAGTGGCTATAGCATTTTACATTCCCACCAACAATGTATAAGAGATCCAGTTATCTACATCCTCTCCAGCACTTGGGATTGTCACTATTTTTTATTTTACCTGTTCTAGTAATCTGCAGTGATATCTCATCCTGGTCTCAATGTGCATGCCTCTAATCTCTAGTGATGATGAACATCTTTTCTTGTGATCACGTGCCATCTGAATAGCTTCTTCAGTGAAACATCTCTTCATGTCATTTACCCATTTTCTAATTAGATTGGTTTTTTCTCTGCTGATTTTTGATGGTTCTTTATAATATCCTAGATATGAGTTCTTTGTCAGATACGTAGTTTGCAAATCTTTTCTCCCAGTTTGTTGCTTGTTCTTTCATACTCTTAGCATCCTTTTGCAGAGCAGAAGCTTTTAATTTTGATTAAGTCCACTTCATCAATCTTTTTCTTATATTATGTTTTTGGTGAACGTCTGTGAAACTTTCACCAAGATTATTGAACTAGCCTTGCATTCTTGGAATAAAGCCCACTTAGTCATGGCAGAAAATTATTTTTATATACTGCTGAATTATATTTGCTAATGCTTTGTTTCAAATCTATAAGAGATATTGGTCTGTAGTTGTCTTTTTTTTAATACTGTCTTTGTTTTTTGTTACCAGGGTAATACCAGCTTCATAAAATGAATTAAAGCGTTGTTCCTACCTCTTCTATTTTCTGGAATAGATTATATAGAAATTGGTGTTTATTCTTTAAATATTTGGTAGGATTCTCCAGTGAAATCATCTGGGACTGGATAGTACTTTTTCAGGAGTTTTTAAACTACAATTTAAATTTCCTTTATAGATATAGTGTTATTCAAATAATCTGTTTCATATTGGGTGAATTGTGATAGTCTGTATTTCAAGGAATTGGTCCATTTCACTGAGGTTGTCAAATTTATGTGTGTATACTTGTTTATAGTAGCCTCTTAGTATCTTTTTGATGACTTCAGGGTCTATAGTGATATCACCTGTTTCATTCCTGATCTTGGTAATTTGTGTTTTCTTCTTTTTTCCTTTGTCATTCTTGGTAGAAGTTTGTCGTTTCATTGATCATTTCAAAGAAACATCTTTTTGTTTCATTGATTTCCTCCACTATATTTCTGGTTTCTATTACACCGATTTTTTTGCTCATTATTATTTCCGTCTTTCTGCTTGCTTTGGGTTTATTTTGCTCTTCTTTTTCTAGGAGCTAAGCTTATTGATTTGAGAATTTTCCTCTTTTCTAAAATCAGAATTTGGAGCTATAAATTTCCTTCTGAGTACTGTCTTAGCTGTGCCCCACAAATTTTGATATATTACTTTTCATTTTCATTAAGTCAGCCTCCAGGACACCCAGGGAGCAGAGGATCCTTGTTACTGCCCAGCAGGGTGGGAGCTTCAGCTCCCCACATGGCCTCCACTGTGGAGGGTGACCTTGCTACTACCCAGCAGGGAGGACAGTTCAGGCTCCCCACTTTCCCTTCTCTGAACCACCCCGCTCACCGCTCTGACATGGGGGAAGGGTTGAGGCACTTCATGACAGCCTGGCAAGGGTGAAGATCTAGGCTCCCTACTCTGCCTCGTTGGTGGGCATGGGACCACAGTTTTTTTCTGTGTCGTCTGGCTGGAGTACAGCAGTTATTGTCTACATTTTCTGTTTTGCTAGGCTGTCTCTTTCCTGGTCCTTTGACTCAAGAGGAGGATTTTCTTGGGGCTTTTTGTGTCTGCACCCACTGCCATTCCCAGGCTGCCAGCTTCCAGGACCAAGTCTGGATACATGAGAAAAAAGAACCCAGAGAACTCACTGCTGCATCATCTCACTGGTGTGCAGACCCCAGGCCAGTCTGCCTTCTCATCTCCTTTTCAGAGTCTTATGTTTGTTTCGTAGAGGCTTTTAGCTGTGCTTAGCAGGAGGAATAGAAACAAGTGTTTCTCCATTATTCTGGATACAGAAGTCCTCTGGCTGCTTTTAAGATTTTCTCTTTATCACTAGTATTGAACAACTTGATTATGCTATACCATGGTATCGTTTTCCTCATGTGTTTTGTGCTTGGGGGTTGTTGAGATTCTTGGATAGTGGGTTTATAGTTTTCATCAAGTTTAGAAGAGTCTTGGCCATTATTTCTTCAAACATATTTTTTTCTGTTCCCCCTTCCCTCTCCTCTACTTTAGGAATACAATTACACATATATTAAGTGGTTTGGATTTTCCCCACAGCTCACTGATGGTCTTTTCATCATGTTTAAATCATATTTTACTCTATTTCATTTTGGATAGTTCCTAGTGCTATGTTTTCCCTTTTTTAAGAAAAAAAGTTTGCTGGAAACACTTCTTTGGGGGAGGGGACACCACACTTCTCAATTAAGAGAAACATTTTTACAGTCCGGAGGTCTTTTTGTTTTTAATACCTATTATGCCAAGAATTTATAGCGAATGGGTTCTAACAGCTCAGGCTCCTTTCCACGGTTCTCACAGGTGGAGAACCAATGCCTGCATTTCTCTGGGTGGAGCCGCCTGGGTTTCGGTTGAGCCCAAGTACCTTTTGCTCTGGCTGCCTTCTTTTTTCTGATCATTTTCCTTCACATGTTTCAGGAAGCCATCTCAGCTCTTAGAGTGCTTAACATGCTCAATATGTACGTTAATCTTCTTGGCAAGACTCTTGCCCTTGTTTGTTTGCACCAATGCTGGCAGCATGTGGGAACACACCATAGACTCTTCCAGTTTTGCCGTGGGAACAGTGATGGGCTTTTCTTTTTGAGTAGTGCCAATTCCCTTGATGTCAACATCACCTTTCTTGTAGATTCACATGTATGTGGCCAAAGGAACGACTCCATGTCTTCTAAAAGGCCTAGAGAACATTTATCTATCGAGAACCTCTCCTCTTTCCTTTTGTGTTGGTCATTTTGGCAAATTATCAGAAGATAGATGTGCCAGCCCAAAAGCTAGCGCTATGTTTACAAATTCACTAATCTTTTCTTCTGCAGTGTTGAATCTACCATTAATCCATCTAGTGTATTTTTCATCTCAGATATTGCAGTTTACACCAGTAGAAGTTTGGTTTGGGTCTTTTTTTTCTTTTTAACTTCCCTGTCTCTACTTTTTCTTTTTTTAAAAAAATATTTATTTATTTTTTTGGCTGCGCCAGGTCTTATTTGCACGTGAAGGATCTTCATTGAGGCATGCAGGATCTTTAGTTGTGGCATGTGGGCTCTTAGTTGCGGCATGCGGGATCTAGTTCCCTGACCAGGGATCGAACCTGGGTCCCCTGCATTGGGAGCATGGAGTTTTAACCACTGGACCACTGGGGAAGTCCCTCTACTTAACATTTGAACACACGGAGTACAGTTGTAAAAAACTGTTATAATGTCCTTGTCGGTTAATCCTAACATCTGTCAGTTCTAAGTTGGATTAAATTGCTTTACTATTCTGAGTAATGTTTTCCTGCTTCTTTCCAAGCTGGCTAATCTTTGATTAGATATCAGATCTTGTGAAGTTTACCTTGTTGGATGCTAGATATATTTTTTAAATTTTCTATAAACATGATTGAGCTTGGTCTGTGATGTACTTAAGTTACTTGGAGACAAGTTTGATCCTTTTGTGTCTTGATTTTACGATTTGTCAGGCAGGACTGGAGCATTGTTTAGTCTAGGGTTCATTATTCCCCGTTACGGAGGCAAGATCTTTATGAGTACTCTACTCAATGTTCCACGAATTCTGTGTCTTTCCAGTCAGACTAGTGGGAAGAGGCACTGTTCCTGGCCCTGTCAATCTCTTAACACTGTTCCCTCTAATTCTTTCTGATGAATCTTTCCCTGATCTCAGGTCGTTGCCTCACAGGCACGCACTGCTCAGCACTCTGCTGGATACTCGAGGGGGAACATCTGCAGATCTGTGTTCCCTTTCTGCCCAGGTCTCCTGTTTAGTACTCTGTCCTGTAAACTCTAGCTTCCTTGGTCTCACCAGGCCCTCAGCTCCATTGCTGCAACTTATGGGGAATGCTGGCTTCACCTCAGTTCCCCCTCTCTGTGCCGTGGGAGAGGAAACTCTCTCAAAGCATTAATCTGGGGAACCGCAGGGCTTGTCTCATGTGTTTCATGTCTGAGATCCCTGTTCTTCATTGCCTGAGGTCCGATTTCTTGAAAACCATTGTTTTGCATATGTCGTATGAGTTTTTTGGTTGTTTCACGAAGGAGGGTAAATCCTATCCATTCCTCCACCTTGTCCAGGACGGAAGTCCTCTCTCCTTGGCGTTTAGAAAGCATAGTTGCCAGACCTCTGCCTAAGTTATGTGTTCCTCTCACTGTGTTTCCCTTCAATCTCTCTGGCTGATCCTTACAGATCTCCTGACTGGGGGTTACGCCAGGCTCTCTTTAGCACGTTCCCTTGATGACTCTCACACCCCAGGTTCCATTTATGTCTCTATGCTGACCTCTATCTTCAAGCCGGACAAGAGCCGAAGCTCCAGATCCGTGTCTCCAATGGCCCACCCTGCAGAGTCCCCTTGAATGTCCCATGGGCACACTAAATACAACCCATCCAACACTAAGCTCACCATCCTCCCCCCAGACTTGCTGCCTCTCCAGAACCCGTCTCCATGAATGGCACTGCCATCTACCAGGCCAGAGACCTACGAGTCGGCCTTGCACCTCCTTCCACCTTACTCCCACCTCCTGTCATCACTGAGGGCCATCAGTTCTGCCTTCTAAACATCTCTGGACTTTCACCATCTCTGCACTACGCCAAGCCACCACTGCTCTCAGCTGCACCACTCTTAACCCAGACACCTTTCCTTGAACAAAACTTCTCAAGTGCAAGTCTAATCACGGCACTCCGCCCAGTGAGGACCTTCCAGTGGCCTCCTGTGTGCTTAGATAAGGCTCAAACTCCTTTCTGGGGCAAATAAAGCCCTTGATGATCTGCTCCTTTATTAAGTCTTGGGCTTCTTGCCCAGAGCCCCTCGTATGTCTTTATGCCTGGAGAGCTGGATTGTAACTGTTTAATTAAACCACCTCTCCACTAGAATGCCTGTTTTCTAACGATGGAGGTTATGCCTCCTACTACCCTGCGCACAGTCCCATATAGTGCATAAGAGGACAGGGCTGTAAAAGGCTGTAATTTTGCTTAAGAATGCCATCTTAAGCAAAATACTTCCGACCGAAGGTTCCCCATATGTAAAATTGGTGCAATCACCACTCCTCTCTTCACTGATATGGCACAATCAGTAGACAAAAAGAGCTGTCTTTGTCAACCAGCGCGCCAGAATTTGGTCTCCACGCATTTCGCTCAACCATCAGAGCAGGGCCTGGCCCAGATGCTGGGCCCGACGCGGGCGAGGCCAGCGAGGCGCCCAGGGCGCAAAATGTCAAGAAGCACCCCCTTTCGGGTTCATGCAAGCGCACGCCGCCCCGAGAGCGAGTGCCTTCGAGCATGTGGCGTCCGGGGTATCCGCCTGGCTTCGCCGGCGTCAGATCCGCACCCACAGGCCTACAGGAACGCGAGAAAGACTACCCACCCTCGGGCGCTGGACCCACCCCCTCGGCGACTTGGCTTCCGGCACCGAACTAGACGCCCTGCTATTGGCCGTTGTCCCGTGACGTCACCAAGGAGCGCCCGCCTCTGCTGACGCCTTATTTACAGGAGCGGCGCGGCGTTCCCCGTCGTAGCGTTAGAATTTCTGGCTGGTTGCGGTCTCTGGGGCGTTGTACCTGCGCTCAGGCGCCCGGTGACCTTGGCCTCGGGCCCGCGAGTCGTATCCCGACAGCACAGGGCGCCAGGTAGGTTAGGTTTAGGCCAGACGGCGGGGTGCACCGGGCCTCAGCTTTCCTCCGGGCCTCCCGCTGAGGGCAGGACTGGACTCTGGTGCCCGGCCGCTCCGACCACACGGACTGGGCGGGCGGGCCCTCTTGGGCGCCCACTGAGTGCAGGGGACGGAGCTGGGCATACAGGGAAAGTGGGGGACTGGCACAGGGACCCAGGCGAGTGGATGGTGGGACGCGGTCCCAGGTGCAAACCTTTGTCTCGCCTGCGCCTTTGCCGCTCCATGTCCCTGCCTCTTTGCTTAGGGACCCTTTTCCAGAGTCGGATTGAGCTCAGGCTCTGCGGCACAGTGGTTCCCTCAGGAGCAGCGGGGCCACTTTCAGGTACCTCGGCAGGTGACTTCACCTCCTTCAGCCTCAGTGCCCCTTCTGTAAAATGAGGCGCTCAGCTTGAGGGGATTGCTAGAGGGCGCGGAATGAGAACCTGCAAGGGCCTGACATGTGGGAAGAGCAGTCAGTGGGGCCTGCGGTTATCTGGGAGAGCAGGTGACCAGCCTTATCCCTGAGGCAGTAGCCAGCAGGAGATCAAGTTTTCAGGGCATGCAGGGTGTCGCTGGGCCTCCAGAAGATTTCCTGTTGGAGGTTCCTACTTCTCACAACCACCTCTGGGCTAAAGTGTCCAACTCCCCAAATGCCTAGGACACTTTAGCCCAAACCAAGAACTTCAGTGTCACCTGGACTTGGATTCAAGTCCCAGTTCTTTCCTGTCCTTGGGAACTTGGGCAAATCCCTTAACCTCTTTGAGCCTTAGTTTTTTCATCTGTGAAATGGGACCAACAGTCCCTACCGTCCACAGTGGTCAAGAGAATTAAATCAGCCATTGTAGGTAAAACAAAGTAAGACCTGGCATGCAGTGGGATAATAATCTTAGTGTGTGGAGTATATGAGTGCATACACTTTAGCTTGAACAGCCCCTGACAGTGGCATGGTTGGTGCTTGTGTAAGACAGGAGGGTGGGAGGTTCAAAACTCCTGGTTTTCTGGTTAAACTCATCGGCCAGCACAGCGATCAGATCAGTGACCTGGATCTAATGAGTGTTTAACTGAACAAGGCAGATGGAATCATCAGAGAACCAGGAGTCTGGGATGACCTCCATGTGCTTGAGCATAAAGGGCTACTTTTATTTTTTTATTTTATTTATTTATTTTTGGCTGCGTTGGGTCTTCGTTGCTGCACCCTGGCTTTCTCTAGTTGTGGCAAGCGGGGGCTACTCTTCGTTGCAGTGCGCGGGCTTCTCGTTGCGGTGGCTTCTCTTGTTGCGGAGCACAGGCTCTAGGCGCGTGGGCTTCAGTAGTTGTGGCACGTGGGCTCAAGTAGTTGTGGCCCGCAGGCCCTAGAGCGCAGGCTCAGTAGTTGTGGCGCACAGGCTTAGTTACTCCGCGGCATGTGGGATGTTCCTGGACCAGGGCTTGAACCCGTGTCCCCTGCATTGGCAGGCGGATTCTTAACCGCTGCGCCACCAGGGAATCCCTAAAGGGCTACTTTTAAAGGCAAGGAACCATGAAGAGGAGGGACTGTTGGGGTGGAGGCCAGACTCAGAAACAAAAGAAGAGAATGGGGTTTGTCTTGGCGTGGAGCCTAGAACTCAAAATGGGACCTGAGCCTTGTTGATACTTTGTAAGTGATTTGAGGAGCGAAGGCACAGCCACCCCTCCTGAGGCTGACAATCACCAAGCTTTCCCAAGTAGTGAAGAGTCCAGCCCCTGCTTCTGGCATTTGATCATTGAACAGAGAGTAGCTGAGAGCCTTCTGTGTGGCAGGCACAGTGCAAGGCACTATGGACTCGGCAGCGAAAGAGACAGCTGTGGCCTCAGAACCCAGAGGGGAGACAGCCCTGTGATGCCTGTCAGGTGTAGACCCTGCCCTCTGTCTGCAGCCTCTTTTCTAGGGCAGCCTGTACTCCAGCACAGGAGCCACTAAATAATTACTGCCTGGAGAGGCAAGCGGGGGCTGCTCCTAAAAGGCTGCGACAGCCTGGAAGGGGTTCTGGCTTGGTCATGTGAGCAGTGGAAAGCATTTTAAGTAGGAGGGTAACAGGATCAAATTGGCATTTAAAAAACTACCCGTGGCAGCTGTGAAGCCAGTTTCACCTGTGATCTCTTGCTCATGCTGGGCCCCACTCTTAACTAATTCCTAGCCCTGCTCATCTTAGCCCAGCCCACACTTCCTCAAGAAACTAGACAAAGACAGGGCCCTTGATCTACACAGCAGCAGTCCCAATTGCAGAATCCTACTTAACGGCATCCGTTGTTAACATCAGTCTCCCCTGTAGGTAGGATGGCAGGGCTGAGTGTGTCTGACCTACATTCTTTGCCCGGTGCCCCAGTGGTGCCAGCTACAGCCTGAGCTTTCAGAAAGCACTGGTTGACGGAAGGCTGGAATCCCTGGGACCTAGCTCAGTGGCTGGCGTGAAGTAGTTGCTTCGCTAGAAATGTTTCATTTGAAACACGTGAAATAAGTTAAAACCTGGACCACTTCCCATGTGCTGAGCCAAGAATGGCTCATGGGGCAAAAGGACTTGGGCTGCAGCTTGAGGAGCTTTGGGAACCCCAGTGATGGTTTCGGACTCTCTCCGTCCCCTAGGACCCACTTTTTTCTCCATAGGCTCCGATGCTGGTCTCTGGTAGAAGAAGGTGGCTCACGGCTCTGCTGCAGGCTCAGCGTTGGCCCTTTCAACCCTCCAGAGACATGAGGTTGGTGCAGTTCCGGGCACCCCACCTGACGGGACCTCATCTGGGCCTGGAGTCAGGGAATGGTGGAGGTGTCATCAACCTCAGCGCCTTTGACCCCACACTGCCCAAGACGATGATAGAGTTCCTGGGGCAGGGAGAGGCCGCTCTCTCAGTGGCAAAGAGGTAAATCAGCAGGCAGCAGTGCCCTGCCGCAGCTACCCCGTTCCCCCTCCCTCCTCCCACCTGCCTCCTCTTTTGCAACCCAGCCTTCGTTTCTCACCTGTTCTCTTAGTGAAGAGCCTTAGAAATCTTTTATGACAACATCCTCAGTTTACAGAGGGGGAAACCGAGGCCCAGGGAGGATGATTGACTATCCCAAGGCCACACACTTGGTGGTGGAGCCAGAATTCTACTTTGTCACACTGCCTTCCCTGGGGCACTAAGTTCCTGCTTGCCTGAGGGGCTGGAACCTGGGTTCCTAAGAGGCATCTTGGGAAGCTCATTAGGAGAGAGGACTGCAGGAGGTTCTTAAAGATGGTTCTTGGGTTTGGGCTAGGTTAGCTGGGGCCTCCCTGAAGCCAGGAGTCCTGTGGAATCTGGTCTGAAGGTGTTGATGAACAGTAAATTAAAAACCACTTTGAGGGGACTTCCCTAGTGGTCCAGTGGTTAAGACTCCGCGCTTCCACTGCAGGGGGCGAGGGTTTGATCCCTGGTCGGGAACTAAGAGCCCGCATGCCGCGTGGTGTGGCAAAAAAAAAAACCCAAAAACAAAAAACCACTTTGAGGTGTCATTTTCACATATTTAACTGACAAAAAATACAGATGTTTGACAGCATACAGTGTTGGTAACAGTATTTTTCCCCTACTTTCATATTCTCGCAAGATGAGAAACTACTTCTGTGTCCCTCAGTAGAGAATTGGGTGTATCTCTACTGTGTAGTAATATGCAGCCATACGAAAACGAGGAAGCTGTATACTGTTATGGTGAGATCTCTAACATACATATATTTTTAAAAGGTATATATAATTGTGCTATCATTTGCATAAAAAAAGATGGGAGAAGAGTATGCAGAGAGTGGCTGTGAAGAGCTACGTAGGACACAGTGGTTTTCTCCAGGGCTGGAGCAGGGTGACTAGGAGAAGGTGTAGAAGAGAGACCTTTCCGTTATTCCCATTTGCACCTTCTGGATTCTCTTACATGGACATGTATCACCTAATGGGGGAGAGGAAATCAACACTGGATAAATATAAACAGCGCTCTGATGTCAAAGGACAGTAACTGCGCTTGATTTTCCTGCTGACTCCGATGGTTGATCTAGGAAATACACTTTAAAAACTTGTAGCTGCTGCAGGATCTCCCCAGAGTGCCCCTCTCTCCTGCTCTGGTCTCTGCAGAGCCCTGGCTGCCCAGTTGCCAGTCCTTCCACGGTCAGAAGTGACATTCCTGGCCCCAGTTACACGGCCAGACAAGGTGGTGTGCGTGGGCATGAACTATGTGGACCACTGCAAAGAGCAGAACGTGCCCGTGCCCAAGGAGCCCATCATCTTCAGCAAGTTTGCCAGCTCCATCGTGGGGCCCTACGACGAGGTCGTCCTCCCTCCTGAGAGCCAGGTTGGTGCCTCC
Organism: Balaenoptera ricei; assembly: GCF_028023285.1. Lineage (NCBI taxonomy): Eukaryota > Metazoa > Chordata > Mammalia > Artiodactyla > Balaenopteridae > Balaenoptera > Balaenoptera ricei. Next base: position 10,975,647 of record NC_082651.1, on the reverse strand, counting down.
CCACCGTCCCCCCGAGTCACTGGGGCCCATCACACAGGTGCTCAGCCTCCAGTCTAAAGGAACCACCTGTTGCTCAGTAGTGCATTAAACAGAAACTCCAGGGGATTATACAGTAATAAGACTGCTCTCGGGGGTGGGGGGGGAGAAGTTAATTTATATCTTTTCCTGATTACAAAAGTAATATACTTGCATTATAGAAAATTAATAAAATACAGATAAACATAAAGAGAAGTCACCCATGTTCCCACTGCCCAGGGCTTGCAACATTTATGTTTTGCTGTATATCTTCCCAGTGTTTTTCTGTTCCTGTTTCTATTTATACTGTACATATGCCTACCATTTACTTAAGTCTCCAGCAAGAACGTTTTTCATGCCATTAAATATTCTCCCCTGACATTTTTTAGGTTACTGCTTAGTTTCCTATTGTATCAATGGCCATAATTTATTCAGTAGTCCTCATATTGCTAGATAGGTTGTTTCCAGTTTTTAGCCTTTATAAGTAGTGTTGCAGTGAACTCCTTATAGAAAAGACTATACACTATGCACATCCATGAATGTGTGATTATTTCCTTTGAATAAACTCTTAGAATTTGAATGTCTTTGTCAGAGTGTAGGCAGGGTTTCAAAAATCAGCCAAAGTGACCTTAAGAAAAGTTGCAAAAGCAATTTATATGTCTACCAGTAGTGTATGTACCCTTACTAATACTTTCAAATTTTTAGTTTAGGAATATTTTGGAAATTACAGGAAAGTTGAAAAAAAGTACAGTGACTACCCACAGACTCTTCCCCTGGATTCACTGTTAACATTCTGCCGTATTTGCTTTTCCTCTTCCTCCCCCTGTCCCTCTTCCTCTCCTTCCCTCGTGTCCCACAGGCACACACACACTTTTTTTGGAGGGGGAGTGGGAAGAACCTTTGAAAGTAAGTTATAGACATTAAGACAGTTCACTCATAGAAACTTCAACATGCATCTCCTAGGAATAAGGACAATGTCCTACATGACCATAATACCATTATCACAACTAAGAAAGTTAACATGAGTAATATCTAATATGCAGTCCAATTGGGAATATTCCCAGTTGCCCCCAAAGATGACTTTTAATTTGGGTCCTGTTTTGTTTTCTGGTTTTGGTCCAAGATCAATCAAGGTCATACATTGTATTTGGTTATGTCTCTTTAGTGCCTTTTATCTAGAACAGGGATCCACAGACTTTTTCTCAAAGGGCCAGTTAGTAAGTATTAGGCTTTGAGTGCCAAATAGTGTCTTTTGCAGCAGTTCAGCTTTGCCATTGTGAAGTATGAAAGCTGCATAGCTGATACGTGAATGAATGAATATGGCTGTGTTCCAGGAAAATTTTGTCTACAGTAACAGACAGCAAACAAGCAAGGATTTGGTCTGTGGGCCATAGCTTGCCGGCCCCTGATGTCAAGCAATTTTTCCCCCTGCCCTTTTTTATCTTTAATGACACTTTTTGAAGAAACCAGGCAAGTTGTCTCATAGCATGTCTCACACTCTGGATTTGTCTGGTTGGTTCCTCATGATTAGATTCAGGTTAAACATTTTTGTCAAGTTCTACACAGGTGTCTTAACCTGTTCAGGCTGCTATTACAAAATACCACAGAATGGATGGCTCATACACAAGGCATTTAATTCTCACAGTTCTGGAGTCAAGGAAGTCCAAGATCAAGGTGCCAACAGATTTGGTGCCTGGTGAGGGCCCACTTCCTGGTCCATAGACGACTGTCTGTTCACTATGTCCTCACGTGGTAGAAGGGAGCTCTCTGGGATCTCTTTTTATAAGGGCACTGATCCTCTTCATGGAGGCTCTGCCTTCATGACCTAATCACCTCTCAAAGGTCTCACCTCCTAATACCATCACCTTGGGGGTTAGGTTTCAGTATATGAATTGGGGGGTGGAGGGGGTGGGACACAAACATTCAGTCTGTAGCAACAGGTGTGTACTTGCATTGCATCCCACTGGGAGACTCTTGTCGGGCCCTGAAGTTTGATCCCTTAGTTTACTTGATGCTCATGTGACCTCTCCATTGTAAAGGTACATTTCACTGTGGTAATTAGTAAACAATCTGCAGGGTAGACATTGAAACCATGTGACTATCTTATTGCCTCACAATTTTTCATCCAGGGGTCATCTGGTCATCCTTACCTGAATCCATTATTGCAGTAAGGGTTAGAAAAAGGTGATTTTTTCTGTCTGTCTATTTCATTAGCTGGTACTCTGTTTCATTAGCTGGTACTCTGAAGAAACACTGCTTCCCTCTTTTTTTTTTTTTTCTTTTTTTAACCCATGTCCCTTTAGTATCACTGTAAATTCCTGATTTTTAGTTTTATTCAATATGTCATAGTCTATCATTTACATTCTTTTTGATACTCAAAAGGTCTCAATTTGGCCAGTGAGGGCCTTCAAGATGGCCCCCATCTATATCACTTTCTGAGTACTTCCTTGCTATGGCCAAGCTATTACAGGCTCATCTTGTACTCTCTGTCTCAGACTTGGAATTAGCCATTTCCCCAAGGAACCCAGTTCTTTTTTGTGTTTCTGGTTGTTACTGTTAGAAAGAGCAGTCAGTTTGAAAGGCTAAATTGTTATCTATTTTATAGGGCACTTTGTGGTTTACGGAAAGGGCCGAGCATGTTTTCCTTTTTGTGGCCATGTATATGTATTCCTTTTTGTGAATTGCTTATTCAAGCCTTTGGCCCACATTTATTTCGGCATGTTGATCTTTTTCTCGTTATTATTTGAGTTAGTGCGTTAGAGCATTTAGAGTAGTGCCTGGCACACAGTAGGGTTAGCTGATGTTACCTGGTATTCATCCTTTTCTGGAAGTATCAAGAGTGACTCTTAAACTCCCTACCCGGACAAACGCTGCTCTTCTGCAGCCGCTCGGAGAGCTCTGCCTGCCTCTTGGGGTGCTGCCTGCCACTGCCCAGTTGATGGGTCTGCACGTGATACCTCCCCTGCTGTTCACTCCACTCTGGCTCGAGGTCTTACAGATGGGGGCCGGCAGCCAACCCCACCGTTAAGGGGCCCTGGCCCTGAGGCGGTGTGTAGCGCCTCGGCAGAGGAGCGGGGCCCAGAGCAGGCAGCTCACTGCTCGTTTCCCGCTCTGCAGGAGGTGGACTGGGAGGTGGAGCTGGCCGTGGTCGTTGGAAAGAAGGGCAAGCACATCAAGGTGAGGTGGGAAGGGCAGTGCCATCTGTCCCCGGCATTGGGAGGTGGTTGGCATCTACCTGCTCCTGACCCTGCCTTGCCTCTCATCCACCACCTCTGGCCACTAACGTGGGACCAAGGCTTTTGAGATCCTTTGTTACAGGGGTTGGTGTCATGATTTAACCTCCAATCTGGCCAAACCCCCTGCCCCCCATAGGCCACAGATGCCATGGCCCATGTGGCTGGCTTCACTGTGGCACATGACGTGAGTGCTCGTGACTGGCAAATGAGACGCAATGGAAAGCAGTGGCTGCTGGGAAAAACCTTTGACACCTTCTGCCCCCTGGGCCCTGCCTTGGTGACCAAGGACAGTGTAGCAGGTAGGTCTCTGACAGCCCACTTGGTGACTCCTCTTGCTCTTAGATACATCAGTGAAGAGAAAGCAGCTTTCTGGGAAACGGGAGTGAGGGGTTTGGCTCCATGTGGGCCCCCTATCCCCAGCTGCCCTTTCGTTGGTTGCTTATATTAGAGCAAATCTCTCAGTGTGGGCCATGAGTTCTCTAGTGGGCCTCGCCCTGTCCCCTCACCCCATGGAGAGCCACAGTTGCAGAGGTGGTGAATCTGCATTCATGAAGTGAATGACGAAGCACAGTGCTCTCAGGATGGGTGGGTCAGGCTTCCTCCAGCTGCCACCATCTGGGAGAGTCTTTAAGTTGGAAAGAAGCAGAGCTGGCCTTTGAGCATCACAGAAAACGGCTGTTCCAGAGCCCCCTGCACCTTCACCGTGCCCTTGCTGCTTGTAGCTGCTGCTGCCTGCCTACACAGTGGCTGGGTGAGGTCCTGTGAGAGCCAGGAAGAGAGACGGTGCTTAAGAGAGCAGAGCACAGCCATCTGGGCAGGGCCGTGTCCGTGCAGTTCAGCCTCACGCCACCCCGTGCAGTCAGTCATCAGAGAAGTTAAATGGTGATCCCTGGGGTGGGGGCGGGGGTGGTGTTTGTGAATGTATAAAACACCGAAAAGTTAAAAGTACTGTCTACTCGGGACAGTATTACAGGTAAGCCTTCAGGTGCAGGAGTCTTCACTACTCCTGCTTGTGCTGTTACCCTGTTGCTTTATAGATGCCAAGTCAGCCTCTGCTGTGGGTAGACAGATCTGTTTCTTAAGGCAGAAACAGCCATTTTTCTCTCCCCCTTGAGAGTCTGGAACATCCCCTCCTACACCCACCCAGGGGACCACTGGCAGGCACTCTGCTATGTGGTGGGTACAGGGAGGCCTGCGGAGGCCAGTGTCCACACACAGTCCCAGGGCAGGGAGCGCCAGGAGCAAGCACAGGGAGCCCAGCAGACAGCCCTCTCACCTGGCGAGTCACAAGGCCTCCCTGTGCTTTCATTTTCCAGCTGATTATTGGGAGGGGTTTGAGGGAAAGAAGGGAGAACCCCAAAGTGTTGTTTTTGCATTTCAGATCCACACAACTTAAAGATCTGCTGCCGAGTGAACGGGGAGGTGGTCCAGAGTAGCAACACCAACCAGATGGTGTTTAAGACAGAAGAGCTAATAGCCTGGGTCTCCCAGTAAGTGGGGTGGAGCCCTGCCCCCAAACACCCACCTGGAGGCTAAACCGAGCGCTCCATGGCAGGCTGTAGCCACCTCGGCCCCTGGTCTCACCTGGCCCTTTTGCCCTAGGTTCGTCACTCTTTTCCCAGGGGACGTCATCCTGACTGGCACCCCCCCAGGTGTTGGTGTATTCAGAAAACCTCCTGTCTTTCTCAAGGTAGGTTGGCTAAATGAGGAAGAAGGCCTGGCAGGGTGGGCTCAGACTTGAGAAATCCAGGCCTGTGTACGTGCCACACCAAAGGACTGACAGACAGCCTCACGGCCCACTCTGTTGCAGAAGGGCGACGAAGTCCAGTGTGAGATCGAAGGACTAGGTGTCATCGTCAACAAGGTGGTGTGACGGCCTCTACCGCGGGACAAGGTGGGGGCATCTGTTCCCACTGAGCCCAGCACAGGGAGAGGCCCAGTGCCAGCCCCTCTGAGTAGCTCCCCTTCCAGGTAGATGGGGAGGAGATGGTGCTCTCCTCCTCAATAAACTTCTTTTTGGCTTCCTTTAGGATTTGTTTCAAGGAGTGAGATAGGGCATTCTCACACAGTGGGGAAGGAAAGAGCAAATAAATACACACAATCACACCAAACAGACCGACACTGCTGAGCTTGGGAAAAGAGGACTCATCCAGTCCTCTCGTTTATCACACCGAAGGATGCAGAAAGCAAGAGATGGCAAGGGACAGTCAGACCTCAAAGATTTTATAGTCCAGCTCGGGGTTTGCAGCCCCTCCCAGTCCAGCCTTCTGGCTCCAGGGCAGTTGTGTTCTGGGGCTGGGAGGTCTCAACACCGGCTCCTCCTCGTAGTTCTAGCCACAGATGAACTGCCGGATGAACTGTTCCAGCCTTTCCTGATTGTCCCGGCTGGCAAAGGTGCGGGACAGGTGGAGCATGGGGCCTGCAGGGCTGGGCGTCTGCTGCAGCACCTGGGCCACAGAGAAGGGCTCTGAGCGCTCACCACGGGGGCTGGGCCCCTCCCCTGGAAAACTGCAGTGAGACCTGTGGCCCCTTAAGCCTCAGTGTTTGTTTGAGGGCAAATGCTGCCTGCCTCTCAAAACACCCCCAGGGCCCCACCCGGGAGCAGAATGAGCCAGGGGTTTGGGAGACTGAGAGGGGCAGGAAAACTGTCCTACCTTCTCCAACTACTGTCACCACACCTATTCGTGGGAGACCCTGGGTAAATCCCAGGGTGGGTACAGCTAGGCTCCCCTGAACAGCTCTTTCAGGGTATGGGAGTGGGAGGCAGGGGGACAGGAGGGCGGAGAGACCGGCCCCTCTCACCCCCAGGTCTCTGAAGGTCCAGACGGCACTGATGGCGAGATTTGGGTCCACACACTCTGGAGGAAAGAGAAGTGAAGGCTACGGAAGGGAGCCCCGGGGCCCAGCTCCTCTCCTGCTCTTGTCTAAGGAAGGGACAACCGAAGATTAGGGCTCAAGCTGGACCCAAAGGCCCTCTCTGGACTCCTCAGCCGGCCTTCCTGGAGTTGGGCTTTCGCTGTCCACTAGGGGGCGGCAGCCACCAGCAAAACTTCCCCGCCTCCCAGGGCCTGGGCTGGCTGCTCGGGACTCACTCACCGAAGAACCCTTCCTCCTGGGCCGTGGCCTCTAAGAACCGGAACAGCTGCTCTGCGTAGCCCGACTCTGTGGGAGAGAGAGGTCTGAGGCCTGGGGCCCCACGCAGGCAGGGCTCCCACCCTGAGCGCTCAGCCTCTCCTCAGGACGGCCGCGGTCGCGCGGGCCTCACCAGTGTCTGGCAGCTGGCCCTGGTGGAGGAAGGTGGCAGCCTGCGCAAAAGCCTTGAGCAGCGGGCTGAGCAGGCGGCAGAGGAAGAGGAAGAAGTCAGGGCAGCGGGACTGCTGGCTGAGCTGGAGGGGGACAGGCCAGGGTGAGGGCAGCTCCCGCTGCCTCCCTACGGCCCCCTCCCCTCATGGCTTCTCCCAGCGCACCCTGAAGTACCGGCCCTCAGCCTCCTCGAAGTCGTCGCTGTCACTGTCGGTAAAGTCCCCACTTGGTTTCCACAGCAGTTTCGCGCTCAAACGCTGCCGCCCGGTGTCGCAGGCTGGCCGGGAGCCTGGGGTCTGAGGGCCGTGGGAGCCATTGGTCCCTGTCAGGCTGGCCAAGGTTCAGCCCCGAGGCCCCCAGACCGGGCTCATGGCCAGCCAGGGAGGTGAAACCAGCACACGCAGACCTGGGGAGCCCAGGAGGATGCCCCAGGCCACACCAGACCATCACAGCTGTGGAGCCAACTTGCGGGGTGAGAGGAAGTGAGCACCCACCCTCAAGGGCCACAGCCCCTGTGGACAAGAAAGGTGGAGGGCGGGGCTTATGCAGAAACCCTCAGGTGCATTTGTCCGATCCTGTCACTATAGCTACACACGGGCCCAGGGCAGATGCGGTCTGACAAGTCCCATGGCGGAGAGTGGCGAGGCGGGGACCAGGCTTCTCTCTCTGCTAGGCCAGGGGCTGTACGCACGCACACACACCCCCAACACACACACATGCCAGAGGAGGAGCCCGGGCCGCTGTCACTCCGGGGGAGGCCAGACCCAGGCAGGGGCTTTGTCTCCAGCTGCCTTTCCTACCTCCTCGGCAACTAGGAGCCCACACTGGATGAGGCGGTCCAGCACCTCCTGACAGTAGCAGTAGGAAGACTGGCAGGGCTGGGGAGAAAGAGGCATCCATGTGGCCTCAGGAGAGCCAGGCAGGGGCCCGGCCAGAGACAGAGACCAGACCTACTGCCGCAGGACATCTTAGGGTCAGGGCTCGGGCAAGCGTGGGCCCCCTCCTACAGCCAAGAAGGGGAGGCCCAGGACCGAGCTGGGCTGGTGGGAGAGGCCTGACCTGCAGCAGCAGCAGGTCCTGTGGCAGCAAGTGCATCAGCAGCAGGATCTGGTGGTACAGCTGGTTCTGGCTCAGCAGCTCGATGCCCTGCAGCTCCCAGGGTCCCTCAGGCGGCACCCTGCCCGCCAGCAGCGCCCGCACGGCACAGGCTGGGGGAGGAGGGGCCGGACGTGAGGAAGGAAGCCATTCCCCTCACCCCTACACACATCCCACCCATCCCAGGCCCTAGGGACTCACCACCCACGGCCTCGCTCAGGAAGGCGGGCAGCAGCTCGGAGCTCAGGCGTGCCAGGTGCGTGAGGCCTGGGCCGGGCCGCAGAACCACCAGCAAGTCCCCCTGCTGGACGCGCAGCAGGGCCACGTGCGGCCGCAGCAGGCTCAGCGCGTGCTGCACCAGGCACTGCAGCTGCCCTGAGAAGCCCACGTCAAAGCCACGCAGCAGCGTCTCCTCTGTCAGCCAGGAGAACTCCCCCAGGAGCTGCGACAGGCACACGCCCTGGTGGGCAGTGAGGGGCTCAGTGGAGGGCCACGCCTCCTCCCCCAGGCCCCCACCCCGCCGTGCCCTACCTTCTGGTGCTTGAACAGCAGCAGCGTTGCCATGATGGCCGTGCTCATCACCGCCGAGCTCGCCGTGCTGGCTAGGGCCAGGGGTGCGGGGATGCCGCTCAGGGGCGGAGGCCCGGCAGCCCGGGCCCTCCGTCACCAGGCAAGCCTTCCCAGTCAAGCACACACCTCCCCGGCAGCAGCCACGTACACACCCCCATACGACTCCACCCCTGGGAAGGCTTGGTCTTCGGGTGCCACCCTCCCCAGTGGAGAAGTGGCATGTATCAAATACATGCTGAGAGCCAGGCTGGGAGCTCAGGGACCTTCCCTGCTTCTTGCAGGTCTACTACCCACCAACCCACAGTCTCTGCCACAGAAGGGACATTTGAGAAGATGGTGATAACAGTGCTGTTAAGAGCCCCCTCTGTGCCAAGCACTGTGTTACGTCCCTTACATACATTGTTCAGTTCAGCTGATGTCACCCCAAGAGAGTGAAGTGATGCGCCTGAGGCCGGGCTGGGCGGCCGCCTGTGTGCTCTCACTTAGTGGCCCCATCACGTTCTCCCTGACTGACCCCCTCCTCAGGGGCAGGGGAAGGTGTTCCACTCTTCTTCACATGTCCCAAGCGGGCCATGCAAGAGGGGGCAGGTACAGAAACCCACCTGGAAAGGAGGGCCCTGACGACTGGCCAACTCTGAGAACAGTGTTCAGGAGCCTCCCTCAAAGGCCAGACCGAGGTTCCCCTCACCATTCAGGACGTGACGGCTCAGCCTCCTGACCAACAGCTGGTCCTCCTCCTTGAGGGCCAGAAGGGGCCCAGTTACTGGGGTCCACTCCTGCTCCTTCTCAGTGTCGGGGACGACGGTACTGGGATAGAGACACAGATCACAAGATGAAGGGACCAAACCTAAAAACAATCATGGGGGAGCCCAGAGCTTTCTCAAAGGTGAGGGTGTTTCCCATCCCCGAAAGAGGTGGCTTGTGTAACCCTAGTCCTTTCCAGGCCTGTGTGCCGTAACCCGCACTCAACTTACAGGCAAGGAGGGGTGCCTGGCATGGTTTGAGATGACCCAAAGTTATTTGGTGGGGGAAGGCTGGAGCTGGTGATGTGTTTGTGGTTCTGGGAGGAGAGGGTGCCAGCTCACAAGCCAGGGCCTAAGAGCTGCCTGCCTTGCCCCTGAGACCCTCATCTTCCTCTGCCCTTACCATTGGCCCAGCACGATGGGCTGCAGCAGCTGCTCCAGGGTCTGCCTGCTGCCCCAGCAGCTTCTGGCGTTGATGATGTATTCCTGCCCAGAACAAGGCTCTTAGGTGGTCTGCCCTGGCCCACCAGGACACCTGCATACAGCCCATCTGAAGTAGGTAATGCTATCCCTGAAGTGGCCTTGAGGGCCAGGCCGCCAGAAGCCCTAGACAGACCCCAGGTACTCCCAGCCTTGCCCAATGGGGTCCATACGTGCAGGGAGAAGGGCTGGGCCAGATGCACACGGACGCAGGCTCGGCGGCTGCAGCCCCAGCCTCGCAGGCTCCGCAGGACAGCCAGAGCTCCGGTCCACAGCCCCAGTGGGGCCGAGGCCTGCAGGGAGAAAGGGGCTAGGGGAGCCGGCTTGCCTGGGGCACGCTTTCTGCTCAAATTCATCTTGGGCCCAAACTGGTATATGACCATGACCTCTCCAAGCTCGTTTTCTCACCTGTGAAACAGGAGAAATCCCTCCCTAGCAAGGTCTTTTGAGTATGAAATGAGAGGATGACTGTAACAGCCTTAGCAGGTGCCACAGGATAACGACCGTAGGGCTGAAATTCCTTTGCACTCCCCCCTTAGCCAAGCCCTGAGGGGAACTCAGCCACAGACACAATATTGTGCCTCCTCTCTGGAGACGGTGTCCACTTGGGTACCCAGGGCAGGAGGGTCTCACGTGGTATGTGTCACGGGGTGCATCTGGAACCAGGTCGTAGGAGATGGCCACTGGCACCAGCATAGCATCTGGGACGACGCCCACCTGGACCACCTGCACCACCAGTCCCAGCCAGGTCTGACCCAGGGCTGACAGCCGAGGCCCCTGAGCCCCAGGGGGCTCCTCCAGGAAGATGAGCAGGGGCTGCCCGCTGACCAGCAGCTGCTCCACAGCCTGGAAGTGGGTGGGGAGAGGCAGGTGTCAAAGCCAGAACAGCAACAGGCCCCCGTACCCTGGCCTGGCCCCATAAACAACCACTGGGCACAGCACTCACCGCATGGACTATAGCCCTTGCAAGGACCCCCTCAGAGCTGTCCAGGGAGAGGCTGGCCTCGGGGGGCAGGAAAAGTCCCCCAAGTTTCTTCAGCAGAGCTCTGTGGGGCACAGGGCAGATGAGGGAAGGCGCTCAGGAGATGGGACCAAGCAGGAGGATAGTGAGAGCCTTGGTCCACACAGGGCCAGCCGGGGTCCTGCCTGAACACTCTGAGGCCAGGCATGGCCCTAGAGCCCACAGCTGACCCTCCATCTGAGCCCCAGAGGCTGGGGTGGCACAAAGTTGAGAGCAGAGGGGCCAGGAAGAGGGCCTCCGGGGAGCTGCTGCCAGAATACCGCCTGACATCCCCACACACCCCTGTCCCGGCCTGGGGACCTCTCCCTTGTATGTCTAAGGGCACAAGACTTTTACCTGAGGATGGGGGAACAGGTGCGGGGATCCCAAGCCACACGGAGCACGCCCAGGCCCTGGGAGAGCAGCACAAAGGGCAGTAGGATCCCATCCAGGAGTGACTTGTGGGTAGAGAGGAGGACGAGCGGCGAGCCCTGCTCCAGGGAGAGCCAAAGGGAAGTGCCAATCCGCCGCCCACCCTGAAGATGCAGGGAGCCGAAACCTAGCGCCTCCAGACCCAGGGCAGCCCCAGAGGGAGGGAGGGAGGGAGGGTTCAGCTGAGCATTCTTCCTGTGAGCACATCTCCCAAAAGCAGAGGAGCTCTGTCAACAGCTTTTAAGGTAATGCACTGACGTAATGGTTGTTAAGACCATGATGAAAAGCCGTTAGAGGAAGTCTCGTGGGAGCAGGACCGTGAGACACAAAGAGAAGGTCGTCAAAGAGCACTGGATTTTTCCCACCAGCTGATGGGGCTGGTCCTGACTCAGGGCTTGGCCTAGCCTCTGCTCCTCTGTCCCCGCCATCCCATCCCCGTCCCAATGGAGGGTGGGCCTTACTGCCTGGGCGGCCTTGTGGACCATCTTCATCTGGCCCTTGTGCAGCTGTACGTTCAGGAAGAAGCAGTTCAGGATCCGCAGCAGTGCCCAGCTGAACAGCCTGGAGAGCAGCACCCAGTCTGAGGCATGGCAGGGCGCGGCCCACGAGGCAGCCCACGGCAGCCCAGAGGGCCGGCCAGAACTCTACAGTGGGCACTACTACTGTCCCCACTTAACAGAAGAGGAAAGTGAGGTTCAGAGAGGTCACAGAAGCTGCTGGGTGAGAGAGAAAGCTAAGGGCGGGTGCTGGGACTAGCAGGCGGGCCTCACAGCAGAGCCCGCGCTGGCAAGTGCTGCTGTCTCCCAACACAACCTCATGGCGCAGCTGCCTCCTATCAGCCTCCGAGCATCTCCCTGCCTCCATTTACCCCAAAGGAGACCACAGAACCAAGACTCTCTCCAGGCATAACCAGCCTTGTCTCTGCAAACTGCTGGGAAAAGTGAACTAAAAAGGGAGGAGTTAGTGATACAAGAAGGAAAGGGGATAACTGAAGGGGCAAAATCTCTGGGGAGGGGTTGTCCAGAGGCCCAATGTGGGGACTGGCTTTAGATGAGGACAGAAGCGTAGACGCAGGCAGCATGGAGATGTGCGGGACACACAGCATGTCCTCATCTGATGGCTTCTATTTCTCCATGAAGCATGAGGCGGTTGGTCAACAGTGGGTAAGTTAGAGAAGGAGCAGTCTAGATTGGAGCCTTGGAGAGTGCAGTGTGCCCCTCTGAGAATCACACTTATAAAGGAAACAGGTCCACCCAGTGTGTGTTTCTCTAGTGACATTTGGCTGCTTAGGTGCAGAGAAGGCAGGCAGCTGGGTTCAAACACAGCCGGGTTGTGCCCAGTGACTCCTTCACAAGGGCACTTTCGTCACAAGGAGCCCTGGAATCGAAGCTAGGCCTGGAGGGCAGGAAAGACAGGAGGGGGGCTGATGGCTGGTGTAAAGGTGCTCAGGTCAAGGGACTGGAAGTCTCGAAAAAGCCAAAGAATTGTCACATGGAGGGCTGGTCGTAGGTCACCAACAACCTCTACTTCCTGTCCTTGCTCAGTTGACCTCTTAGCACTTTCAACACAGCCGAGCCCGACATGTGCAGCCCTGTGCCCTCCTTCCCTCAATGACTCACGCATCCCCCGGCCTGAAGCATCATCTATGTGCTAAAGCTCTGCAAATACATGTTCCTGGCCCCAACCTCTCTTCTGAGCTCCAGACTCATATATATATATAAGCAGCTGCCTCAGTGTCTCCACCAGCATGTCAGGTATCAGAAACTCTTTATGTCCAAAACACCTTTTGTGGGCCAAACTCGCTCCTCCCCAAGCCTGCCCCCTCCCCTCCAACCACACCACCAGGTGCTCAGCCAGAAACCCAGCTCTCCTGCAGCTTCCCCTTCCGCCCTCACTGCTCCCACTGCAACCCTCCAATCCATCAGTGAGTCCTGATAATTTCATACTGGTCTCTCCATCCGTCTTCCCAAGTTCTACTGTCATGCCCATCCCCCATCATTACGTCTCACCTGGACTAACAAAGCAGCTTCCCCAGATGACCTGTTCTCTACTCTTGACCTCAATTAATCTTGTTGTCATTTTCTGCTTAAAACCTTTCCATTGGTTTTCACTGCACTTGGAAGTCAAATCCAAACTTCTTGCATGGCCCTGCATATCTGGTCCCTTCTACCTCTCAGTTTTGTCTCCAACAACTCTCTCCCTCACTTGCCAGCTTCCGACCACATCAGCTACTTGAGCAAACCTGGCCCTTTCCCGCAGCCATAGCTCATGCTCTTCCCTCTGGTAGAACTGTTCCCTCACATCCTCACCTCCCCAAGGCTGGCTCCTTTCCCCCTTTTGTCCCTGGCTTACAAGTCCCTTCCTCCCCTGCAGGTATGCTCAGTCCTAGCCCTTGTTCTGTCCTTCTTGCAGGCGTGTGCATCTCTCCTCACTCTAACCTGAGCATCCCTCCATTTCCCCAGAAGAGTGCCCTGCATCTAAGGAGCTCAGACCTGTGCAGGACAGATGAGGAGGGAGCAAGTAGTGACAGCAGGATGAATGTGGGAGGGAAGAGGAGAGCCTATAAGATGGAGGAACCAGCCACCTCCTGTCTCTCTCCACAGGAACCTGACCTGGGGAAAGGTGGAAGGATAGAGGAGGTACTGGAGTCTAGGTCTCAACCAGGGGTTCCTGGGGTGACCCCCAAGCCCCAACCCCCAGGACAGATACACACCACCAGGCCAGCAGTGGTGAGAACGTGGGCTGGAACCTGGGGGCTGGCTCAGATCAAAGCCCCTCCCCCTTATCCAACTGGTCCCACTAAGAAGGCAGCTGTCTTCAAAAGGTCTCACAGTGTCCAGATCAGGGGCTTACTCAGACTGGTAAATTTACCACCCAGCTCCCCAGGAGGGGAGTCTAGTCTTTACCCAAGCCCAGCCAATGCTCTCTCCCAAAGGGCAGAGGCCCCAGCCCAAAGCACCCTTCAGCACAGAGTTACCTGATCAGAACGGGGCGGGGTGGGGCCTGGATGTGGCCCAAGATGCGCTGTACCTCTCTCTTCACGTGGCTGGGCACCTGGCCTGCCCCAGCCCCTCCTGGGGCCCTCCCAGGGATGACATTCTGAACCCTGTGGTATGGGAGGCAGTGGTGTCAGGCTGGAGCAGGCCTAAGTTCACTTCCCTCAGCCCCACAGAAGCCCCAGGGCACAGCCTCCAGTCTTCACCCGCCATCTTTAAGGAAGGGCCCCAGACCAAGCTAACACTCTAGAAACCAGCCCTTTCAATCAGCCCTGCCTACAGCCTTTGTCATCCCTTCAAGGATCCCAGAAGTACCAGCCAGACCCCAGTCCCTGCCTCCTCACCCAGCGCTCTCCACGATCTTCTGTGGGGCATCCTGGCAGGGGGGTATGTGCTGCTCCAGTGACCACAAGAAATAGCAGAGCCTCCGAACCAGCCAGCCCCGAAACCTGGGCACAGCCCCCGAGCAGGGGGTAGATCTCTCAGAGGGCCCGCCCCTGACGAGGGCCCACAGAGGGCATTCCATCAGGAAGGGATCACCCTAGCCCCAGGGACTGGGAACACCTGAGTTTGGCTTATCATGGAGCAGGAAGAGGAAGCACCTGCCCGTCTGTGGCCTATTCCTACCCCTCTCCCCAGCGAGTAGGGTACAGGTTCAGGGCCTGAAAGCTCACAGAAGGAACTGCAGGAAAGCTCCAAGCCTGCCTGTCCCCACCTGTGGGTTGGGAGCAGAGGAAGGAAGAAAATGATACCACAAAGCAGGGCCCCAGCAGCCCTGCACCCAAGGGCCCTGCCCACCACCCTGCCCCACCCCCAGCTCTGACTACCTGGTGTTCTCCTCCTTCACCAGGATCACATTGCAGAAGCCTAGATCCATTATGCTTCTGTGGAAGAGGGACTCCTGCCCAAGAAGGGCAGGGACAGCATGTCCTTGGGGGGGCCTTTGCAAACCGGCAAAGGAAAGCCCCTGCTCTGTCTTCTGTGGTCTTTGCCTGACGGACTATCGAGTTTACCAGGAGACAGGATTATAGCACAGCAGTTCCCAAAAGATGTTTGACCCCAGATCCTGAAGCTCACTTAGGAAAGAGGGTTCCATGGTCAAAATGGAAGGGCTGCCTCCTCTGTAGGATCACCCTCTTGGAGAACAGCGTATTAAAGTCTCTGAGAAGTTCTCTCATCAACAGCAGAGAACATGTAGCCTAAATCCCCACCAGAACCCTGGGTCCCATCAGCACCAGCACGTGGCACAGACACACAAGCATGTGCTGAGTGCTCACTGACTCTGAGTGGGCAGTGTCCCTAAAACTGAACAACAGGACTCATGCAGGCATAGTCAGACCCCAGCCCTCTGGCCACGCTCTACGCCTCCTCTCAAGCCCCTTTACACCTCCCCACCCAACTCTCCCAGGCCTGGGAGCCAGGAGCCAGCCCCAGACCAACAACCAACCAATACTAGTGCGCCCATTCCGTGAAAGACAGCAGAGGCTGGTGCAGGGGAGGGCTGAGGTTGGGAGACATAAAGGAAGCTGCTTCCCAAAGCCGCAGGAGCCATGGCTCCCAGAACCAAGCTTCACAAGGTAGGGCCTGGCTCTACCATCACTCACCCAGCTCTTGGGGGTACAGGTCTGGCAGCAGCGACCCACAAAGGGGCGGTACTTCCCCAAGAATGGGGTGACAGCCTCCAGCTTCATCCCAAAACCTGAGGACCACAGGCTGGTCTGGAAAAGGGCCACAGGGAGAGATGAGAGGACTCAAAGTCCTTGGCAGAGGGAGGGAGGCTCCAGGAGTGAGGGGCACAGGACGGGAGGTGGGAGGGCAGAGGGTGTTCTGGGAATGGGAAAGGCTACACTACCTCCCGACCATTCTGGCTGCTTCTCTGCTGGGTTTGGAGTCTGGCTTCCAACATGGTGTCCACGGGGTCTATAACATCTGGGAACCAGCCACCTCTGCCTCTCTCTCTCTCCAGAGGAACCTGACCTGAGGAGAGGAAGAAGGATGGAGGAGGTACTGGAATCTGGGCCACAACCAGGGGCTCCTGGAGTGAGCCCCATCCCCCCACCCCAGGACAGACAGACAACACCCAGGCCGGCAGTGGTGAGAACCAGGGCTGGAATCTGGGGGCTGGCTCAGACCAAAGCTTTCCCCCCCAACATCCGACTGGTCCCACCAAGGAGCCAACTATCCTCAAAAGGTCTCAGAGTGTTCAGATTAGGGCTCCCTCAGGCTAACATGAAGGAGATTGTTTGTCTCACCATCCACACCCACCCTGCCATCTCACGGCACAGATGGGCCTGTACTAGAGACTCAGACCCTTTCTGTGCACAGGGAAGGAACAAGGCTGGCCTGGCAGGAAGGAGGCGTGAGACTGCCAAAGAGGAACAGGACCACTGTCACGAGACCACCAGGTCCTGCTCAGATGGTCTTCCCCTCGGCACCAGAAGACAGCCCTTTATCCACTGAATCATTACAGCAATGTGGGCCTGGGGTACTAGATGGGGGACAGGTGGGGTGTCAGAACACAGAGAGATGCCACACGGACCTGTTCCCAAGGAATGGTCTCCTGGCTGGGGATAAGTCAGACTTTTCCACAGCTGGTATCCTCTTACATCGCACTCTCCAGAGAAGACCCCACTTGGTATCTCCTCAGCCTCCTCCTTCCTACCACAATGTAACATCTATCTTCCATAGGACAGCACTGAACCCCTCCCAGCCCAGAAATTGGGCCCTAAAAACCCTTCTACCCTGATCTCTCACCACGTCCCTGATGGGTAGGCTGATTCAGTTATTTACGTTATCCCTAACCCCACTACAGGGCACATACCTACCTAGGAGTGCCTTCTCCCTTCCCTACCACTTCCCCAAATTCTGCCCACGGCTCTAAGTCCGTGATGCCTCTGCATCACCTTCTAGATTTTTCCTCTCTTCCTTGGTTCCCCCAGCCCAAGTTTGCCGGGCAAGAAGCCTTCTCCAGGGCTGAGGCTTCATTTCCCCACATCATCTGAAAGTATCCTGAGGGCAAGAGCTGCAACTGACTCATCTCTGTACGCCCAGCGGCTTGCCCTGCCCAGAGGAGGGACCCAGGAAATGCTAGATGACTGACTGTAACTTCCTCTCCCAGAGTTCCTCTGGGTCTCTCCTCCTCTCCCCAGTCAGCAGTTTAGAACCATGAGGCCAAAGCCGTACCAGGATCACAATTCCCCAGTGCACGCCTCTGGTAGCCTCATCCCAAATGCCCTTCCTCCTTTGAAAATGTTCTCACAGCCCCAGTCACAGACACTTGGCACAGGGAGTCCCCAAGCCCAGGCTGCAATCTGAGGAGTCCTGCCGGCTTTGCAAGGAGGATGTCTGCTCCCCAGCCTCAGAACAACCCCACTCTCAAACCCAACCCCACTAGATCCGTGCTAACCCTAAAAGACAAGGCAAGGAGTAACTCCCAGTCGCCAACCAAGTCAACTACTCAGCTCACATAATCCAGAGGTCAGTTCTGGGATAGATCTTTCTAGCACCCAAGCCCCCCCAAATGGGGATCTCTCTGTCAGTCTGTAGCTCTTGCCTGGACGCCCCTCCCCGCAGGACATCTACAGCAGAGACGCCAAACTGGCTGCCTGAGGGCCAAATGCAATTCACAGATGTATTTTCTTTGGCCCTGCAATATTCTAAAACGCGACGAATTAACCTCAACATTCAAAACTAGAGAGCTTATTTAAAAAACAAAACAAAACAAAACAAAACCGGGGTCTCCAGCGGCTGTTGTTAAAATACCCCTGAGACCTGACGTCTCTGGCATGCACCCCACAGGGCCTCCGCTGGCCGGAGCCCAGCGCCACTGTCCCCATGTCCCTTTGGCCCCGCAGCACATGCCCTCCCGTGTGCCGCCGCGTCAATCACACCTAATGCCTGGCACCTGTGCGCATCTGAGCTTGACCAAAGAATCACATCCAAACCCCTTCCCCTATCTGGGATGTCTGTTCCCTACAAAGAACCACGGCTTGAACATGACCTCTTCACCCCTCGGCCCGCACCCGGGGGCGGGGGCAGGGGGGACTCAGAACTCGGGGCCCTCACAGACCCACAGCGAGCGTTCCCTGAGCTGCCCCGAGACGGAAGAAAGGGCGTCTGCCGCACCGGCCCTGGGTCCAGGGTGACGAGAGGCCAAGGACCACGCACAGCAGGGCTCTCTGAGGGGCTGCCCCTCAGGCCACGGACCCCACAGTGGGGTTCACCTGCACAGCGAGCCCTACAGGGCCGGCGCTCCGTCCAACCCTTGCCAAGCCCCAGAGAGGCCCTCCGAGTCGGCGCCCGAAGCGGGAAGGCCCCTGGGTGGCCCTGGGCCTGGTGCGACCCGGCCCAGTACTGGAGCGATCCCAGCGGGTCTCACCTCACACCAGCCGCCGACTCCCGCCAAAGCAGCAGCCGAAAAGTGCCGGCGGGCGGCCTCTGCACGCCGTCTGAAAGGCAGCTCTGAGAGCCAATTGGGACGCGCGCTGGGCCCAGAGCCCCGCCCCTGGCGTGCTGCCGCGCTGCACGCTGCGTGGCCACGCGGCCTTGGCTGCGGACAGGCGGGGCTGCCTGTGTGGGCGGGGTTGGGGGCAGCGTGAGTGACCGTGGCGCCTCAGTGAGTCCCAAGTCGTGTGCTGCTCGCCTTCCCAGGTGGACCCCCCCCCCTCAGGTGCGTGGGGACCCCTGGAGGCGTCCGCGAGACCTGGGGTACCCGAAGGATAAGGACGCGTGGGCCGCCAGGTTCTAATGAAAGAGGTTCCCAGGGTACATGTGCTGCCAAGTTGGAGTGTAGGCTCTCGCAAAATCCCGAGCCGGGGACACTTCGAAAAGAGATCACCAGAAGCCAGTTTTGTTTCGTGAAAAACAAGTCAGGCCTCCTTTGTGTCATTTCCTTTGTTGATTAGAAGCCTAGACCACAGTCAGGAACTTAATGCAGTTACGAGGTGCCCGAGTTTCAGCTGGCCCTGTGACCAGTGTGCTTATTCGTGTGGTTGCTTGATTAATACCCGACTCCTGTCTCCACCCTAACTTCAGGTGAACGAGGAGTGTATAGGTTCATTCATGTTTTGATTGTTCCCAGCACACTGCAGGGGACCAGCAAGTAGTAGGCCAGGCTTACAGAATAAATGAAGGAGGGGATGATTGTGCTTTGTTCTTAACACTGCCCTCCATGTAATGACAGCCAGAGAATCCCACAGTTTCAGAACACTGTGACACTGAGCAAAGCCACATCGGAGCCTGGCTGGGTTCATACCCCCACTTACTCTCTGACTCGCCAGCCCTGATCTGACTGCCCTCACCCTTCCCCTCCAGGGTGTGGCCATTCCTCTACTTTCTTTGTGCCGTTTTGTGTCTATCTACGCAGGCTATATGTTTCTATCTGTTCACTTTAACCCAGGTTGCAATGTCCTTTTAGCATTTTCAGAATCCATTTTGTCCCCCATCTTACCCTTCTTTTGTATCAGGGTACACTTCAGCTTCAGAATCTGGAAAAAAAAAACAAAAACAAAACCAAAAAACCCAAGACCACCTTTAATTAGAAGTAAGTTGCCTCCTAAGAGTACAGACTTGCATTGACCTGAGGCGCCTTTGTTCTGGGAACGCTGTCTGTGTAGGCAGTTGAGTTTCACAGCTTCCTGTAGGCCCCCACCATTCCTTCTTAGGGAGACTTAACGCTCAGAAGTAGCCCCAGACAGATGCTTCAGACTTGAAAGTTGCACGGATTGTGATGGCAGACACCAGGTCTGTCATCTAGCAGAGTTTCTGTCCTCAGTTCTGTTGCTTCTTTGGAAGAAATGTGTTTTGTTTGTGTTGTTGGCTGCAATTTGGACATTTAAAAAGAAGCACATCTCTCAGACCTGCATCTTGGTTGGGATACTGAGAATTCAGTGTGCTCATCAAACGGTGCGCAGAAAACATGGAGCTGCCATGCAGCAAGACTGACTGGCTGACCAGACCTCGGGGGAAACAGAGAAACTCACTGGGGCTTGGCCCTACCTGAACTGGACCTCGGGAGCCCCACCCTGGGCTCAGGCCAGACCGAATCACCCAGAATGTCCTGACACACGCAACTGGGTCCCTGGGCCCAGAGGGACAGAGGCCCGCCCTGTGGTTGGGGGCCAGTGTTCCCTGAATTAGATGGGCTTTCCTTCTGTACGTCATCTGGAAAAGAGGACTTAGGCTGGCATTCATCTGGGCAGAGGGGCTCTGGCCCCTCTCTCTAGGGCTCAGCAGGGTGTGTCCTCCCTGTTGCCTGACTTGGCTGAAAAGAGGGAGTTGGTGCTGAGGAACATTCCAGGCCCTCTCTTCCTTCCCCCTTGGAGATTTCCTCCCTAGCATTGATTTATCAAACTATCTAGTTCCTGCTAATTGCTGAATGGGCACAAATTGGGGGTGTAGACACTCCCCAAGTAGTCATCTCACGCTCTTGGCAGGGGTGGCCCAATATATGACGATGTCAGTTCTCCCTCAATTAATCTAAACTTCACTGTAATCTCAATAACAATTCCAGCTATGTAAACTTACTCTGAAATCTGTGAGGAGAAATAAAGGTCTATAGATGCCTAAGTGAAATGGGGGTGGGCAGGAAACTCACTCCCATAGATATTCAGGTATACGACAATGACGTCATTTTAAAAACAAACAAACAAAAAAACCAATATGGCGTTAATGAAAGAATAGACAACCTGCTGGGACAGCATGGAGAGTTCAGAGTTGGATCTCTGGTTATAGGGGAGCTTAGTATGTGATAGGAGGTGCATCACAAGCCAGTGGGGAAAGAGTTGTTCTTATTGGGAAAACTCTGACTCACTTTATAGAGAAAAATGATGTTATGCCATACAAGGTGGATACTCAGATGGTGGATTAAAGAATCAAAGTGGGGACTTCCCTGGTGGCACAGTGCTTAGGAATCCGCCTGCCAATGCAGGGGACACGGGTTCGAGCCCTGGTCCGGGAAGATCCCACATACAGTGGAGCAATGAAGCCCGTGCGCCACAGCTACTGAGCCCATGTGCCACAACTACTGAAGCCTGTGCGCCTAGAGCCCATGCTCTGCAACAAGAGAAGTCACCGCAATGAGAAGCCCACACACCGCAACGAAGAGTAGCCCCCACTCACCGCAGCTAGAGAAAGCCTGCGCGCAGCAGCGAAGGCCCAATGTGGCCAAAAATAAATAAATAAATATTTTAAAGATGTATGTTATTTTAAGCCACTAAGTTTGTGGTAACTTGTTACACAGCAGCAGAGAACTAACACAATCTATAGACAGGTCAAACTTAGCTGGATAAAGTCAAGTGGTTGTGTTGGATGGAGATGTGGGGATGTTGGTCAGGGTAGACTGAAGAGGCCACTGTGGAGGTATTTTAGTCAATAGTCCACCTCGCCTAAAACCTGCAATTTCATTTCCAGGTGTAGATGCGAAAGAAGTTGACGCAGACCCATAAGCATGCATCTCACGATGTTCACTGCAGAGTTCTGGCCGTGGAGGGGTGGGGCAAAGGCTGTTGGAGGCAACCTAGGTGCCCACTTTGGGGAGAATGGAAAGGAAAGTGGGCATGATTCACAGCGTGGAGAGTTATGCAGCAACTAGAAGAGATTAAATGCACACGTAGCAACATGGATGAGTAAACAATGCTGAGTTTAAAAAGTAAGAAACAACATGAGAACCAAAACATTACCATTTGCATAAATTCAAAACCCCGTAAAGACAGTAGCCATTTTGCAAGAACCAAAACATTACCATTTGCGTAAATTAAAAACCACGTAAAGACAGTAGCCATTTTGCAAGAACGTATACAGTTCCGGGGAGGGGTGGGGGCGGGGAAGATCCATTCGCATGTATCCTGTGCAGAGGAAGGGAATGAGAGAGAGATACAGAGCTAAAAGAGAATAAGTAAAACAAGAGAGGGGTTTTATGTGGACCAAAGATGAAAAAAAATGTGCCAAGGAATTTAACTCAACTTGAGAGTATAATGAGCTGCACCTGAGGTCCAATGGCAGCTGAGGCGGCAGCAATGTCCAGTCCTTCAAGAGGGACGGTTCTGTTGGGCAGGTGGAGAAAGAAACAGCCAATGCTACCCGAGTGGGTAAGTGCTGTGAAAGCAGCATATGCAGAGCAATAAAGGAGGAATTAATCCTGCCTGATAGGGCGTCCTGCCTTTCTCTTCATAATGAATGACTTTAAAATATATATATATATATATATATATATATATATATATATATATATATATATATATATATATATTTATTTATTTATTTATTTTATTTTGGCTGCACGGGGTCTTAGTTGTGGCACGCGGGCTTCTTAGTTGTGGTATGCATGTGGGATCTAGTTCCCCGACCAGGGATTGAACCTGGGCGCCCTGCGTTGGGAGCACTGAGTCTTACCCTGGTGCCGGACCACCAGGGAAGTCCCATAATGAATGACTTTTCATGTGAATGCCCAAAAGCCCAGCTCAAATCGTTTTTTGTTTTTTGTTTTCTTTGAACAAAGGGAATTTCTTGACGCAAGTGACTGAAAAGTCCAGAGGTAGCTTTCCGGCATAGGTGCATTCAGGTGCTGCAATCATGTCATCAGGATGTCCCTTAAAGCTTTTCCTATCTGCTTCCCTCTGGGTTGGTTTCATTCTTAGGCTGAGCCCCTTGGGGGACAAAGATGGTCCCCGGCAGTGCCAGCTGTATACTCTCCATCTGACAAACCTAGAGGTGTGGACATCCCTCTCCCAGAGTTTCCCACAGAATCCCCAGGACTGACGCTCTTTGGCCCAGAAAGAGTCACATATGCCCATGCCTGAACCAATCCGTATGACTCTGATGGCCACACCGGGGTGGCACAACTGTCTGGGTCGGTAAGGGGATCATGGCATGGGGACTGGCACAAGCAAAAAGCCCAGCAACATGAAGCTGGACCAGCAGAATGTGAAGTTCCCTGCTGCCCGGCAGTTCCAGGGCAGCAGGCACCATCAGAGTCCTGCACGGGGGGAGGTATGATCAAATCCGCAATTTGCAGGCTTCACTTGGCAGCTGGTGGTGGGTGGCATGGGGGAGCGGTGACATTAGGGCCCTCTAGCATTTCCTCCAAGAAAGAAAGTGCCTCAAGATATACCTCCCTCTAGGCCCTTCTTCCTGCCAAAGAGTCCCTTTCCTAGAGGGCAAAGAGGCTAACATGCTGTGTTTCAACACAAATGGCTGGGGGAGGGCCCTCGTGGGGTCCTGGGTCATTGCAAGAGAGTCCACGTGGAAGCAAATCTATATAATCAGTTGCCAGAAAAGTACTCAACTGGCCTGTATTCATCCTGTACCAGGCAAGCTGCGGGGACAGAATGGTCACACTCCCGCAACAAAAACCAATTCTGGGCCAGCCCCAGGGCCTGGGAATTCTCCAGCACTTAACCACCAACCTTTCTGCCCCACCCCACCCAGGAGCAGCTGGAAGGTGGCTGCTGGCATTGTCTTCAGAGTCACTGGGGGCCAGGCTGGGCTGGGCAGGGCCATGGTGGGGTTCTGAAGGTCAGGAATGACCTTCTTTTATGCAGCCCCCATAACACCTCTCCCCAAACCACTCCTGCCCACTGCCTGGGGTTGTGAATGCAGTTCTCAACCTCCTTCTGGCTGTGGTGGGCAGCGTGGTTATGTACTGAACAGCTAGACGCACGAGGCTGAGCTCCAGATGTGTGGGCAAAGAACGGGTAGCGGCTGCCTGGTGCTGGTCTGCACCTGCCTCTGGAGCAGGACATGGAGCAGAGGCAAACGGGTGGATTAGTTAGAATGCTTTCAGCTGCAAGGAACAGAAGGCCCACCTAGAAGGGGCTTAAACAATAAGAGAGATGGGCCTCCTGTGCAAAGAAGCCCCAAGGTAGGACAGCCTGACGCTGCTCAGCTCAGCGCTGCAGTGGCATCAACAGAGACCCAAGCCTCTTGCACCTTTCATGCTGCCTGCCTCAGTGGGCCAGCTCTGTTCGCAAATCAGCTTCCCTCATTATCACAAGAGGGCTGCCACAGTTCTAGCCATCACATCCAGCAGGGGATAGCACCGAGGAGGGGACACCTCTTCCTGGATATGTCTTTTTAAGAGTAAGGGAACTTTCCCCAGAATCCCCATAAGCAGTTTTTCTGTCATAGCTCACTGACCAGAATGGCATCACACACCCATTCTTGGTCAGTCTCCAGCAGAGGGCACAGGAAAATCATGACTGGCTTCCATGGACTCCTCCAATAGCACAGAATTCTAATACTCTAGCAGCATCTGCTGCACCAGAACACAGAGGTTTTTCCCACTCAGAGACCAGTGGAGAGGAGACTGGAGTTCTAGTCCTGTTTTCTCCACCAGTCATTGTCTGACCCTGGACAAGTCAGGTGCCCCATCGGTCCCCCACCCGCAGGCATTCTCTCCTCACGCCTTGCCGACACAACTCTGATTTGGCTTGGTGGCAATGTGCCCAGCCAGGGAATGGATCATGACTGGAAATGGTTGTGGAGCACTTCTGCCCTTTGTTAACTACTTGTCTGGGCAGCCTCCACTGCAACTAGGGGTAATCATGTGACCTACTCCCAGGCAAGGAGAAAGAAGGAGGACTCTGCTGGGATCCTTCTTGGAGATTGTCTTCTATATAGAAAGCCTCCTCCCCTTTTCTCTCCTCTGTCCTCCCTTCTTTCCAGTTTTGTTTGCCATTAAATGAGAATGTGATGTTTGGAGCTTTGGCAGCCATCTTGCAACAATGAGGGAAATACCAAGAAAATCTCAGACTTGCCAACCTCATGCTTTGGCTTTTTGGGGGCTGTGGGACAGTCTTGCGACCACATAGATTTGTTATGTGAGTAAAATAAACTCCTGTTTAATTAAGCTCCCATTACTTGAGTCTCCTTTACTTGCAGCCAAACATACCCTAACTGACATAGAGCTCAGTTTCTTCATCAGTAATGTGAAAAGAATGGTTCTGATTGTGGCCATCCTCCTTTGGGCTCTCATGCTCTGTGACGAGGGAATCCTCCTAGAATTCACCCACCAGGCCACTGAGGAAACCTAGGTTCCTGCTAACTTTCCATCTGTCCCTGCAAACTTGAGAGGACAAATGGTGAGATTAGAGATTCCCTGAGCGCTTTCCTTTCCTACCAGTAAATTCTGCCCATGACCAAAATTCCCAAAGGACACGGGAGAAGATCAGTTAGAATTGCATATAACAAAAACACAGAAACCTGACAGCAGTGTCTTAAACAAATAGGGTTTTAGGTTTTTCTCCTGAAGTAACAAGAAGTCTAGAGGTCAGGAGGCCACAGCTAGTCAAGTTGTTAGGGTTGGAGTGAGGTCATCAGGGACCAGGGTCCTTTCAGCTCTGCCATCCTCATCAGGTACCTCATCCTCATGGTCACAAGGTGGTTGATGCCTCAGAGAAGAATAAGTGGCAGGTGAAGGGCAAAGTTGAAGAGCCATTAGAGCTGCCGGGAAAGCAGTAGCCATCCTGGAAACCCTACTCAGAGGACATCTGTCATCAGTCATCCTGGGTTGTATAGCCATCCTCAGCTTTAAGGGAAAGGAAGGGGAGGGTGGCTTTTGGGTAGACAACTAGTCACATGAGCCAGAAGACCCGGGACTCAGCCCAGCACTGCTTCCTGCTGCCCTCTGTGACCCTGGTGCTCAGTTAATGCTGTGAGCCTCAGCAGTCTCATCTGCCTGACACAAAGGAAGGAGCCACATTTCAAGTGCCCAAAGCCACATGTGGCCAGTGGCCACTGTGTTGGACAGCGCAGGCCTGGCGGCTGTACCTCTGGCTGTTAGGGTGGCAGCTGCTGGCATTAGCCAGGACAAGGATTCATTTGTGAGCGAGACGAGGGAAACTGCCAATCCCTGCTGATCTGTGGCTGTGAGTAAGACAGTTGAGAGTCAAGTGCTTTCCTGATCAAGATGCTCCGTGGACATGAGGTCACCTTGACTGCATTTGTGCATCTCAGAGTCCAGACCTGTGGGCTCAGTCATGGTGGGCAGGAAGGCCCCAGAGAAGAGGCATTGTGGCTGCTTGTTTGGGGGGGGTGGTATGGCAGCTTCCTGGGTTGAGAGGGGAAGAGTCCCAACGGAACATGCTCAGACTAAGAAGGAAATTTTAAAAGGCTGTGCCTGGAACATTCTGCCTCTAAAGAATCAGGTGAGCTCAGAGCAGGGAGCCAACTACAGAGAGAGGGCGAGAAGGCTTCATATTTGGAAAGTGAACAGAAACAGTTGCTCAGGCTTTGGACGCAGAGCATCAGAAACTCCAGGAGGAATGAGATCAGCTGGAAAAAAAAAAAAAAAAGGGTTTGATCTTGTAGACCAAACAGGAACAGTGGGGAATAGGCCAAAAACGGAATGGAGAACAGTCAGCCGCTTCCTGACTGTTCCTGTAACCTGGCTCCTCTTCTGTGGAGGAAAGTGGGACCAGCTCAGGACCAGGCCGAAGGGGATGATGGACAGGTGGTAGGGTAAGCGGGTAGCCAGGAGAGGAAGGGAAGCCGGGGATGCTGTAGGAGAGGGGGCAGAGGGAAAGCCTGTGCTGCTGGCGGTTCACTAGGGTCACACATGGCTTGAGGCCTTTGAGAACCAAGGGAAGCCCGTCTGGGTCCCAGTAGCTCAGGGAGAAGCACTTACTGGTCCAGCCAGCCCTCGCCAGGCATGGACAAGGGCAGCAGCCGTCAGCCTCTCTCCCCACAACGCAGAAATAAGAGAGCTGGAAAAGGCAGAGAGGGAGCGACCTGGCCTGGTTTCCCCCCGGGAGGGTCAGCCCAGGCCTCCAGCATCCCATGGACCTTGCCCATCCCCATGTGAGCTCAACTTTTAAACTCTTTGCCCAGCACTATAAAAGTTCCAACCATTAGCAGTGGCCAAGCAAATGCCCCCGGCCTTTGACCTTGGCACATGGCAACATTCCTCTTTTTTGGAGGAGGCGTGCAACCCAGGAACTGAGAAGATCCTTCAGCCAACTTATATACCATCTCACTTAACTTCCCAATAATCATTCAAGGTGAGTATCATTCTTACTCACTTTATAGATGAGGCAACAGAGGCTCAGGGAGGTGAGGGTCACCCTGTGTAATAGCCAGGATAGGCTTGGTTATGCTGCTGTAACAAAGAGCTCTGAAATCTCATACCTTAAAACAGTATTTTTCACTCCCACTATATGTCTTCTCGAGGCTGGGAGGGCGATCTGCTCCATGCAGGCCACTCAGGGATTCAGGCTGATGAAGGCTCCACTCTCTGGAGCAGTGCCCTTCTCAAACTCCCTATCAGGGGAAGATACAGCCGTAGGGTCCACACGCTGGCTCCTCTATGCTTTGGTGTGACCCTGCCTAACTAGAAAGGAGCTGACAAGTCTGGGAGAGTCTGGGATGTCTGATGAGCTACACCTGGTTAGGAAGTGGAAGCAAGATGAACTCAGGTGTGGCTAATGTCAGTCTCTGCTCTCATCCCCGCATTATGCAGCCCCAGATGACTGTGAAAGCTCGTTGTGAGCTGCATGGCGATATGCAGATTCAAGGGGTGTCAACACTATGACCCCCAGACATTCTCATCAACTCCCTCCTTAGCCCATCTCCAGGCAGAGACAGCTCTGCAAACCACCGGCCCTTGCAGGCCAGGGGACAGTTCAATGACACCACCATCACCACCCCAACTCCTGGCTTGCCCTCCCACCCTCCAGCCTGTACACTACATCCCTGCTGAGTCCCACGACCCTCAGCTGCCCTCAGGTTCCTGAGCCTGAAGTTGCCTTTTCATTCCTGTGGAATCTGGAGCCCCAGTCCCACCCCCCGTTCCCCATGCCCAGGGACCTGCCCCAGTCCTCGCTGGCAGCAGCCTTGCTAACAGCCTTGCTAATCCGCTAATTATCTACTGCTAGCAGAGGTGCCTGTTAATTGAAAACTCAGCCCCCTCCTTTAATTGCTTGCCTGCCTTCTGGCTGTCTGGGTCGTCTGGGTTTCCTCTTGGTTCTTTCCATGCCCCTTGGGCCCTTGGTTTTCAGCCTCTGGGCTCCTGACTTCCTCCTGGTCAGTATTGGTGTTTGTTTCCACCTTCTGCAGAGCTGGTTTTTGGTGCTTCTCAGGCCCCGGATGCAGGAGTTGCATCTGCAGTCGGCAGGAGACGCTGCACCCCTGCCTGATCTACCGTGGGAGGCTGGGAGGCGGTTAAAGCAATTTGCCCCAGAATTAATGGAAAGTACTGGGCCAGTGGGAGTACTCAGTGGGGGAGCAGGTTTCAATTTAAACAAAAGGCCAAGCTCCTCTGGTGCAGAGCTGGCCGGAGGAGCTGCTTCCTGGAGGGATGTTGGGAGCCTTGAAAGGGGCGAAACCAGGTGCCTGGAAGGTTCTGCCCAGACTCTCTCCCCACTCCCCCGCTCCCAGGGTTTTCTGACCTGATTCCCTTGAGTCTGGGCCCTGGCCTCATTCACCACTTCTCTCCCTGGCATATCACCAGATGGGCTGGGTACAGATATAATTTGGAAGTGTCAACAACCTGACGAGTGAAAAAAACAAATTTCAGAAAAATGGGTGTAATATCCCATTTTTCTAATAAAACTCTTTGAATGTGGTGTACCTTAATTTGTAAATATATAGTTTTTAAAAGTTTGGTAAAATGCCCACCAAACTGATGAGTAGTTAATTTTGGAGAGTGGGATTGGGAGAGCGAGAAGGGAAGATTAGCATTTTATCTTTACTGTTTGAATTATTTTACTAAGAAAGGGAGCAAGTGAACACTTGCCCTCAATGGCTCTATAACCTTGGACAAGCCACTTACCCACTCGGAGCCTCAGCTTCCTCATCTGGAAAGTGGAGGCTTGTCCCAAATCCCCTTTCACTCAGTATTAGGACTCTTGGTTGAGATCAACCTAAATCAACCCAAACTTGTATAATAAAGGGGGAAGTGTTTCATAAAAGGACCCAGGGGACTTTTACACATCTGCATCTTAGGCAGGAAATGGAATGCTGGGGATGTATCTCCACCTCTCCTTGATGTGTGCCTTTTCTCTCTTTAAAAAATTATTTCTCAGCTCCCACATTCCCATGGTGGAAAATATAGCAGCAAGGTTTATGAGTCCAGCCCACTAGAAAGGCCTAGGTCCTAACTCTAAAGTCCTGGGCAAGGTTTTTATTGACTAGCTTGGTGATTTTATCAGTCCCAATAAACTGAGCTATGCTGTAGCAACAAACAGCCCCTAAATCTCAATGACTCAAACAGTAACTTGATTTCTTGCACATGCAACATGTCCACTGTGGGTCAGCAGGAAGGCTCTGTATATCATAGTCACTCGTGACCCGGTCTGATGGAGGCTTCAACTCAACAGGTGTGTCCAGGACCTCAGAGACAAGGAAAGAGACAAGAAGGACCACTTAATGCTTCTGCCTGGAAGAGCCCACACACTGGGAATTCTATGCTTTGGTGTGACCCTGCCTAATTAGAAAGGAGCTGACGAGTCTGGGAGAGTCTGGGGTATCTGATGAACCACACCCAGTTAGGAAATGGGAGGAAGATGGACTCAGGAGTGGCTAATGTCAGTCTGCTCTCACCGACGCATTATGCAGCCCCAAACGACTGTGAAAGCTTGCTGTGAGCTGCATGGCGATATGCAAATTCAAGGGGCGTCAACACCATGGCCCCCAGACATTCTTATCAACTCCCTCCTTCCTGCCTGGAAGTTATACCCACATCACTTTTTATTGGGCACAATTTTATTTATTGGTCAAAGCAAGTCGGATGGCCAGGCTGAATTGAAGTGGATAGAAAAGTCATCTCCTCCGATGGGCCTGGGATAAAAGAGACTTGAACGTTTGTGATCAGTTCCAATGGCTACCATAATGACCTGTCACCAAGAGCCCCTGCCCACCCTCCTTTTACCTGACTGTCACCACAGGAATTCCCACTATGTAAATGAAATGTTGCCAGGAAAGAAGCAAGAGATTCCTGAGTAGGGTTTAGTCTCTAGCCATTGTTAGCTGGTTGCTTTTTCATGGTGGGAAAAAAAATCATCATGGCAGAGAGCTAGGAGTCCAACAGATTCTGAGACTCCCTCTGAATCCCAGAGAGTTGCCAAGTCCACCCCCTGGGACTTGGGGTCCCAGTAGGACAGCCTTCTTCCCAATCTAACCTTTCTTCTCCTCCAGCAGGAAAGACACACTACTGAGGGTGGAGGTTACGGTCGGGGTAGCGGGGAACCTTTGGCAAATCCTGCCTGAGGATTCAGAACATAAACTGCAACTGCTGTTTGCTTCAGTGGTCCCAACCCTGGCTTCATCTTCAGAAATATCATCTCCATGTGGTCATTTAGGAGGAGGTGCCAGACAGATGGGAACTTGAGGACCCAGAGGCCTGGGTTCAAGCCCTAGCTCTCCCACTAACTGGCTCTGTGACCTGGGCAAGTCAGTTAACCCCTCAGAGCCTGTATCCTCATCTGTAAACTGGGTTAATTACAATGCCCACCCACCTGATGGTCCTTCTGGGGGATCTCCTTGTGAGGACTGGCTGTTATGATGGGTGTCACCGCTGTTTGTAAGGGGTGACACCTGGGCAGACATAAAAGTCATCTTGGTTTTTGTGGCCCTTCCTGGGATCCTGCCCCTAAAACCCACCCTATCTCGTGCCTCCCCGCCCAGACACGAAGCAGTCATTCTGCCAGCTCTGGAGACGAGCTCATCTCTGAGATTTTAGACAGAATAATTTCTTCTCCCTCTCACGCCTGCCTGTCCGGGAAAATCACAGCCCCGCCATAGGCACCCACACGCTCCCACAACCATTGTTCCCCTCATCAGCCAGCAAAAAGCTCCCCATCTCTGCGAAGCAGGGTGAGGTGTGGGAAAAGGAGGGGGAAGCTGAAGAAAGCGGGGCTGACGGCCCTAACCCCAGAGGGGCCCCTAGCTCCAGGCCAAAGGTGCCACCGAGAGACAGGGACCAGCCTCCTCCCGGATGCCCACCCCACCTGGGTTGCAGCCACGTGGCCAGCTCTGTGCCGGGTCAGCCGCCCGCGAGGCTCACCCTGCTGAGGCCTTGACCCAAGCCGCCCAAGGCAGGAGTGAGTGTCAGCACCCTGGTGTTTGTGACAGCTGAGGACTGAGAGGGCAGGGGGCCTGGATCACACAGCCAGTTAGTGGCAGAGACAGGACGAGAGCTCCCAAGTCCTGTGATCGTTCTGCGCTGCTTCCCAGAACTTGCCCCTGGAGACCTGGAAGCCAGAAGGACCAGGGAAGGAGGTACAGGGAGAGCCTGCTCGCCGCTCTAGAGGGGAGAGCCTGGGGACACGGGGCCTCACTGCTGCCCATCGCTGCCTGGGCTGGGGCTCGGCCAGCTCTCAGAAACAGCAGGCCCCTCCTGCACCGCACTACTGTTCCCAATACACGACGCCATCAGTGGAGTGAAACCTCACAGGTACCCATTAAATGCCGACCAGGCCGACACCCCAACCGGAATGAGCCTCCCCGGTACAGGGGAGGTGTGCCTGAGATGGGGTGCACCCTGCCCTCCTCTCGGCTCTGGGGCAGGGCCCAGAGGGGCTGATGTGGGCCCCTCCCCCTCTACCATCAGGCCCCTGGCTCCGGGTGCTGATGACGGGTTAAGGGGGCTCAGGGAGCTGAGGAAGTGAGGGGTGGCTGGAGGCAGGGGACCAGGAGGAAGGCAGACAGAGCATGTTGGGGGAGACGGGATCTCAGACCCATTTTTTACAATGATGCAGACTTTTAATTCAAAACCAGCTTCCATATCTTCTGTTTCTCCACCCGAGGGCCTTGGGGAGGGAAGTCAGGAATAGCTGAGGCACCAGAGCCCCCCTCCCTTCTTCCTGTGGCCCTCCAGGTGGGGACTGCTCCCCCCACTCAGAGACCGAAGTAGGGGCTCCAGGAGAGGAGAGAGCTGATCCGAGAGAAAGAAGGGGGTCCGGGAGAGGCAGTGCCTTCCTGGGCCCACAAACAGGGCTCCTGGCCCCAGAATCTGGGGGACACGCCTCATCTGCACCGTCCCCACAGCTACCTCCCCCTGACCCCTCCACTCACTGCCCCGCCAGCACCCCCTGCCACTGCGCCTGGCCCCCAGCTCGTCAGGAGCCAGAGGGAGCACCCCTGCACGCTGGGGTCACTTCTGGCACCAAAGGGAAGGAACATTTGTGGGCGTCACTCAGAGACAAACCTTGGGGACAACAGGGCCGGCCTGGGGGCTGAGAATTAGCCAGTCCCACCATATCCAGGGCCATAAATATGCCATGTTCTTTGACCCAGTAATCCTACTGTTTGGAATTCCTCCCAAAGACATAATTGCAAAAGGAAAAATAACTATATGTGCACAGCTGTTTATAGCAACATTATTTATAATAGTACAAAAGTGGACTCAGCCAAAATGCTCTGTAAGTGGCAGGGGGGGAACGGAATGATGTGTCAATAAGGCAGGATATTTATTACGCAGCCCAGAAAAACGGCAAACTTGGGAAATTCTTCGTGAAATAATGTTAAGGGAAAAGAGAACAAACTTTTACATATTTATTCTGTCGGCAGATGGTGGCTGGGCAACCGCTCTAGGCACTAGAGACACCACGGCGAATGGACCAGGCCCCCCGCCTGCTGGAGGGGCCATTCCAGCACTGAGCCGCATGGCAAACAAGGAATCACAGCTTCGTGAGGTGATGTCCCCCGTAAGATGGGAGATGGACAGACAGACCAGTGTCTTCACCCCGGTCCTCTGCTATCCACTGTGGGATCCGTTCCATCTGGCTGGTGGGTCAGCAGAGGGCCATGGACCCCTAAGGGAAAAGCCTTGCATCACGCAGAAGCTGAGCCCAGGAGCAAAGAAGCCAGGGCTGCCGTGAAGGCGCCAGTCCGAGGGCACCAGGCCAAGGACAGTGGGCACAGCCAAACCAAAGAGTCTTCTCCCCATGGAGGGGAATATGGCAGGCTGCATTGGGGAAGTCCATGAACCCTTAAGGGTTGCAGACCAGCCAGAGGAGGAAAGCCCCTGAGAGTGTGAGCTGGGTTTTCTACTAACCTAGCAAGTGAGAGCTCAGGAGTGATGGGGCCTGAGGAGCTGGGGTCCGTCCTGCTCCAAGCGTGAGATGTGTCCCGTGGTGGCCTGGGGGAGGTAACGGGGTTGCAGGAAGGGGTGGAAGTGTAATCTGAAGGGGGGTTGGCCCCGGTCCCGCTGGCCCATGAGACCCACTCTGTGCAGAAGGACCCAGACTTGGTCCTGCGTGGAGATAAGAGATTCATGGAGCGCTGAGCTCGGAGGGCTGGGGCACCCAGGGGTCCAGGAGCAGGAGGCCCTTTCCACTTTCCCAGAGCCTGAAGGCAGCTCCCTGGGGTGGGGGGAGCCGAAGCACAGAAGTGCCGGGTGGACCAGGGCTGGGGAGCAGGCAGGCCCCCTTTGTCACAGCTGTCCCGCCCCAAGCAAGAGCTAAGAGACTCCCAGCTCTGGGCCCGTGGGAGGCACCAGGCAAACAGAGGAGTCGGCAAGCTAAACATGCTATTAGCAGCGAGGGAGAAGTGCTGATTATCTGCACAGCTGTCAGAAGCACCTCCCTGCCCCCTCACGCCGCACTTGGGGAAGGGCCGCTGCTCATCTGCCTTCCCAGAGATGGCCGATCAGGGAGAGAAAGGGGAGAAGAACATTCGGAGCAGCTGCCCCTTGCTCTGTGCCCAGGCCTTTCCCTGATCTGGCCTTTCATCTAGTGACAGGGAATCTGGAGGTGAGACCAGCCCTTGTGCCTGTCCCCCCGTAGCTGGGCCTTTGTTTCTCAAACTGTAAGTGTGGGGCCGGGGTGGGGGGTAGATGAAAGCATCACCACCTCTCAGGGTCCTTGGGAGCGCTCCGATGAGATATTTTGCGTGAAAACACCTTGCAGATGGTAAAGGCCTATGGGGTCACTGGTGTTACGAGTCTTCCATCAAAAATCTCACCTTCGGGGGCTCTCACTATCTGTTTCCTCCACACAGAATGAAATTGAGGCTGAGGAGGGTCAAGTGATTTGACCAAAGTCACAGCTGCAAACAGAAGTGGGTCTTGGTTTCCGATGTAGAAACAAAAGGAAGCTCAAAGAACACCCCTCCCCCCCCCCATGCTGTAAAAGGGGACCCAAGGTCCAGAAAGGTGGCCGCAGAGCAGGATGGAGGGCAGACAGCAGGAAGGCCGGCTCTGCCTGCTCCCACCAGGCACGCTCCCCTGGCCACTGCCCAGCGGGGCCTTGTGCTGAGCTGGGAGCAGGTGGCCAGAGCACCTGAGGAGTGAAGTCATGGCCAAGAACTGAAGCGGCCCTGCCGGAGTTGAGTTCATTCATCTCGGCGGGGTCTCTTGGAGACCCGGTGCATGGCCTGGAGGGATACACCTCTAACGGTGGAAATGTGGGCTCCATGCCAGCTAAAGAGAGGGTGGGCCTGCAGCAGACCGCTAAGAAGCCTGCCCAGGCGCCTTGGAGGTCACACCTTCTGAAACTTCTCCATCCGTCTGAGGCCCTTGGGCGCCCAGCACCTTCCCCAAACCCTGGCCCTGCACTCAGCCCTCCAACTCGGTCAGTCTCCCCACCTGACAGGAGACAGCCCAGGAGAAGGCCCAGAAGATGGACCGGGAGGTGAGAGGCAGAGTGAGCGCCCTGCCCGCCTGACGGCCCGCCTCCAGTCAGCCTTTTTTTTTTTTTTTTTTTTAATTAATTTATTTATTTATTTATTTATTGGCTGTGTTGGGTCTTCGTTTCTGTGCGAGGGCTTTCTCTAGTTGCGGCAAGCGGGGGCCACCCTTCATCGCGGTGCGCGGGCCTCTCACTATCGCGGCCTCTCTTGTTGCGGAGCACAGGCTCCAGATGCGCAGGCTCAGTAGTTGTGGCTCACGGGCCCAGTTGCTCCGCGGCATGTGGGATCTTCCCAGACCAGGGCTCGAACCCGTGTCCCCTGCATTGGCAGGCGGATTCTCAACCACTGCGCCACCAGGGAAGCCATCCAGTCAGCCTTTTGAAAGCGCTGTGCAGAGAGAGCGGGCTGGGGGAGCGGGGACAATGATCGCACCACGCGGGCGGGATGCTGAGGGTGGAGAGGTGACTCACAGGACAGTGGGGGACAGCAAGCATCTCAGGGAACCGAGTGGAAGGGAAGGGTGCTGGTGACTCAGGGACGATCGGGGAGAGGGCGGGTGGGGAGGAGGCTCATCTCCGGAAGCCACTAGGTTTGCTCCCAGCAACGTGCACGCGGGATCCTCTGCCTCGTCCTAGGCCTCTCAGAGGCTCTGGCATAGCCGGCAGAGACCTGCACTCACAGCTGCCGGCAGGCTCTCGCGGCAGACTTGCTGAGAGGACTGGGGGCTGCTGCGGGCACCCCCTTGAGACGCCCCCCCCGCCCAACAGTAAATGCCTCACCCCTGGGCCATCTCGCTCCCTGGCGCGCTCTTCACCCCTGCCCTGTGCTGGGCTCCGTGGCCGGTGGCCTGACTCATCCTCACAACACCCCGTATCCCCCGAATGCTACAGTGCTTGGCCATGGAGGGGCACGGGGACAGCCGCGGCTCAGACCATGGGACCTCACACCCACCGGATGGTAGGAGAGAGGCAGGCCGATGAGGTCGAACCTCGGCCTCGGCCTATGGCCTCCCTACCCGTGTCCCCAGCCACAGGGCTCGGCCCCCATCCTCCCCACCCTCCTCCCAGACCACCTTCCCTGACACCCCGCCCATCACCAAATCTGCACCCCCAGCGTAGCTACTGTCCCCCCGCGCCGCCCTGCCTCCGTCCAGGCCACTGCCCCTTCTTTCCCCATCTGGAAGCCCATGGCTGGAGCCGCCCTGCAGGGCCTGCCTCTGGGCAGGCCACCTCACTGCCCTGGGCCTCAGTCTTCCTACCTGCCAAGTGGGAACACTCAGAGAATCCCACAGGGTAGGGCAGGTCCCAAGGGAGATGATGTGGTGACAGCTCTTGGCCACGGAGCAGGACTCCAAAAAGCGAGGGGCTCGTGTCCAACGGGATTCATTTCTGCTGGAGCAACAGCACCTGAGCGAGATGGAAGTTTGTTTCTCTCTCACACCCGTCTGTG
Source organism: Balaenoptera ricei (assembly GCF_028023285.1). Lineage (NCBI taxonomy): Eukaryota > Metazoa > Chordata > Mammalia > Artiodactyla > Balaenopteridae > Balaenoptera > Balaenoptera ricei. Next base: position 10,939,766 of record NC_082651.1, on the reverse strand, counting down.
GGGAGCCCAGAGCCAGCTCGGTGGCTCTGCTCTGAGATCGGGAGAGCCCCTCCCCCAGCCCACAGCCCCGAACCTCCCAGCAGCACCAGCAAGAGGAGGCACGTGCAGAATCCTGCCTTTCTTCCCTCCCCTCTGCTGTGCTCCTCAGCCGTGTGCCGGGCCTCTCTGGGCCTCAGTTGCCTTGTCTGTAAGGAGGACAGAATGACAGTGCCCGTACTCTCAGGAGAAGGGCCTTTCTCACAGGGACTCGGGGGAGGCTGAAGGCCATGAGGCTTCTTCCTCTGGTCCCACTGCTGCCCAGCTGACCCATCCTCAGCCTGGGCCTCTGGGGCCACAACCACGATGGGGGCCTGCTGCTTCTTCCTCAATGGTAGAGTGAGGGCTCCAGAGGAAGAACAGGAAAACCCAGGAATGTCAGCAGTGGTAGCCTTGGGTGGCCCCTTCCTTACTCTTAGGGCCTCCTCTCCAACCAGCTGCCCTGGGCCCTTTCTGGGATAATGATGTTACTGTCAACTTGCTCCCACTGTGGTCTTTGCCTTGCTAGGGGTATTTGTATTGTAAAATAGAGGAGGGCGATGCTTAACCAAAGGAATAAAGCTTTAATGGTGGGATGTTAGGCATTGGTGGGGAAGAATTTGGCATGGGGCCCCCTGCCCTTCCATGTGCCCTGAGCCTGGCCTGGGCTCCCAGGCCCCTCCCTTCTCCACTGCCATCTGCAGACGCCCCCCCCGCCCCCAAGACCACCACCTTCAGGGAATCACTGAGCAAGTTAGGTCACTGCTCTTTGGGAACTGGGTGACCCCCTCCCAATTACCCTTCCTTCCTCTGGGGAATAAGGTGAGAACGCCTGTGTGTGTGTGTGTGTGTGTGTGTGTGTGTGTGTGTGTGTGTGTGTGAGAGAGAGAGAGAGAGAGAGAGAGAAAGAGAGAGAGAGAGAGAGAGAGAGCTCGCCAGCACTCAGCCTACACCACCACTGCCCTGGCCACAGGCTTCTGATGGCTGCCCCATTGCTTCATCATGGTGTCCTTACTCATAAGCTTGGCATTCAAGACCCTGGTAGACTCTCTGGTTGTCTAACAGTGGCCATTGCCAGGTCCTCTACTTCCACCCTTCTTCCTTACTGGCCCACTCAGCCTTCCATTAGTGAGAGAAAATGCCAGCCGCCTTTTTTCCAGACCCCTTTACAGCCTAAGCCTTGTCATATGACCCAATCCTAGATAAGGGGACCTGGGGGGACATCTGCTGAGGCTTCTAGGGAAACTATCCTTTTGTGTCTTTGGATGTGTGCAGGCATGTTGTCTAGTGCTATGGCAACCATTTTGTGACCATGAGGAGACCAGCCCAAGGTGGAAAACAATGTTCCTTAACCATACCGTGAGTTTGTTTTTTTTTTTTTTTTTTTGCGGGATTGGGGACTTAAGGAGTTTTATTTATTTAATTTTTATTTTTAAAAAATTTAAAAAAAATTTTTTATTGAAATAAACCCACAGACATAGAAAACAAACTTATGCTTACCAAAGGGGAAGGGGGGGGGAAGGATATATATATATTATAGATACATATATCTATAATATATATGTATTTATATATCTATATATATATAAAATAGATAACTAACAAGGACCTACTGTATAGCACAGGGAACTACACTCAATATTTTATAATAACCTATAAGGGAAAAGAATCTGAAAAAGAATATATATATAAACCATACCATGAGTTTTTAAATTAATGCCCTGCCTCTCTTTGTTATGTGACATAATAAAACATTACATGTGTTTACACACTTTAAGTGGGCAATTCTTTTACTTGCAGCCAGAAGCACTCTAACTGATGAAAAGGTCCAACACTATCTAGTGCCCACCTGCCTCTTCAGCTTCGTCTTCCACCACTACCCTTCTAACGCATCTCTAGGAGAAACACATTTTGCTTTCTCTTCGTTTTGCCTGCTGCCTACAAGGCCCCTCTGTTCTCTTCTAATTGGTGAACGCTTAGCCATCCCTAAAATCCCAGATCAAATGCCCCCTCCTCTGCAAAGCTTCTGAACTCCTCCAGGCAGAACTCAAGGACTGTCTTGCTACTTCAAATGTCTTCATGTAGAATTTCCACATAATTCTCCGTCCACTTGTCAGCTGGCCACCCCACTGCACTGTGAGCTCCTCAGTGGTAAAGACCCTTTCTCCTTTATCTGGGTCTCCCTTAGCATCGTACCTGATATCCTACAGGTGCTTCGTAAAAGCTGAGCATCGAATGAATGAAAACATTGCTTCCTCTGCCTTCTCCAGCCCTCAGCTCTCCTAATATTCTTGCCCTACAAGGCAGGAAAGTGGCAAATCTCTCACTCCCCAGGGAAAAGGAGATCCAAGGTCACCAGACTGGTTGGGGCAGAGTAAGGACTCCAAGATGGGTTTCCTGGCTCCTGTCCAGGGCGCTTTCCAGAACCAAGTCGGGGAGATGGGTGTGTTTCAGAGCTGGCATGACAGTTCGGGAGGCAGGAGCTGACCTGCCAGCCACTGAGGAGCAGAGTGGGTGAGGAGGGGGAAGGAGCTCGGTCCTGGGAAGGGACCTGGGACCTCCTCACCCAAGCACACACCCCTCCCCCAGCCCATGCTGGATCAAGCCTCACTCTGGACAAAGGTGTGGACCCTTGGGCTGGTGGGCTCAGGGACCACCAGGGCCCCTTGGGGAACCCAACGAGGGGGACTTGGAGGGCTTTAGAGACTGGAATGGTGTTTTGCCCTTACAGTGGGGCGGGGACCATCCATTTCTGGGGAGCTCTGCTGGGCTCGTGGGTCCAGCCCTGCTCCTCTGAAGCTGACTGCAGGATTGGGTAAGTTATGTGACCTCTGGGCCCCCCTAGAGCCCCATGGAGCTGGGATCCTGAGGGCTGAGCTGCCCTGGCCAGAGCACACAGCTTCTCTGGGCCTGGCACCTGCTCGAGCCCAGCCAGTGAGGCCTCTACAGGCCTTCTTCCAGCTGCAAAGAATTACCTTCCTAAGACCTGAGCTTCCTAAGCGGAGTGGGAGTAAAGGAGGTACGGGTTGGGGGGAGCTCCGAAGCCACAGCCAGAAGTTTTATTTTTTATTTATTTACTAGGTTTTTAAGATGTATTTAAATTGCTCGAGAATATCTTTGTTAAAAAAAAAAAACTTAAATATTCCAGACAATGCTAATGTGTCTCTCAACTACCTCCCCCTCCCCAAAACATGTTTCTGTCTCCACAGGTAATGACTAAAGCTAGTTCTTTTTTTTTTAACGAAAGTAATACACCATAAGAAACATATACGTGTTCATGCTAACAATTCAAGCAAATACCAAATGTCTGAGATGAAACGTCTCCCTTGCCCAAATAATCGTTGTTAACAATTTTGGAGTATTCCTCTGAATCTTTTAAAACTCACATACAGGCATAAGAGGTTCGTCGTTTCCTCATAAAATATACAGTCATTATTTTTCTACACAAATGAGGTCATATTCAGCATACAGTCCTGCCTCTGGGTGTTCTCACAAACGCCCTCGGAGGTTTTTCCTTGCACATCGTGCGTTGGCTCCCGCACTGTGTTTAACCCTCTCCCTGGGGTGGACCGCTGGGGTGTTTCCAGCTTCCCCGGCACCCCGGGGAGGAGCACAGGGACCCTGGTTCCAGGCTGCTGTGCCAGGCGCCATTAGCGCTCGGGGTTCCGCGATGGGCATTCAGAGGGACCCGGGCCGCCAGGAAAGCGAGCTGCCTTTGTGGGGACCTAGGGCAGGCCCAGGAGGGTCCTGCAACCTCCTGGATGCTGGTGACCTCAGGCCAGCCACCGGCCTTGAGTTCCCCCACTGGAGCTGGGGGATGAGGGTGGTGGGTGGAGTCTACCTGTCCCCTCCAGCCTCCCCAAGGATGGGCAGGGGGTCACATCAGCTGTGCCTTTCCTAGTAGATGGCCCCTCCTGCCAGAAACCCACCAGCCAGAACTCCAGCCGGGGCACCACTACACCTGTCCCCCCTTCACTTCTCTATTCATTCTAATAGCATGAGCCCCGTAACAATGTCACACACAGACCGGGAGTGTGTGTGTCCTGTGTGGCCTGCAAGGCCCAGTAGAGCGGGCTTGGGAGCCCCCCATGTGCCACCCCCAGGCAAGGCAGACACCGCGAACCAGTTTTGCAGTTCCCCCATTTCTCCTTCTACTGCCGCTGCTACTGGTTCAACAGATAAACACCCTCTCCACCAAAAAAATAAAAAATAAAAAGGAACAATAAAAAATTTAATACTCCTGGGAGGTAGGTCTGCTCAAACAGGAGGCAGCTGCTGTTAGAGCCGAGTATGGCGGAGGCAGGGGCGGGCTTTTTTTTTTCTTATTAGTATTTTCAATTTTTCCCCAGGAGGTGCCTCTAGTTAAGATACATTCCTAGAATGTGATCTCCATGTGCTTTGCTGGTAAAGTTGCCATTTGTTAGTGTTTTCTTTGCCTATTTGCCTTGTTTGTAATGATTGCTGAGGGCTTCTGAGTGACGGGATGTTACAGAGGAGGTCGCGAAAGGGACATGAACGTGAGGTCGCGAAAGGGACATGAACGTGAGGTCGGGGGATGCTTCCCCTGCAGCTGGGAGCCAAAAGGGTCAACCAGCCAGGGAGGTCAAATCCGCCCTGGAGCCAGCCGTCTGCTACAAGAACCTGGATGAATACACTGGCCAGACTATCCGGTAAGTGGGATGGGATGCTGAAGACATTTTCAGACATAACTTCCTCTTCCGTGCCTTTTCTCAAGAAACTATTGGAAGAGATGTTCCATCAAAACGAGAAACTATATAACAAGAAAGAGTCACCATACTGGCAGTGCCCAGACCTGTCACTGGCCAGTTTCCTGAAAGTGGAGACTCTTCCTCCATCTTTGTTCCACAAGCAATGCCAAGGCTGGGCTGGGGGGCACCAGGGAGAAGCTGGGTTGGTGAACACGATACAAACCCAGACAGCCTGGCTCGAGTGGTCCACAGAGAGAAGAAGAGCATAAGAGTGAATGCAGGATTCATGTTCCCAAGACCCCTTGGCTGTGCCATGGGTTGGCACATGGCAAGGGTCCTGTTGCACAGGTCGGCCACTGCACAACCGAAAATGGCAGCCTGCAGAGGCGAGCCTCACACCCATGGAGTCTACCCACCACGTGCCCAGCGCTCCACAGCCCCTCACGTCACTGCTGTGGAATAAAAGTGTAGCCCGGGTATTGCCCCTGCCCCTTGACCCCAAGAGCTCAGTGACACTGCCTGGAGCCCCTCCCTGTCCCCCTGTCCTCGGCCTGGGGTGGGGAGTCCAGGGGCCTTCTCTAAGGGCAGCTTGGGACTGCCTCCTCCTGGCCAACCCTGCTACCCGGGCTCAGGGGACATCTACTGAGTTTCAGTCACATGACTGAGGACCCAGGGAGCCTTGCGGAAGGCCTCCCACTGTGGTGTGTGCAGTCCCCTCCCCTCTCTTTCCTCTCTCTGTCCCTCCGCTCCTCCCTCCCTGCCTCCTTGGGGGCTCCTAAGTGGCCTTCTCACCTCTGGCCCCAACACATGCATCTTCCCTGCACCTGTGACCTGTGGGGTGTTTGCACTCCTACCCCTGTTCAACTCTACACAGAGGGGCCAGCTTCCATTCCTGGGACCAAAATGGGACAAACCCTACCCTTTCGATGCCTCAGATCAATGAGGAAAGACACAACGGTGAAAAAAAGAACTGGGGTATGGTACCCTGACTTTCCCAGAGCTTAAGACCGGAGCTCCAGCTAACCCTGACGTGCACTTGCGTGGACTTTTGGCCACATGAGGACTCAGTGCATCTCCTGGCCTGAGCCAGAGGAAACAGGGCTCAGGACGAAGATGTTAAGCATCTGTCCGGGTCCCTCAGCCAGGCCTAGGTCACCGTTTCCCCCCCATGCAAAACGAGCCGCGGGATGGATCCACCCACACCGGGGTGCACGGGCCCTGGGGTCTGGCTGTGGCTCTACAGGCCTCCACTCACAGGCCAACTGGGCGCGGCAGTCTGAGTGGCATTTTAAGAGGAATCCCGAGGCTGCCCCCAGGCTCAGCAGGGACGGATGTGTGATGGGCACAGGAATGGTTACATGTGACCAAGAGTTTGCAAAACCTAGTCCAGACGGCCCCTGAGATCCTGTCCTGGCCCATGTTCATTGCTCTTCTCATCAGATGGCAAGTGCTACAGACACGGCCACGAGCCACCTGAGGTGACTCTGAGGGGCCAGACGAGGAACTGATGCTCCTGACCCTTTTTACCTGGAACCCCATTTTCCGGAGCAGAATCTGCAGCCCAGGGATGGGGCTGGGCAGGCGTGCCTTCCAGGCTGTCCCCCACGGTCCCCTCCCCTCCTCCTGGTCCCTTGAGGAGTGGCACCGTGATTCTGTGACAGTCAGCACTGACAGCTGTCAGAGCTGTCTCACTCCCTGAGCGCACCTCTTAATGAGAGCCTGTGAAGCCTCCTTTTATTACCGCAAAATTATTGCCGTCAGAGGGGCTTTGTTCTCTTTATTCTGGAAATAAAACAGTTTTAAATCCCCAGAGCAAGAGAAGAGCACACCACCTTGGGGGTCTTTCTGGGGAAGGCGTGGGGCTCCGGGTCCCCAGGCTCCTGTGGCCCTAGTCAGTGAGCAAACACAGCCCGGAGACGGCAGGACAGCAGCTGGTGCTTCTGCGGCCGGAGGGGGGCAGCGGGGCCACTCATCTCTGGGCCCAGAGCTGTGGGAAGCTGCCACGGGCCCCATCCAGTCCTCCTCACTTCTTCTGGCCCCCTGACCACCGTCATCACCCAAACCGCCTCTAATCCACACCAGGGCCTGGCGAGGCAGGCAGTGCTGGGGCCGTTATTCCCTTTACAGTGAGAAAACAGGATGGTAAGTGGCCTGCCAGGGTGTCATAGGTAGACAGTAGAATAAGAATTGTCATTGGGCTTCCCTGGTGGTGCAGTGGTTGAGAATCCGCCTGCCAATGCAGGGGACACAGGTTCGAGCCCTGGTCCGGGAAGATCCCACATGCCACGGAGCAACTAAGCCAGTGCGCCACAACTACTTAGCCTGCACTCTAGAGTCCGTGAGCCACAACTACTGGGCCCACGTGCCACAGCTACTGAGGCCCGCGCACCTAGAGCCCGTGCTCCGCAACAAGAGAAGCCACCACGTGAGAAACCCGCGCACCGCAACGAAGAGTAGCCCCCGCTCGCCACAACTAGAGAAAGCTTGTGCACAGCAACGAAGACCCAACACAGCTAAAAATAAATAAATTTATAAAAAGAAAAAAAAAAAAGAACTGTCATTAATTGAGCATTTTCCTTCCCATTACACCATTTTGCTTACCCATCACCACGGCCTGTGAAGGAGGCACTTGTGTCTCATTTTATGGTGAGGCTCAGAGGCGTTAGGCAAAGTGTCCTGGTTCACCAGCTCCTGTGTGACCCTCATTTTATAGAGGAAGAACCAGGCGCAGGGAAGCCATATCATGTGCCCAGGGTGGGACACAGTGGAGACGGAACCCTGCCTTCCCTCCTACCCTATGGTGCCTCCAGACTGGTAACTCTTCTCACCTTCTTTGCCTGCCCCTGACCCAAAATATTCCTCCTCAGCCTGCCATGCTGAATGGGATCACACCGTGAGGATGGTTTCTTGGAGGTGGTTAATATACATGCCCTTTCAGGCAGGCTTTAAATGGGTATCAGTCACTCATACTATAGTATGAATTAGTTTCATCAGCTGCTTTCCCCTGAACTAACAAAGCAAGGGCTTTGATGGAATGAGGATTTTTAAGAAAGGGGCAGAGAAAGAGATAACTGTGGATCCTCTAGCTTTGTTCAGGCAGGACAAGCTTAAGTGGGCCCAAGGCAGCTGTTATAGTACAAAGAGAAGGCCTGATTTCAAATCCAGTTTCTCGAATTTATTCACTCTGAGCTCCAAGTCCTATCTCTGTAAAATGGCAGCAGGGAACTGACTGAATCAGAAGTCTCTTCCAGGCTGACATTCTAGTTTTCCTCACCACAAACAAGAGGGTCCCAGGAAGGAGGAAGGCTGTCTTCCAGTTCCCCCAGTCCCACCCCCCCGGGTCCCAGCACAGGAAGGCCAGGCCTCAGGGCCCTTCATGTCATGGGTCAAGTTCTGGTGTATCTCTCCATGAAGACAGCAAGACGGGCTCCAGCAGGGCTCCAGTCACAGAAGGAAATTCCTGCCTTGTCAGCACGGCAGGAAGCAGACTGAACCTCAGCCCAACTCCATCTTCGGCTTGTAACGACCTCTTCCACGGAGCAGGACCTGACTTCCCCGTGACAAACATAAACATCCGCTCTATTTGTGAGTCCCGTACAGCTGACAGCTCTGTCGTGTCCATTATTTCTCTCTTTTTATGTATAGTGAAGTACAGTATAATTATCATATAATGAAGTACACAAATCTTAACTGTACAGCTCCATGAATCTCTACAAATATATACACACCCCTGTATCCATCACTCACATCAAGATAATAAATGAACCTTGCAACAGTATAATTTATTTACCGTCTCAGTCTTTTGTGCTAGTGTTACCATATATTTTATTTCTACATTTTTATTATTTTTTGCTTCAAACAGCCCAAAGGCTTTTTTTTCTGTTGTGAAAAAAAAATTCGTCTCTTCTGTTTGTCTACATGTTTACAGCGTCTGATGCTCTCCATTTCCTTCTGGTAGTCTAGACTTCCATCTGGGATTCTTTCCCTTGGCCTGAAGAACTTCCATTAGTATTTCTTGTAGTGTAGGTTTCCTTACAATGAATTCTCCAAAGTTTTATTTGTCTAAAAATGTCTTAATTTGGCCTTTATTTTTGAAGGAGATTATTATTGGATATAGACTTCTAAGTTCGCAGGTTTTGTTTCCTTTAAGCCCTTTAAAATTGTTATTCAATTGTCTTCTGGCTTCCTTAGTTTCTAATAAGTTAGTGGGACTTCCCTGGTGGTCCAGTGGTTAAGACTCCATGCTTCCAATGCAGGGGGCCTGGGTTCGATCCCTGGTCAGGGAACTAGATCCCGCATGCTGTAACTAAAAGATCCCACATGCCGCAACAAAGATCCCACATGCCACAACTAAGACCCAGCACAACCAAATAAATAAATACGTTTTTTTTTTAAAGTCACTTATCGTTCTTACTGTTTTTCCTCTGAATGTAATATGACTATATTTTCTGGTTGATTTTAAGACTTTCTCTTTACTTCTGTTTTCTAGCTTGATTATAATGTTCCTAGAAATAGCCTTCCTTGTAGTTATCCTACTTGTTTTACTGAGATTCTTAAATCTGTGGGTTGACGTCTTTCATCAGTTTTGGAAAATGTTCAGTCATTCTTTCTGCAGCTGTTTACTCTCCCCATTCTCTCTCTCCTTTTCTTCTGGGACTCCAATTATACATATGTCATACTATTTAATATTGTTTCATTGGTTTTGTTGCTCTATCCCAAGGGCTGGCAAACTTTTTCTCTAAAGGACCAGAGTGTAAATATTTTAGGCTTTTCAGGCCATATGGTCTCTGTCACAACTACTCAGCAATGCCACTGTGGTACTAAACCAGACATAGACAATACTTAAATAAATTGGAATGCTTATGTCTCAATAAAACTTCATTTATAAAAATAAGCAGCAAGGGACTTCCCTGGTGGCACAGTGGTTAAGAATCTGCCTGCCAATGCAGGGGACACAGGTTTGATCCCTGGTCCAGGAAGATCCCACATGCCGTGGAGCAACTAAGCCTGTGTGCTACAACTACTGAGCCTGTGCTCTAGAGCCCGCGAGCCACAACTACTGAAGCCTGAGCACCTAGAGCCAGTGCTCTGCAACAAGAGAAGCCACTGCAATGAGAAGTCCTCACACCACAACCAAGAGTAGCCCCCACTCGTTGCAACTAGAGAAAGCCCACGCGCAGCAGTGAAGACCCAACGCAACCAAAAATAAAATTAATTAATTAATTAAATTAAATAAATAGATTTAAAAAATAATAAGCAGAAGGCAAGATTTGGCCCATGGATCCATAGGCTGCTGATTTTTACTCTAGTCTGCTATTGGTGGTGGTTTCTTTCTACGCTTCAGTTTGGATAATTTATTTAGACCGGCCTTTAAGTTTTCACCGATCCTTTCTTCTGTTGTATCCAATCTGCTATCAAGCCTATTAAATGAATATGTCATTTCAGATATTGTATTTTTTAATTCCAGAATTTCAATTTGCTTATTTTTTAATAGACTTTATTTTTATAGCAGTTTTATATTCACAGCAAAATTGAGCTGAAAGTGCAGAGAGTTCCCATATACTCCCTGTCCCTACTGTCAACATTCCTCACCAGAGTGGTACATTTTTCACAATTGATAAACCCACATTGACACATCATTATCACCCAAAGTCTATAGTTTACATTAGGGATCCCTCTTGGTGTTGTATATTCTATGGGTTTGGGCAAATGTATAATGACAGGTATCCACCACTGTAGTATCACTGTAGTGATGTAGTATCACTGAGTAGTTTCAGTACCCTGAAAATCCTATGTTCTCTACCTGTTCATCACTCCCCTGCTAAACTCCTGGTAACCACTGATCTTTTTACTGTCTTCATAGTTTTGCCTTTTCCAGAATATCATACAGTTGGAATCATATAGTACATAGCCTTTCCAGAATGGCTTCTTTCACTTAATAAAATGTGTTTAAGATTTTTCCATGTCTTCCAAGGGGGGAAAACTGTGGTGGGGTGGGGATGGTGGTGTGCTGAATTGGGTGATTGGGATTGACATGTATACACTGATGTGTATAAAATTGATGACTGATTAAAAAAAAAAAAGATTCTTCCATGTCTTTTAATGGCTTGATAGCTCATTTATTTTTAGCACTGAATAATATTCCATAGTCTGGATGTAGCACAGTTTATCCACTCACCTACCAAATGACAAAACTGCTTCCAAGTTTTGGCTATTATTAATAAACATTCATATGCAAGTTTTTGTGTGAACATAAGTTTTCAACTTATTTGGGTAAAAACCAAGTAGCACAATTGCTGGATTATATGGTAAGAATATGTTTAGTTTTGTGAGAAACTGCTAAAGTGTCTCCCAAAGTGGCTGTACCGTTTTGCATTTCCACCAAGAGTGAATGATAGTTCCTATTTTCCCACATTCTTACTGGTATTTGGTGTTGTCAGTGTTTTGGACATTCTAAGAGGTGTGTAGTGGTATCTCATTGTTGTTTTAATTTGCAGTACCTTAATGACATATGATGTTGAGCATCTTTTCATATGCTTATTTTGCCATCTGTATATCTTCTTTGGTGAGGTTTCTCTTCAGGTCTTTTTCCATTTTACTGAGTTGTTCTTTTTTGGCCACACTGGCAAGTGGGGTCTTAGTTTCCTGACCAGGGATTGAACCCACACCCACTGCATTGGAAGTATGGAGTCTTAACCACTGGACTGTCAGGGAAGTCCCAGAGTTGTTCATTTTCTTATTATCGAGTTTTAAGAGTTCTTTGTATGTTTTGGATAACAATCCTTTATCAGATAAATATTTTGCAAGTATTTTCTCCCAGTCTGTGACTTGTCTTATTCTCTTGACAGTGTCTTTCACAGAGCAGAAGTTTTAAATTTTAATTAAGTGTAGTTTATCAAATAGTTCTGTCATGGACTCATGTCTTTGTGTTATATCTAAAAAGTCATTACCATACCCAAGGTCATGTAGATTTTCTCCTATATTATCGTCAGGGAGTTTTATCATTTTGCACTTTACGTTCATGTCTTTGATCCATTTTGAGGTAATTTTTATGAAAGATGTAAGGTCTGTGTCTAGATTAATTCTTTTGCATGCAGCTGTCCAATTGTTCCAGTACCATTTGTTGAAAAGACTGTCTTTTCTCCATTGTATTGCCTTTGCTCCTTTGTCAAAGATCAGTTGAATATATCTGTTTGGACTTATTTCTGGGTTCTCTATTTTATTCTATTAATCTATTTGTCTATTCCTTCACCAAAACCATACCATCTTGATTGCAGCTGATTTATAGTAAGTCTTGAAGTCAGGTAGTGTCAGTTCTACAACTTTTTTCTTCTCGTTCAGTGTTGTGTTGGCAATTTTAGGTCTTTTGCCTCTTCATATAAACTTTAGAACCAGTTGGTTAATAGCCACAAAATAATTTGCTGGGATTTTGATTGGGATTGTATTGAATCTACAGATCAAGTTGGGAAGAACTGACATCTTGACAATATTGAATTTTCTTATTCATGAACATGGAATACCTCTCCATTTATTTACTTATTTGATTTCTTTTGTCAGAGTTTTGTATTTTCCTCATATATGTCTTGTACATATTTTGTTATATTTACACTTAAGTATTCCATTTGGTGGGGTGTTAATGTAAATGGTATTTTTTTTCAATTTAATTTTTCTCTTGTTCATTGCTGATATATAGAAAAGCAATAGACTTTTGCTTATTAACTTTCTATCCTGCAACCTTTCTACAATCACTTACTAGTTTTAGGAGTTTTTTTGTTGCTGTTGTTAATTTTTTGAGATTTTCTACACACACAATTATGTCATCTGTGGACAAAGTTTTATTTCTTCCTTTCCAATCAGTATACATTTTATTTTACTTTCTTGTCTTATTGCATTAGCTAGGGCTTCCAGTATGATGTTGAAAAGGAGAGGTGACAGGGAACATCCTTGTCTTCTTCCTGATCTTAGCAGTAAAGCTTCTAGTTTCCCACCATTAAGTTTGATGTTAGCTGTACATTTTTGGTAGATGTCCTTTATCAAATTGAAGAAGTTCCCCTCTATCCCTAGTTTGCTGAGAGTTTTTATCATGAATGGGTGTTGGATTCTGTGAATGTTTTTTCTGCCTCTATTGACATGATCATGTGATTTTTCTTCTTTGGCTTGTTGATGGATTACATTAACTGGTTTTCAAATGTTGAGCCAGCCTTGCATACCTGGGATAAATCCCATTTGGTTGGGGTGTATAATTCTTTTTATACATGCTGGGTTCAATTTGCTAATATTTTGTTGAAGGTTTTTGCATCTATGTTTATGCAAGATATTGGTCTGTAGTTTTCTTTTCTTGTAATGTCTTTGTCTGGTTTTTGTATTAGGGTAATAGTGGCCTCACCAAGTAAGTTAGGGAAGTATTCCTTCTGCTTCTATCTTCTGCAAGAGATTGTAGAGAATTGGTAGATTTCTTCCTCAAATGTTTAGTAGAATTCACCAGTGAACCCATCTGAGCTTGGCACTTTCTGTTTTAGAAGGTTATTAATTATTGCCTTAATTTCTTTAATATATATAGGCCTATTCAAATTGTCTATTTCTTCTTGTGTAAGCTTTGGCAGATTGCATTTTTCAAAGAATTGTTCATTTTATCCAGGTTATCAAATTTGTGGGCATAGAGTTGTTCATAATATTCCTTTATTATCCTTTTAATAAAGGATCTGTAGTAATGTCCCCTCTTTCATTTCTGGTATTAGTAATTTGTGTTTTCTCTCTTTTTTTCGTTCTTAGCCTGGCTAAAGCCTTGTCAATTTTATTTGTCTTTTCAAAGAGCCAGCTTTTGAGTTTGTTGATTTTCTCTATTTCTTCTTTTCAATTTCACTGATTTCTGCTCTAATTCTTTTCCTTCTACTTACTTTGGATTTAGTTTACTCTTCTTTTTCTAGTTTCCTAAGGTGGAAGTTTATATGATTGATTTCAGATCTTTCTTCTTTTCTAATATATACATTCAATGCTATAAATTTCCTCCAAGCACTGCTTTCACTGCATCACACAAATTTTGATGTTTATTTTCATTTTTATTTAGTTCAAAATATTTTAAAATTTGTCTTGAGATTTCTTCTTTGACCCATGTATTATTTAGAAGTGTGTTGTTTAACCTCCAATTATCTGGGGATTTTTCCAGCTAGCTTTCTGTTATTGATTTCCAGTTTAATTCAATTTTAGTATGAAAGCAGACATTGCATGATTTCTATTGTTTTAAATTGCTAAGGTATGTTTTATGGCTCAGAATGTGATCTACATTTGTGAATATTTCATGTGAGCTTGATAAGAAGGTGTATTCTGCTGTTGTTGAATGAAGTAGTCTATACATTTTCTGCCTGATGAATCTGTCCATTTCTGATAGAGGAGTGTTCAAGCCTCTGACTTTAATAGTGGATTCATCTATTTCTTCTTGCAGTTCTACTAGTTTTTGCCTCACGTATTTTGATGCTCTGTTGTTATATGCATACACATTAAGAATTGTTATGATTTCTTAAAGAATTGACTGCTTTATCATTATGTAATGCCCCTCTTTATCCCTAATAACTGTCATTGCTCTGAAATCTGCTCTGTCTTAAAATTGATATAGCTAAAACCACTTTCTCTAGGTTAGCATTAGCATGGTATATCTTTCTCCATCCATTTACTTTTAATCTATATGTGTCTTTATATTTAAAGTGGATATGGTGTAGACAACATATAGTGAAGTCTCGTTTTTTGATCCACTCTGACAATCTTTGTCTTTTACTTGATGTATTTAGACCATTAACATTCAAAGTGATCATTGATATAGTTGGATCAATATTTACCATATTTGTTACTATTTTCTATTTGTTACCTTGTTCTTGGCTCCAGTTCTTTTCTTCCACTCCTTTTTTGCCTTTTGTGGTTTTAATTGGGTATTTTTTATGATTCCATTTTCTCTCCTTTCTTAGCATATCAGTTATATTTCTTTTTTTACACTTTTTTTTTAGTGGTTGCTCCAGAGTCTGCAATATACATTTACAACGAATCCAAGTCCACTTTCAAATATTACTATACCACTTCATGGGCAATGTGAGTACCTTATAATAACAAAATAATCCTAATTCCTCCCTCCAGTCCATGTATCATTGCTGTCATTCATTTCACTTATATGTGTGTATATTTATATATGTATATACACACACATAAGTATATATATGTACATAATTGAATACATTGTTGCTGTCATTATTTTGAACAAACTGTTATCTGTTAGATCAATTAAGAATAAGAGAAGTTTTGTTTTACTTTCATTTAGTCCTTCTCTGATGCTCTTCCTTTAGTTATGTAGATCCAATTTTCTGACCTATATCATTTTCCTTCTCTCTAAAGAACTTCTTTTAACATTTCTTGTAAGGCAAGTATCCTGGCAACAAATTCCCTCAATTTTTGTTTGAGAAAGTCTTTATTTCTCCTTCACTTTTGAAGGATAATTTCACAGAGTACAGAATTCTGTGTTAATGGATTTTTTTTCCTCTCAACACTTTAAGTATTTCACTCCACTTTCTTCTTGATTATATGATTTCTGAGGAGAATTCAGACATAATTTTCACCTTTGCTCCACTATAGGTAAGTTTTTCCTCCCTCTGGCTTCTTTCCAGATTTTTTTAATCTTTGATTTTCTACAGTTTTTATACGATATGCCTAGGTGTAGTGGGTTGTTGTTGGGTTTGTTTGTTTGAAATTTATCATACTTGGTGTTCTCTGAGTGCTATGGTCTGAATGTTTGTATTCCTCCAAAATTCATATGTTGAAACCTAGTGCCCAGTATAGTGTATTAGGAGGTAGGGTCTTTGAGAGGTGATTATCATGAGGGCAGAGCTCTCATGAATAGAATTAGTGCCCTAGTAAAGGAAGCTCAAGAAAGCTCCCTTACTCCTTCCACCATGTGAGGTTATAGTGAGAAGATGGCCACTTATGAACTAGGAAGCAGGCTCTCACCAGGCACAGTACCTGATCATGCTAACACCCTGATCTCAGACTTCTAGACTCCAGAACTGTGAGAAACAAATTTATGTCACCCAGTCTGTGGTATTTTGTTATAGCAGACTGAACTAAGACACTAAGCTTCCTGATTCTGTGGTTTTGTGTCTGACATTAATTTGGAGAAATTCTCTATCATTATTGCTTTAAACATTTAACCTCTTTCTTTCTTTTCCTTTCTTCTCTATGTGCCTTTATGCACATATTATACCTTTTGTACTTGTCCCACAGTTCTTAGATACCCTGTACCATTTTTTGTCTTTTTGCTCTTTGCTTTTCCATTTTGGAAGTTTCTCTTGATGTATCATCAAGCTCAGAGATTCTTCTCTCAGCCATGTCCAGTCTACTAATGAGTCCATCGAAGGCATTCTTCATTTCCGTTGCAGTGTTTTTTATCTCTAGCATTTCTTTTCAATTCTTTCTTAGAATTTACATCCACCTGCTTACACTGCCCATCTGTTCTTGTGCACTGTCTACTTTATCCATTAGCACCCTTAGCATATTAATCATTGTTGTTTTAAATTTCTAATCTAATCATTCAAACATTTCTTCCACATCTGAGTCTGGTTCTGATACTTGCTCTGTTTCTTCAAAACTGGGTTTTTCTCCTGGGCATATTCCAGAGAAAACTCTAATTTGAAAAGATACATGCACCCTAATGTTCATAGCAGTACTATTTACAATAACCAAGACATGGAAGCAACTTAAATGTCCATCAACAGATGAATGTATAAAGAAGATATGATATATATATATATATATATAAAATGGAATATTATTCAGCCATAATATTACTCAGCCATAAAAAAGAATGAAGTAATGCCATTTGCAGCAACATGGATGGACCTAGAGTTTATCATACTAAGTGAATTAAGTGAGACAGAGAAAAACAAATATCATATAATATCACTTATATGTGGAATCTTAAAAAATGATATAAATGAACTTATTTACAAAACAGAAATAGAATCACAGACATACAAAACAAACTTATGGTTATCAAAGGGGATAGTGGGGGGTGGGGAGAGATAAATTAGGAGTTTGGGATTAACGTAGACATCCTACTATATACAATATAGGTAAACAACAAGGACCTACTGTATACCACAGGGAAATATATTCAATATCTTGTAATAACCTATAATGGAAAAGAATCTGAAAAAGAATATATATATATAAATGAATGGCTTTGCTGTACATTTGAAACTAACACAACACTGTAAATTAACTATACTTCAATTTTTAAAACCTGTGTTTTTTGCCTTTTAGCGTGCCTGTAATTTTTTTTCCTGAGAGCTGGACAGGATGTACTGAGTAAAAGGTACTGTGGTAAATAAGCCTTTAGTAATGTGGTGATAAGGTGTCAGGGGAGGGAAAGTATTCTGTAGTTCTATGATTAGATTCCAGTCTTTTAGTGAGCCTGTGCCTCTGAACAGTTAACTTTGCACATGCTCCCTAGTTTTTCCCTGCTAGGTGGGCCAAGATGACTAGAGTGGACCTGGATATTTTACTTTCTCCAAGTCCATTAGACAAAAACCCCAACAGTTTAGGCTCTGGTAAAATAGTTTCTCTTGAGGACAGACCTTAAGAACAGAATTCTCTAGCATATTTCAAAGTGGTTCCTTTAACCTCCTTCTGCCAGAAGCATGAGACGATTTTTCTCTGATATTCTCTGTGAGAACCTAGTCAAGATCAGACTTGTTCACACTGACCCTCCAGCAATTCATTAATTACATTTTAGGTTTCCTACCCCAGTCCTTGTTCCCACAGAGGTTCCTGCTCCAGCATGTTTTTGTTTTTGTTTTTGTTTTTGTTTGTCTTGTTTTTTGTTATGGGTTTACTTTTCTTTTTCATTTCTTTATATATAATTCTTTTTTTTTAATATTTATTTATTCATCTGGCTGTGCCTGGTCTTAGTTGCGACACACGGAATCTTCGTTGTGGCATGCGGGATCTTTAGTTGCAGCATGCAGGATCTTTTGTTGTGGCATGTGAGATCTAGTTCCCTGACAGGGATAAAACCCAGGCCTCCTGCATTGGGAGCACAGAGTCTTAACCACTGGACCACCAGGGAAGTCCCTACTCCATCATGTTTTGATTCTTTGCATTTGCCTGTCTGTCTCTTCAATTTTGGGGACAGCAGTTTGCCCTGTGGCCTTACTTCTCTAAACACTCTAAGAAGAGTTGTTGACTTTTTCAGTTTGTTCAGTTTTTTGTTCGTTGTTAGGATGCAGTAATGACTTCCAAGCTCCTTACATACCAGATTGGAAATGGAAGTCCCATCTGCTTAATTTTTTTAGCATTTCCATTTCTCTAGTTTGTTCATTTTATTTCTAAACACCTTAAGATATTTAGAGTTGTTATTTTAAGTCTTTGTCTGTTAATTCCAACATCTAAGTAATATGTGGATCTTCTACTGGTTACTTTTTCTCTTGATTGTGAGTTAACATTTTCTTGCTCCTTTGTAAGTCTAATAACTTTGTACTATAAGCCAGACATTGTGTATAAAAGAATAATAGACACTGAAGTAGGTATATCCCCTCACCAGCAGAGGCCACACCCTTTCCTCTGTCAGAGGGCTAGCATGAGGGTTTATCTCACTGATCTTATAAAGAGTTGAGCTAAAAACCCAGAATTGCCAAAGCAATCCTGAATAAAAAGAACAAAGCAGGAGGCATAACCCTCCCAGACTTCAGACAATACTACAAAGCTACAGTAATCAAAACAGCTTGGTATTAGCACAAAAACAGACATATGGGTCAATGGAACAGAATACAAAATCCAGAAATAAACCCACACATTTATAGTCAATTAAGGAGGCAAGAATATACAATGGGAAAAAGACAGTTTCTTCAGCAAGTGGTGTTGGGAAAGTTGGACAGCCACGTGTAAATCAATGAAGTTAGAACACACCCTCTCACAATACACAATTAAAAACTCAAGATGGCTTTAAAACGTAAACATAACACATGACACCATAAAACTCCCAGAAGAGATCATAGGCAAAACATTTTCTGACACAAATCATACCAGTGTTTTCTTAGGTCAGTCTCCCAAGGCAATAGAAATAAAAGCAAAAATAAACAAATGAGATCTAATCAAACTTATAAGCTTTTGCACTGCAAAGGAAACCATAAACAAAACAAAAAGACAACCTACAGAATGGGAGAAAATATTTGCAAATGATGCAACCAACAAGGGATTAATTTCCAAAATATACAAATAGCTCATACAACTCAACAACAACAAGAGAAAAAAACAATCCAATCAAAAAGTGGTCAGAAGACCTAATTAGACATTTCTCCAAAGAAGACATACAGATGGCCAATAGGCACATGAAAAGATGCTCACCATTTCTAGTTAAATGCAAATTAAAACTACAATGAGGTACCACCTCACACTGATCAGAATGGCCATCATTAAAAAGTCTACAAATAACAAATGCTGGAGAAGGTATGGAGAAAAGGGAATCCTCCTACACTGTTGGTGGGAATGTAAATTGGTGCAGCCACTATGGAAGACAGTATGGAGGTTCCTCAGAAAACTAAAAATAGAATTACCATATTATCCAGCAATCCCAATCCTGGGCATATATCTTGACAAAACTATCATTCAAAAAGATACACACACCCCTATGTTCATAGAAGCACTATTCACAATAGCCAAGACATAGAAACAACCTAAATGTCCATCAACAGATGAATGGATAAAAAAGATGTGGCACATATATACAATGGAATACTACTCAGCCATAAAAAAGAATGAAATAATGCCATTTGCAGCAACATGGATGCAACTAGTGAAGTGAAGTAAGTCAGAAAGAGAAAGACAAATACCATATGATATTACTTATATGTGGAATCTAAAATATGACACAAATGAACTCATCTATGAAACAGTAACAGAATCACAGACATAGAGAACAGACTGGTGGTCACCAAGGGGGAGGGGGTTGGGGGAGGGATGGAGTGGGAGGTTGGGGTTAGCAGATGTAAGCTTTTATATATAGAATGGATAAAAAACAAGGTCCTACTGTATAGCACAGGGAACTATATTCAGTATCCTATGATAAACCATAATAGAAAAGAATATTTAAAAAAAGAATGTGTGTATATATATATACGTATATATATATATACGTATATATATATATATATGAATCACTTTGCTGTATAGCAGAAATTAACATAACATTGTAAATCAACTGTACTTAAATTAAAAAAAAAAAAAGAGTTGCGCTAGATGGGAGCTGAGTTAGTTTTATTTCATGGAGGTTTCAATATTTCAAGGGTGAGTTCAGTACCTTCCCCTCCAGGGCGTTGGATCTAAGTACTGTCTCTGTCTCTGTCTCTCTCTCATTCTCCTTCTGTTTGCCAGACCCGCCTCCAGTTGATGCTTATTCAGCCAAACCCCATGGAGCAGAACTAGCAGGCCAGCTACTAAGGGGTAGCTTTATATTGGGGGCTCCTCCAGATTCTAATCTACCACATAGGTTTACCCAGTTGTTGAGCATTTGGACATTTTCTCCTTTCCCAGCAAAGTCCCTCCACCTGTCAGGCCTGCTCCTCCACTACCCAGTTTAGACGGCCGCCCCAGCTAGGCAGTATGAAAGCAACTGCCAGTCTCTTCTCTCCTGCAAGGGCTTGATCCTCTCTGTAACATATTTCATTTATACTCTGCGTGTGTGTCCAGAGCTTTCCTATGGCTTTAAAGAAAGCATTTATTTATTTATTTTTGGCTGTGTTAGGTCTTCGTTGCTGCGCACGGGTTTTCTCTAGTTGCGGCGAGCAGGGGCTACTCTTTGTTGCAGTGCGCAGGCTTCTCATTGTGGTGGCTTCTCTTGTTGCAGAGCACGGGCTCCAGGCGCGTGGGCTTCAGTAGTTGTGGCACGCGAGCTTCAGTAGTTGTGGCTCGCGGGCTCTAGAGCGCAGGCTCGGTAGTTGTGGCACACGGGCTTAGTTGCTCTGCAGCATGTGGGATCTTCCCGGACCAGGGCTCAAACCCATGTCCCCTGCATTGGCAGGCGGATCCTTAACCACTGCACCACCAGGGAAGCCCCTGCCCCACTTACTGACTGGTGAGCTTGGGCATTTGTTTTCCACTTTCCTGGCTTCCCGGGAGGACCAGCCAGGGCATGGGCAGCAGATGCACCAGTAACGAACAGAGAGCTCACTTCCAAGCCCCACGTCCCCGCTGACCTCAGTCAGGTCTGGGTCCTCCTCAGTGGTAGCAAAGCTTTCCTGCTGCTCCAATGGAACAGTGTCCCCTCCCCCAGAAACACAGGTCTGAAGTTCATAACTGGTACGCAAGGTCACCAAAGAGCTCTTGAGAGTGTGTAGGAGAAAGATCTGAGGTCAAGCAATCTTTCAAATCCTAGGTCTGCCACTGATCAGTCCTGTGACCTTGGACAATTACTTGACCTCATGGAGCTCAATTTCCTTATCTGAAAAGGAAGATGATAATAGCACCTGAGATGAGATAGTCCATGTATAACACACACACAGTGCACTGACGTGTTCAATAATATCCATTGTCTGCCTCCCTCCTTTCTCTCCCCTGCCCCGGGCCCAAGAAGCTACAGAAACCTGCAGACATGATCAAGCACCCCCCATCAGTGACCTCTGAAAAATCAGAGTGACATGAAAGGTGCCAATGGATAAGTGATGGAGAAATTTGTGCCCATTTTCAAAGAAGGGATTCAGGAACCTGCACACAGATAAGCCTAAATTTTATCTCTAGCACGATTCTTAAATTATTCAACAGCTTTATTTACAAGAGCTGAAAACAGCATCTGCAGGCTCTTCTAGAGGAAAGCAATGGTCCCCTTCCCCACTTTGATATTTGACTGGCATTTGGAGGAGGATGTTAGAAGCACAGCATTTCTCGATTTGACAAACTTATCTCATGACGCCCTGGAGGTGAGGTTCACAGGTTATAGCACAATTGCGTATTTTCATAGGTGACTGAACAACTAATTATTCATAGAGTGGGCCTCTGATACTCAGCCACAGGGGACCATCCTGCCCAAAACTCTAGGCAGTGAGTTGGACGGGCCATAGTATGCATATTAATCGACCTCGAGGGTCACATTGGCTGGAAAGGATGGTGCGTTCATTGAATGATGGGATCCAGATTCAAAATTAACCCAAGAGCGTGGAGCAGGGACTTCCCTGGCAGTCCAGTGGTTAAGACTTCGCCTTCCAATGCAGGGGGTGCAGGTTTGATCCCTGGTCGGGGAGCTAAGACCCCACATGCCTCAGGGCCAAAAAACCAAAAACATAAAACAGAAGCAATATTGTAACAAATTCAATAAAGACTTTAAAAGTGGTCCACATCCAAAAAAAAAATCTTTAAAAAAAAAAAAAGTGTGGAGCAGTGGATGCACTCTCAGACATTGCCACTTTGGGGAAAGATCTGTTAGTTTCTTATAAAATTAAATATATATCTTCCTATGAGTCAGCAATTCTAATATTAAATATTTACTCAAGAGAAATGAAGATATATGTCCACACAAAAAAGCTTGTACACAAATGTTCTTAGCAGGTTCATTCATAATAGCCAACAACTAGAAACAGCCCAGGTATCCACCAACAGGACAACAGATAAACACACTGTGATATAATCACACAACACTATTCAATGACAAAAAGGAACAAACTACAGGTATAGGCAACAATGTGGGTGAATCTCAAAAATATTATGCTGATTTTTTAAAAGTCTGACACTGCAAGATTCTATTGATTTGAGTTTCTAGACTAGGCAAAACCTATCAAAACAGTGTTTGGGGGCTTCCCTGGTGGCGCAGTGCTTGAGAATCTGCCTGCCAATGCAGGGGACACGGGTTCGAGCCCTGGTCTGGGAGGATCCCACATGCCATGGAGCAACTAGGCCCGTGAGCCACAACTACTGATCCTGCGCGTCTGGAGCCTGTGCTCCGCAACCAGAGAGGCCGCGATAGTGAAAGGCCTGCGCACCGCGATGAAGAGTGGCCCCCACTTGCCACAACTAGAGAAAGCCCTCGCACAGAAACGAAGACCCAACACAGCAAAAAATAAATAAATAAATAAATAAATAACAGTGTTTGCCTCTAGAGGGTTAAGATGGACATTGCCAGGGAAGGGGCACGAAAGAGCTTTCTGGGGTGATGACAATGTTGTCTATCTCGAGGGCAGTTTGGGTTACACAGGTGTTTGCATTTCTGAAAATGTATGTGTCTTTCGCTGTATATACCTTAAAAAACATAAACAAATATTGAACTCTAGTCAATGTACTTGCAGAAATGTTTGGGTGGGTGGGGAAGCTTACTGATATCTGCAACTTACTTTGAAAATCATCCAAAGGTAAGATGGATTGATAGAAGGGTAGAACGATGTATAGATAGATATATGATACAGCAAGCATAGTAAAATATAAATTGTAGAATCTAGGTGGTGAGTATACAGGTGTTCACTGTATAATTATTTCAACTGTTTTGCATGTTTGAAACTTTCATAACAAGATGTTCAAAAAATTAACCCAGCAGGATAGGGAGGTGGCTGAGAGCCAATAGGGTGAAATTGAATGTCAGTGAAGGGCAAGGGGTCTCTGCAGGTGTAAGTGCTCCTTTGCTTAAGCAGGGAATGAGAAAGTCCTGGTTCACCAGCAGTTCGTGTTCATAAGGAGTGGGTTTCATCCAAAGTTATTATGAGCACATGTGCTGCTGCTGTAATTGATGCGGAATTAATAGATACTTCCATAATCCCTGCTCATGGAGGGCATCCCATCCTATTCCACACTGCTCACACCCCCTTGATCCTGGAGATCACACTTTCGAGGAGACCTTAGCAAATGAGACAGGATAGGCTGCGTTTTATTGTGGTAACAAAAGATCCCCAAATCTCAATGGCTTCTCTCTCACGTGGCTTGGCTGTGGCTCTGATCCTTGTCACCTTTGCTGGGATCTAAGCTGACAAAGTAGCCTTCATCTAGAATATTCTGTCTGGTGGCAGAAGGAAAAGATACATGGCAAACCACAGACTGGCCCTTACAGCTTCTGCTGAAAGGGACATACAGAACTTCTGCCCACTTATCATTGGCCAAAGCAAGTAACACGGCTCTACCTTGGTTCAGCTGGACACAGATACCCCATCCTCCTGCAGGGAGAGGTACAGCCGACTACGGCCAACAGTGATTTGCTCTACCTCAAGGACTCTACCGGCATGGTGAAAGGTCTGGGAAAGGTGAGGGGACGAGACCCACTCTACACAGCTCCAGAGGGTAGCCTGAGGACACTTCCAATGGCTGGAGTCACTGGCTTTGGGTCACAACAGGAAGCACTTTCTAACAAGAAGGACTGCCCACACTGGGAGCAAAGAGGGCACACGTGACCTGGGCACCTCCATGGCCCAGCACGGTGCCCGGTACTGAAGATCTGATTGCATCCCATCTTCCTTATCCACCTGAAAATACTGGGCCCAGGTGCCCACAAAGCAGTGAGTTCCCTGTGCCTGGAAGGATGCAAGCAGACCCCGGATGGCCATGTGACATCCTGTGGATGGAACCCCTGTGTTGGAAGGGTAGTCAGACAAGAGTGGGGCTCAGAGCTGCCAGCTGGGCTGCTGCAAAACCAAGTTTCCAAACACGTGTGCTTTCTGGGAGGGGCCGCAAAGCGGAAACCCCCCAGTGTTGAGCAGCTGCCCAGGGCCCTGAGATCTTGAATGCTGGCCAGGACTGTTATTGACCATCCCTGCGACCTTGAGCAAGGACCTCGCTGCAGGGGAGGTGGTGCTGAGCTAGTGCACTTGTGAGTAATTCAAGCAGCGGGGCCTGGGCTGTGTCTCCAGGACTCTGAGTGCATCTGTCACGGCCAAGCGGTGAGAGCTCTGGCCAGCTGTCCAGTGCGGCTCTCACGACCCACTTAGGGCCTCATCCCTGAGCAGCGGCTCTGGGGAGCTCACGCTCCTACCGTGGGCCTGCCGTATGCAGACAGACTGGCCGCTCTCTCATCATTGATTTGCTTTCCAAAGGTATCAGACCCATCTCACCATCGTAATAACTTTTCTCATGAGAACAATCCCTTCTAGTTTGCAAAATGCAAACTGACAGAGCCTCTGCAGCCTCCAAACCTGTGTCCCGGTCAGGGCGGGGATCTGTCTTGGACTCACATTCACCCCAGCCTGGGTGCTGGACCCAGCTGCCCATTCTGGAAGGGGATGCAAAAGAGAAGGGTCCACCTTGTAGCCCAGATGCCCGGCTGCCCCCTGGGACCACTCTGCTTGCCCAGCCGAGGTCATCGGATCCTTGGCTGGAAGGCCAGCTCTCCACACCACCTCCCACTCAGGCGGCGTTTAGCAGTTTACAAAGGAAGTTTACCTACCTCACAACTTCCTTAGAGAGGAGGGAAGCAGCTTGTCCAAGCCCACAGCACTGGTAAGGGACAGGCAGGGACAGGGAACCCCTCACCTCCTGTCTCTCTGAGCCCAGAGCACCACGGCGGCCCTCCCTCGTACTCCCCTCGTGGGCTGGCTCTCGGGGCTGCCTATGAGTGGGTGGGAAGCCCAGCAGCCCCTTCCCCAAGCCCCCACCAACTCGCACATACCACACAGGGCTGCTTTAATTAAGAGGCAGATGAGATCCAGCTGCGAGGCTTTCACAGTGCCTTCCCCTCCCTTCTGCCCTGGGGGTCCCTCCGGCTCCAGCCCAGCCCCCAGCAGAGCCATTGACCTCCAGGGTGGTGGATGTCGGCAGAGGGGGAGGAAGGTCAGGCCAGGCCTGGCTCCCGGCTGGCCGGGGCGGCGGAGCTGCTCACGTCCGCACATCGCTGAGCATCCGCATTGCTTGGCCTGTTTCCAGGGGCCAAGGCTCACACCCCTCTACTGGGGACGGCCGCCTTCTGTGCTCAGCCAGAGGGGGCCCATGAATTCTGGCTGGCTCAGCCTTAAGCCCGACCTCAGCAGAGAAGCACACGGAAGGCCAGGTCTCCAAGCCCTCCCCACCCCAGCCCCGGCCCGGGCACACGTAGTCAGAGGCCTGCACGTCCAATCCTGACCCTCGAGGCTGCTGTCCAGCATGGGGTCCCCTCATCCCCACCCTGCATGTCCGCATGCAACTCTCTCACACCCCCCTGCCACGGCTCACCTTCTCTCTGCAGCCGCCGTGCCCTTACCCACTCCCTCCGCCTCTTGCTTTCTGAGTGCCTGAGTTAGTCACGTGCCTCCGTGCAAGGCCCAGCCTCACCTGCAGGTCCTGGGAGGCCCACTCATAGGATTATTCCTAACTCCCAGGGATGTCCTTAGATACACATGTATCCTTAGAACTTTCTAGTATGATTCTCATGTGTTTGTGTATTCAGTTCACAGGAGTGATGTCATGGTATAGCCTCTGTCCATCACATGGTTTTTCATTCAGCACTGTATTTTTAGGATCTCCCGGTAACTGTACGCCACCTTGTTCCTGACGGCTGTGTGGCCCACACCTGTCTGTTCTGCTAATGTAGGAGCATTAATTAAAAAAAATTTTTTTTTATTGAAGTATAGTTGATTTACAATGTTGTGTGTTTCTGGTGTACAGCAAAGTGATTCAGTTATATATATATATTCTTTTTCAGATTCTTTTCCATTATAGTTTATTACAAGATACTGAATATAGTTCCCCGTGCTATACAGTAGGACCTTGTTGTTTACCTATTTGGACCACTGATTTAATCCCACTCTTCACTGTTGTAAATAACACCACAAGAAACATCCACATGCTGGTTCCTACAAACCCGGGTGGGAGCTTCCTGGGAGAAATACCCAGCAGGGGATTGTGGCCCACGGACTTAGGCATATTTGTAGCCTAGGGGCTGTCAGGTGCACCCAGAGTGACTGTACAGCCAGCCTGATGAGAGGAGAAAGGACATACCTGTTTAAAAAATTCTTTGCAACCTGCCAAGGCAGGAGGCAATGTTTCAAAAAAGGCAGGCTTGGGCGACAGGAGGGGCCATGGTGGTGTCTCTCCACCACCACAGAGAAGGTGGGAAATGAGGGAAAACGAGGGAAGGAGACAAGGGTGGGGTGGAGATGTGAACTGAGGTGCTATACGGCAGGAGGCAAGTGAGGAGCCCCCGGGACAAATCTGGGGTTGCCCAAAATGTCATTTTAAAGTTATTTGCTCTGCAGGACTTGGATGACCAACTGCTCAGAAGCATCTGCTGTTCCCATGATGCTTTGTGTGAGGGGGCTTCTTAGGGACCCGCAGAAGGTAGCTGTGGTATGGACCAGACATCATCGTGGGAGCCAAATTGGGAAGAATGGGGGACAGACCATGGGATTTGGGGTTCAAGGCCATCTTATCTAGATCCCAAGGGCAGGGGGATGCTCTTGACACCTGGCTGATACTACATGGCAGGTGTGGGCATTGTTGAGGATGTTGCTTCCCACGTGACAGAGTGCCCTGCTGAAGACCCTGGGGTGAAACAGCCCTCTGCCCCATGGTAACCTGCACTGTTTCTGAGCCTAACTCTGTTTTGAATTAATGAATTGTAAATCATGTCACTAATCAGGTTTTCTTGGCCACCCTCAAGGCCATTGCTCACAAGTGTGCAGGACAACACAGGCAGCCTCTGGGTATCTACCTCTCCCTCAGTTCTTAGGTTGTCTTCTCCCTTTCCTGATGGTATCCTTTGAAGCACAGATTTTTTAATTTTGAAGAAGTCCAATTTATCAATGTTTTCTTTAGTTGCTTTTGCTCTTGGTGTCATATCTAAGAAACCATTGCCTATTTCAATGTCATGACATTTATGTCCATGTTTTCTTGTAAGAGTTTTGTTGTTTTGGCTTACATTTAAATCTTTGATCCATTTTGAATTAATTTTTGTTATGGTGTGAGGTAGGGATCGAAATTCCTTCTTTACATGTGTCCCAACACCATTTTTTGAAAAGACTATTCTTTCCCACATTGAAATGTCTTGGTACCGTTGTCAAAAATCAATTGGCTATAAATGTGAGCGATTATTTCTAAATTCTAAATTCTATCCATTAATTGGATTGTAACCTCATGCCAGCACCAGCCAGTCTTAGTTAATGTAACTTTGTAGTAAGTTTTGATATCAGAAAGATCAGATCCAACTTTGTTCTTTTTCATTATTTTGTTGGCTATTCTGGGTCCCTTACATTTCCATATGAATATCAGGATCAGCTTTTCAATTTTTTGGAGAAGCCAGCTGGAATTTTGACAGAGATTGCATTGAATCTGTAGTTCAGTTTGGGGAGTATTGCCACATAACAATATTAAATGTTCTGAGCCATGAACAAGGGATGTCTTTTCATTTATTTAGATCTCCTTTCATTTCTTTCAACAGTGTTTTATAATTTTCAGAGTATTCGTTTTTCACTTCTTTGGTTACATTTATTCCTAAATATTTTATGCTTTGATGCTGTTGTAAGTGGACTAGTTTTTCTTAATTTCATTGTCAGATTATTTATTGCAAGTATATACATGTCCAAGGAGATTCTGACGCCCTCCTTCTCTCCTGTTGTTTGGTCTCCCTTCGCTCTGGGCTGTGGCCCTGAGCCACCCTGGATTCCAGCAGCATTGCCCTATGTCACCAGGGTTTGGTTACAGGCCTCTGTCCCCAGCAGACCATGGCTCCCCAAGGGCCTCATCCCAGCACTGGGTCCAGTGCACAGGACACGCTCGTCTAGAGAATGATGAATGAATGAACAAATGAGTAAATGAATGAATCAATCAGTGAATGAACAAACAGACTGACACATTAATACGTGCTGGGTGCTGGATTCTGCATGTTGTGACGCAGCTGCTCCCAGAACTCTGGCCTAGGGCTCTCCAGCTGAGTCCCAGTCCTTCCCAGGAAGTATTCTCTCTGTGCCCTCCACCCACGCTCCAGGGAAATGGAGCCATGAGGGACAGTTTCCTGGCACTTTCCTGCAGGCTGTGAGGGGAAAGCTCGCTGGAAGCAGAGTTGGGTGAAGAGAGAGGGATCTGGGCCAGTACCTGGGGAGAGGAAGCCCTGCCAGTGGCCTGAGGCCTCCACCAAGAACCAGGCAGGCTCCAGGCTGCTAAAAAGTTGAAATAACCCAAATGTTTATCAACTGATGGGTAGATAAATAAATGTTGGTATAGTTATCCAATGAAGTATTATTTGGCCATAAATAGGAATGAAGTACTGACACAGGCTACAACATGGATGAATCTTGAAAACATGATGCTAAGTGAAAGAAGCCAGTCACAAAAGACCACATATTGTGTGATTCCATTTATATGAAATGTCCAGAGTAGGCAAATCCATAGAGACAGAAAGTAGATTAGTGGTTTCCAGGGGCTGGGGGTAGGAAGTGGAGTGGGAGGTTGGAGATGATCGATCAAGGGTTTCTTTTGGGGGATGAAAATGTTCTAGTATTGATTGTAGTGATGATTGTACAACTCTGTGAACATACTAAAAGCCATTAAAGTGTGCACTTTGGGTGAATTATATAGTATATTATGAATTATATCTCAATAGATATAACTATATGTGAATTAGATCTCAATTAAGATTTTTTTTTTTTTAATCTCCTTGGAGGAGCATTTGCAGCAGCTTGGTCCTCTTTTCTAGACCACAAAGCTTCAAGAAGAGGAAGGAGCAGCAGATACTTGGGCCAGACCGCAGCAGCCCCACAAACCTGCCGGGTCACCTTCATCAGGCCACCTCTCCTCTCTGGATCTCATCTCCTCATCTCATGGATGAAGGGACCAGGTCATTTCTGAGGGCCGTTCCACCCTGATGTGCATTGACTCAAAACACTGGAGTCCTTTGAGCCAGCAGCCCCAGTTCTGGAAATCTCTCCTGGAGAGTTGAGCTCATGCAGGAGAAAGCACTATGTTCAGAACTGTTCCATGTAGCATTTTCTGCTGTGCTGAAAAAGCAGAAGCCACCTAAGTTTCCAAAAACAAGGGAACAATTACATACACGGCAGTTGTGCCATTTAAAACAGGGCCTGAAAACACTGACAAACGTGGGGAACTGCTGCAGCTGCGAGGTTTGGTGGAAAGGCAGGACCCAGAGCTGAGCGAGGACAGTGGGCTAAGGGGCCCCACGAATGTCACCAGAGAGGAGCAGGGACGATCGGAGCTGCTGTGTTGGGGAGGAGGGGGAGGGGAGACGGAGCATGGTTCCCTCCTTTATTTAGAAGCCTGTCAATATCAATGTCAATAAAGGTGTTATCGGTTCCTCGGTATGTCATCTGTGTGTCCAGGTTACCTGCAGGCGCCTCATACGGCAGGTGGACTTGGAGGCAAGAAAACCAGGATGCCCACGGCCGCTCCCCAGGCTGTCTCGCGATAGGAGGTCGATGGGCAGAGCTCCCGCAGGGACAGTGGCCGAGGGCCATCGTGGGCTCCGGGGGAGGAGCCCTGCCTGCACACACTGCAGAGAATCCTCACCACGCTGGACGAGCCCCCCAGGAGAAACTGGGGCTCCATCTGGGGTGAATCGCTGCCCCGCAGCAAATTGGAACCATCCTGTGGACAATGACCTTGGTGTCTCATTCTACGTCCGTCCTTCCCCCTCCACTCAGGCACCACCTGGGATCTGAAGCATCGGTGAAGGAGGCGGAGGAGGTGCTGGAGGGAAATATAGCTTCGAGGTCCAGCCCACACCCCACGCCCCGGACAGGGGCTCCCGCCCCAGACTTACCCGGCAGCTGGGGCGGTAGCGGCGGGGGGCTGGCCAGCACCCACCCAACACTGTCTCCTCCTGTCCTTTCACAGGCCCAGGTCACAACCGAACCAGAAAGCACAGGCTTCCCTCACCGCAGAGTCCCCACCTCCCTTCCTCCCCCAACCCCGCGCCTCCTGTGGGTGGCTCCCACCCTCACCCCATAGTCACAGGGACAGACGAGGCAGCCTCACCGCCTCACCTGGTGGAGGAGGGCAAGGAAGAGCATATGAAGGAAGAGAGGGAGGGCCCAGCGTCAGTAGGAGCCCCCAGCCGGCTTGTGTCTTATATCGGGGATTACTAGCCTTGTCCGGGCTTACAGGCCTCAGCTGAGTGCTGCTTTTGCGGCCAGTGGCCCTGACAGCTGCCGTCCTGAGCCCTCAGAGACAGAGAGCCCAGGCGGCCGAGAACTTCAGTGGATGAGCCGGGGAGTGGGGCTGAGGCGAGAACGGGGCGCTGGGGGTTCTCTGGGTCAAGGAATGGACCCCTAAGAGTCTTGGAGAGGCTTTTCCACTTTCCACAAGCAGTTTCCCATGAGGGCCTCAGTCCCCTCATGACTCAGCCCTAGCCTGAGAGACAGGCCGGACAAGCCTCATTTTACAAACCGAAGAGCCACTGTGGGTCCTGCTCTGTGCCAGGGTCCACAAGGGCTGCTGGCAGTGTCCAGTCCAGGGAGAGACAGACAGGCAGACAGACAAAATGAGAAGGGTACAGCGAGGAAAACAGCGGCAGAGTGTGTCCGCGGGCTGCAGAGCCCAGGTGGGGGAGCCCTAAAGCTGGGGCTCTTTCTGAGCAGTGATGCCCAGAATGGAGAAGGCAGGGGAGAAACAGCCAGGCAGAGGGAACGGCACCTGCAAAGGCCGAGAGCTGATGTCAAACAGCTTCAATTACTGAGAGCTACTAAGTGCCAGGTGCCCGATGTTACCTCATTCCATAATTCTGTGAGGGAGGTATTATCGTCCCATTTCACAGATGAGAAAACTGAGTCGTCTTATGGTACATGACTTGCCCACAGTTTCTCCTAAGATTTTTGTAAGTCAGAGTAGGCCCACTGCTATAACGGGGACTCCCAAATCTCCGTGGCTTAGCACAAATAGCTCACATCACAGTCCTGTGTGAGTCGGGCAGCTCTCGTCCGAGCAGTGACTCAGGGACCCAGGCTCCATTCACACCCTGGTGCCACCATCTTTAGCCCGTGGCCTTTGAAGTTGCTGCAGAGGGGAAACTGAGTGGAGGATTTCAGGGAGGAGACTTTTGTGGGCCAAACAGAAGTGGCATGTGTCTCTTCTGCCCAACTCATCCCTAGGTCAAGGGGGCTGGGAAATGTGGTCTAACGGGTGTTCAGGAAGAAGAGGAGCCCAAGGATATCAGCGGCATGGATGGCTCAGCCCTGAGCAATCAACCTTGAGCCCAGGTCCTCAACCATAGGCTTCTGCCTCCTGCTTACTTGGAGAACGGGGCAACTTGGGGGCATGGCAAGTAACTGGGGTGGCTCAGACTCAGGGAGTCGGGGAGAAATAGCCCTGGAGGGCTGCAGGCTGAACGTGAGTCCCCAGCACCAGCCAAGGGTGCACTTTGTCCTTGGGCAGTGAGGAGCCACTGACAGGCTGTAAGCAGAGAAGTGCCATGGGCAAGCCTGGGCTCCAAAGAGATAAGGCTGCCAAAGAGAGGGAGGTGGCGGAAGCAAAGGGTAAGGAAACCAGACCAGGAGGTCAAGTGAGCGGCCCAGGGTCCCTGGTGACCCAGAAGCTGAGACTCTGGACCCCAGCTCCAGCGCTCATCCTCCTTTGTCCCAGCCCATCACGAAAGCCTTGGCCACGCGGTCCTGGCAGGGGGGCTAGGCAGGACTCCCGGCCCCATCCCGAGGGCAGCTGAAGTCCGCCCTGGCTCCGGGAGGGCGGGTTTGAGGCTGTAATTCTATTGCGAGCATCTGGGAGCCGCCGGGGCAAAGGGACCAACAACCACGTTTTCTTCATTGCAGGCGCCGAGGACATCACTCAGGGCCTGCGAGAAGCCATTAACCCAGACCAAGTGTTAGGGAAACCATCTCCCCGCAGCCCCATTAGTCCAGGGCCTGGCAGTGGGAGATGGGGTGGGTGTGATGGGGCCACTGGAGAGCTAGGGGGGGCCTCCCCGGGGGAAGCACGGGTGGGGGGGTGGGTAATCTAGCCCTGGACCTCGGCTCTTGAGTGACGGGGGAGAAGGACAGGTGTTTCCTCATGCGTATGGCCCACCTGGTGCCCAGGTGCCAGCTCCCGTCAACCTCCTCACACCCCGTCCTGCCCCTCGCTGCCTGGTGACAACCTCTCCCTCCTCCGTCCCCTCTAGACTCTCTCCTCTCCCCAGCCCACTCCAGGCTCCGAAAGGGGAGGGCGGAGGGCCCCCTGTGGGATCTTCCCCAGCCCCTGACCCTGACCACAGCTGCTGGCTCTTCTCCTCCCTCATCCTCACTCCACATCACATGCCTCCCAGCTAACTGCGGTGGCCGCCATAACCACCCGCCCCAGTCCCCAGTACTGGCCATGCGCAGACTTGTCCTCAGGCTTGACTTGTATTATCTCACTTCATCTTCATGAACGACCTTGTGAGCACTGTGCTTCCCTAGTCCACCGAGGAGGGACAGCTGCCCAGAGAGGGGAGGGAGCTTGCCTGAGGTCACACAGCAACAGGGGGTAGAGCCAGAAGTGCTACCTCTTCCCCTCCTGCCCTTCCTCAACCCTCTGTCCTTCTCTGCCACTGCTCTCCAGCTCCAGCCATCCCTCACCCCTTCCCTGGGGAGGAGAGCTCTGGCTCCGTGGTGGGTGTGGCAATTATCTGTGGACAGAGTCTGTTCCTCAGGTCTGGGAGGAAGGAAACCAGCCCGATGGGTGGACTCATGGCTCCATCCCACTGGATGGAAGGAAAGGGAAGGCAGGAGTAACGTCAAGGAAACCAGCCTCTGTCTAAGGGAGCTGCACGTGGTGGGCTGGTCCCTGCAGAGCCGAGGATGTTATAACCACACACACACACACACACACACACACACGTGAACACTGGGAAACCATACGGCTGCCTTCTACTGGCACAAGCAGCCAGAGAGAGGTCCAAATGGAAGTAGGGAAGGCTGGCAACTGAGAGGGTTACCTGCAAGTGGTCTCTGGGGGCCCTCTCCCCCATTGCCCCACCCCATGGAAGGGTGGAAGGGGAAGGCTGGGAGGGGCTTCACAAGAGGACAGGAGAGGTGTGAAAAGGCCAAAGGGAGGCCCAGGGCTGTCTCGGCCTAGGATCTCTACTCACTCCAGCCACTAAGTCTAACGAGGTCACGTCTTCAAACCTGTGCCGACATGAAAAATACTGATATTCTAATTCCTTCACAAACAGCTTCTGCAGGTGCCCAAGGTGTGACTTCACCACCTCCTCCATATGTGAGGCTTGTCCCACCTTGTCTCTGCCTTCGGCTGATGCATCCAGGGGACAGAGGTCCAGGGTAGTTCTCAGACAGAAGTAACTCCTGTAGCGCTAGTCCTGCCAGGGCAAGCAGCCTTTGGAGTGGGAGACCGGGATGTGCACTCCAGCTCTCCAACTGAGGAGCTGTGTGTCCCTGGGCAGGTTGCTCGCCTCTCTGAGCTTCAGTTTCCTGGTGTGTAGATGGGTTAATATAGACTAACTTTCAGGGTTTTGAGGATCCTGTATCCACCGCACAGACCACACCCGGGCTCACAGTCCTCGGGAGCCGGTTCTGCCACCTCTGCCACCTCTGGCTCTGATTGCCCGGAATCCTGGTTGCCTCGGGGCACTTCTGTCTGTGACTCTGCCTCCAAGTCAGCTAGTGGAAAACTGAACTCGTTGATCTCCACACCAGGAGAGTTGATCTCCACACCCACTTAACTTTCACATTTCTGACCTGAGAATAATGATCATCCCAGATGCTGAGGCTAAACACGGTGAAACCATCTTTGACTTTGTCTCTCAGCTTAAATCCTACCCAATGGTAAGTCCCTCACCCAAATCTGCCTTCATCCCAGTCCTCCGTACTCAGACCAGGGTCAGGACCAGAGCCTGTCCCTGGCAAGGGCCCACCCTGTTCCAGCTATGGGGTGCAGGTGGGGATGTAGAGGTGGGTCCTTGCCCTCAGGGAGCTTCTAATCAAATGCAGGAAGCCCACCTGTCCAACCTTCCCCATGACACAGACAGACTGGGAAGGCTCCAGGGAGGTGATGGCATTTGGATGTGATCTTAAAAGACGGGGAGCATTTGAATCCGTGCAGGAGGTGAGGAAGGGCATTCCAGGCTAGGGAACAGTGACTGTCCATTCGGTGCTGTTTTAAGGGCCTGTTACGTGCAGGCACCTTCTGCCCAGTAACTAGGACAGAAGACTCTGCTCTCGTGGATTTTACAAATTCAAGCACGATAAGTACTATAAAGAAAATAAAACAGAGTACATGGTGGAGAGTGACAAGGGGAGGCTTCTCTAAGGAGAAATTTGCAGAAGGTCTTAATGATAAAAAAGGAATCATGTGAAACTGAAGGGGAGTGCATTCCAGGCAAAGGAAACAGCCAGTGTGAAGAAGACAAACCTGAGTCCTTCAGAGAACAAAATACACTTGTAATCTGGACAGGCTAGACATATAGACAAATAGGATAGAACCACGAGTCCAGCAATAAACCCATGTATCTACAGCTAATTACATTTTCAACAAGGGTGCCACGAGCATTCAATGAAAAAAAGAATGGTCTTTTTGACAAATGGTGTTAGAACAACTGGATATCCACATGCCAAAGAATGAAGGTGGTCCCTTACCTCACAGCATATGCAAAGATTAACTCAAAATGGATCAAATATCCAAATGTAAGTGCTAAAACTATAAAACTCTTGGAAGAAAACATAGGAGTACATTTTCATGCCCTTGGATTTGGCAATGGATTCTAAGACATGACCTCAAAAGCAGAAGCAAAAATAAATTGGCCTTCAAAATTTTCAAACTTTTGAGCATCAAAGGACACAATCAAGAAAGTGAAAATAATAAAACCTACAGAATGAGGAAAAGTGTTTGCAAATCAAATACTTACAAATCTGATAAGATTCTGATTTCCAGAATATATAAAGAACTCCTACCACTCAATAATAAAAAGAAAAATAGTTCAACTAAAAAATGGGCAAAGGATTTGAATAGACGTTTCTTCAAAGAAGGTATTTAAATGGGCCAAAATCACATGAAAAGATGTTCAATATCAGTAGTCATTAGGGAAATGCAAATCAAAACCACAATGAGATACCACTTCACATCCACTAGATTGGCCAGAATTTTTTAAATGGACAATAAAATGTGTTGCCAAGGATGTGGAGAAATTGGAACGTTCACCCATTGCTGGTAAGACTGTAAAATTGTACAGCTGCTTTAGAAAACAGTTTGGCAGCTCCTCAAAAATCTAAACATAGAATTGCCCTATGACCCAACAATCCCACTCCTAGATATACACCCAAAATAATTGAAAACAGGTACACAAATGTTCATGAGTACTAATCACAATAGTCAAAAGGTGGAAACAACCCAAATGTCCATCACCTGCTGAATGGATAAGCAAAATGTGATATATCCATACAGTGGAATAACAATTAGCCGTAAGAAAGAACAAAGTTCTGATACCAAAGTGTCCCATATTGTATTATTCCATTTATTTGAAATATCCAGAATAGATAACACTAGAGAGACAGAAAGTGGCTTAGTGGTTGCCAGGGACAGGCAGAAGGGGGAAATGGGAAACAGCTGCTTACTGGAAATAAGGTTTCCTTTTAGGGTGACGAAAATGTTTAGGAGCAAGATAGAGGTGATGGTCACACAACATGAATGTACTAAATGTCACTGAATTGTGTGTTTTTAAATGGTTAACTTTTATGTTATATGAATTTTATCATAATAAAAAATACATTTTCTGACAAAATACTTATATTCAGAGTACTTAAAGAACTCCTAGGGACTTCCCTGACGGTCCAGTGGTTGGGACTCCACGCTTCCAATGCAGGGGGCACGGGTTTGATCCCTGGTCCAGGAACTAAGATTCCCACATGCTGTCTGGTGCAGCCAAAAAAAATTTTTTTAAGTAAAAATAAATAAATATTTTTTTAAAAAAGAACTCCTATAAATCAATGAGAAAAATCAATTTTCCAAAGGGGCAAAAGACCTGAACAGACACTTCACCAAAGAAGACATGGCCAATAAGCATATGAAAAATGCTCAACATCATTTGTCAACAGGAAAATGCAAATTAAAACCAGAAGGAGAGGACTTCCCTGGTGGCGCAGTGGTTAAGAATACACCTGCCAGTGCAGGGGACACGGGTTCGAGCCCTGGTCCGGGAAGATCCCACATGCCACGGACCAACTAAGCCCGTGAGCCACAACTACTGAGCCCGTGCATCACAACTACTGAAGCCCGCGCACCTAGAGCCCACAACGAAGAGAAGTCACTGCAATGAGAAGCCCGTGCACCACAACAAAGAGTAGCCCCACTCGCTGCAACTAGAGAAAAGCCCATGAGCAGCAACGAAGACCCAATGCAATAAATAAATTAATTAATTAATTTTTAAAAACCCAAAAAAACAGAAGTTGATATCATTACATGCTCACCAGCCTGAGAAAAAGACTGATAACAGCAAGTGCTAGTGAGGATGTGGAGCAACTGGAACTCTCAGACACTGCCAATAGAAGTGTACTTGGTAGGATAATTTTGGAAAACTGTTTGGCAATATCCACTAAAGCTAAATATTTGCTTATCATATGACTCAGTAATTCCACTCCGAGATATTTACCCAAAAGAAATGAGTGCATGTGTCCACCAAAAGACATATCCATAAACATACTTATCAGCTTTATTCATAGCTGCCAAAAACTGGAAACCATCCACATGTCCATCAACAGGGAATGGATAAGTAAACTGAGGTACTGAGACAGCCTGGATGGCTTTCCCCAACATTATATTGAGCAAGAAAAGCCAGACACAAAAGATCATATATGTTTTGATTACATTTATATGAAAGTTCTAGAACAGGCAAAACTAATCTACGGTGATAGAAGTCAGAATGATGTTCTCTCCTGGGGATATCGACTGGGAAGGGGGACAAGAGACTTTCTGGAGTGAAGGAAATGCTCTGCACCTTGATCTGGGTGAGGTACACATATGGAAACAGTCACTGGGCTGTGCACTTTTCTGTCTGACCTGAGTAATCTTTCAAAAAGCCCCTCTGAGTGCAGAGTGGGGAGGGGTTCTGCCAGAAGTGAAGGGCATGTTAAAAACTGGCACATTCACCCATCAAGCGTCTCCATGACCTGGCTGGTCAGGCCTGAACCCTGGAGTGGACTCAGTCTGGGCCTCAGACAAGAAGGGTCTTAGGGAGCATTTTTTCTCACACTACCCCAGCCTCGGTGACGAGCCCCAGGCCCAGGGAGCAGGAGGGACGCATCCCGCGCACCTGGCAGCAGTGCGGGGCAGAAACCAGGTCCTGGCCCCCCAGCCCAGAGCTCACACCCAGCTGCAGGCTGCTCCCATAAGACAGCCTGGTGAAAGGTGATGGGGTGTCCTTTGAAAGTCACACAGGAGGGCAGGCGAGGGTCATTCCAAGACCTGAAAA
Organism: Balaenoptera ricei; assembly: GCF_028023285.1. Taxonomy (NCBI): domain Eukaryota; kingdom Metazoa; phylum Chordata; class Mammalia; order Artiodactyla; family Balaenopteridae; genus Balaenoptera; species Balaenoptera ricei. Next base: position 10,901,729 of record NC_082651.1, on the reverse strand, counting down.
ATTTGGCATCCACATGGGGGTAGGAAAAGCATCTCCATCCTCACAGGGAAAAAGGAAGGCAGACCAGGCGCTCAGCACGGGCCTGGCTCATTGTAGGGCCCAGTAAACGGCATGTTAGGACCAGCAGGAGCCAGCTCTGAGGCGTCTAAGGAAGTTGGGGCCGCGACAGGGCCCACACTTCATCATACCATGGGTTCCAGCTCGAGTTGAGAAGAGGCTGGGGAGTCTAGAGAATGAGCCCCTTCCCTCAGGGGCACAGAAGAGCCTGGCGGGAGCTGGATGGAGCAGGCCAGGCCAGGCCTGGGCGCCCTGCAGTCCTGGGTGGCACACGAGCCCTGATCAGCTCCTAGACCTACAGCTTTGGGAACCGAGGCGGGGGGCACTTCTGTGGTTCCCACCACTGCCAGGTCCTCCTTGGAGCTGACAGCCCGGTGGCATCCACCCTCTGCCCAAAGATCCTGCTCAGCCCAGGGCCTGCCGAAAATTCTGTGGGCCCTCAGGCCTAGGAGCGAGGAGGATGGAGCAGGAGGGTAGTGGGATGGGGCGGGGGGACCTGGAGTTTTGGTCCCCACCCTCCGTCGACATCTCTTCCCCCGGCCTGGAAGAGGCCCTGTCTGTTCATGAGTCTCAGCTGTTAAAAATAACCTGCCTCTCCATCATCCTGACAGCCGCGCTCCGGGACAGTGTGTTCCAAGCCCAAGCTGCTCTCCAGGGACTGGAGCAATGGGGCAAGAAGGGCTGTGGATGGTCCTAGCCAACTCAGGCCAGGAGAGCGCGTCCGGAAGCCAGGGTCCCACAGCCTGCGACAGTTCGGGCTCCCCAGCCACATGTCAGCCCTCCTGCCCCCCGAGATCCTGGGGGTTTGAGTCCAGTGATGGGAGCCCCGGGAGTGCTCGTGCCTTGCTGTGTTTTGCCTTGGAGCTACGGAATCAGGGGCCTCTCCTGGTGACCTGGAACTTTCTCCCCACTTGCCCGGAACCTGCCTATCACCACGTGGCTTCCTCCTCTGATTCCCAAGAAACACCACCGGCGGGGCCCAGAGGGGACTTTACTGGGGATCAGGGAGGTGAAGAAGGGACTTGGGTGCATGTGCAGCCATGCCCTTGCCCCTCAGATGCAGTGCTCCCTCTGCTGTGGCCTCCTCCCCACAAAAGAGAAGGAGAGGTGACAACAGCTCTCAGAGTTAAGAGCTCAGGGTCTGGAGGCAGAAAGACCCCTGTTCAAATCCTGCCCCCCATCCCTGACTACAGTGTGACCTTGAGAAATGTGCTTGACCTCTCTGTGTCCTGAGTCCTTTGTTGGTAAAGCAGATGCTCATGGTCCCAACTTGTAGGGTTTCTGTGGAGGCTAAAGGAGTTCCAGATGTTGCTAACTGCATAGCGCCCGACACCTAGTGAGCACTCAGTGAATAGTGTCATCGTTAGAGCACCGTGGTTAAGAGCATCGGCTCTGGAATGGAACTTCAAATCCTGTCTCCTCTACTGACTAGCTGTGTGGTCTTGAGCAAGTTGCTTAACCTCTCTGATCTTTCATATCTTGGCCTGTAAAATGGAAGAATGCCACTTACCTCCTGAAGCTGTTGCAAGGCATCTTGTGTGGATGCTCTTAGGACGGCGCTGAGCGTGTGCTGAGCACTCAGTAAGTGTGTGAGGCCCCTGGCAGGGGAGCATCAGGCTGGAGCCCCAGAGAGGGACAGGCAGGGGGCGGGGGTGGAGGAATAAAGGCAGCTCCTTGGGCCCGCACTTCTTCAGGAAGAGTTGGAGGCCTTCCTGACCACACACCGTACAGGCTGGAGGCTCTCGGGACATGCCTACCCTGGGCTCACCTTGCTCCACACCAGGGAGCCCCACAGGCTTCCTGAGGCTCCCCGAGCAGCAGACCCATCCCAGCCAGCAGGCCCTGCCCCACCCACCTTCATGCTATCCTGCTGCACCCAAGGGTGGGGGAGAAGGAGGGAGAGAGAGACAGATACTGAGGGAAATTAAGAGAGAGGCTCAGGATCCAGGGAAAAACAAAGAGAAGGGGAGAAAGGAGGAGATGAGAGAGAATGAGGGAAGGGAGGAGGAGGAAAGAGACCCAAAGTGAGACATAGAAGACAAAAGGAACAGAAAAATTCTGCAAATGTAGAAAACAGGAGTGACCTCTCCAAAAGGCCCAGATGGAAGGAGGGAGGTGAGAGGGAGGGGACCAGCCGTGGAACCCTGAGGTGGGGCTGCAGACAGCCTGACCTCCCTGCAAACAGTGCTTTTACCTAAAGATGGGTAATATGTTGTCATGACAACAGATGTAGCATTTAGGGCAATTACTGGTGAATAACAGAGGGAAGAGGGAGCAGCCCTGGCTGGTGCTGCAGCCCAGGGAGGGGGTGTCTCCGGGGCAGCCCCAGGCCCCCATCTGCCCCTGCCCCATCCCAGACCCTCACCTCAGCCTCAGCTCAGCCAGGACCTTTCCAGTCCAAGAGTCTCCCCAGGGCAAAATTCTGAGCCACACCGCAATTCCCCAGGCCCTGCCTCCTTTCCATCCTGCCTAGCCTGACAGCAAACACAGGCAGAGTCTCTGCAACAGCATCTCACCTTAACTCTCTCCACGACCCTCTGAGCGAGGCACAGCAGGGGCCTCATTTTACAGATGACAATACAAGAGTCAGAGAAGTCGAGTAACTTTTCTGGGGTCACACAGCAAATAAGCAGGTTTCTGAAGGCCACTCTGCTCCTCAACGCAGGCCCTCCCCAGATGATTCCCAGGACGTGGGCAAGCCTATAGATGGGCTATCCCTGAACACCTCACCCTCCAGCACCTTCTGGGAAGGGTCAGAGACAGCATATGTGGGTGAGAAGAAAGAGGGGAACAAAACGTTCAATGCACTGGCTCTGTACAGACGCCATCCCATTTTGTCTCGAGATAATTCTTCTATTTTAGACATGAGAAAACAGGCTAAGAGAAGTGACATCCCCAAGGACCCCACTTGGTCAGGGGCAGATGCCAGCCCCAGCGCCCTGTTGATGGGCAGCTCTGGGGCTGCTCCAGGCCTGGTTGAGCCGGGGCAGGTGGCAAAGCAACTCACTGGACACCCCAGGGTTCGAGGAATTAGGGAGCTTCTGCAGGGTGACTGCAGGGCCTGGGCTCTGTTTGCTGGGGGTCCTGAATCTGGGGGCTTGGAGACCTCAGAGGCCAAGGCTCCCATCCAGCTCCCTGCTGTCGAGGGCAGCCCCCGTTAGGAAGCCTGTGTGTCCAGAGGTGCCCCTTCTGCTTCCACCCTCTGAGCCATTGGCCTCACATCCACAGAGCCTGCAGACAAACATCCAGTTCAAGGTCACCAGACTGAGCGGGTGGTGGGACATCCCAGCTCCCAGCGCCTAGGGGAAGGAAGGGAGTGCCGGGCTGAGAGGAGTGGGCAGCTGGGAAGTGCGTGCTTGGCCTCAGCAGAGGGCACGTTTGTTAGTAATCCCGGTCTCTGGGAGGAAGAGGCTCTGGCCTTTCACAGGCCTTCAGAGCTCTGCCTGGCTGGCGTCAGCATGACAGCAGGGCCCTCTTAACACCCCTCCAGGCCCATCCTGAGGGAGCTTCCCCGAGGATGAGACCCAGGCCCCAGCATCTCCCTGAAACAGCCCCTAGAACCTGGAAGGGCTAGCCAGGGCCGAGGCCTGAACCAGCTGGGAGGGGAGAGAACCGAGGGGCTGGGGGGTCCCCGCAGCTGCTTACTGCTGTGGAGTGGAGCCGTGGGGGAGAAGGAGCGTGTGTGTGTGTGTGTGTGTGTGTGTGTGTGTGAGAGAGAGAGAGAGATCACTAAGGGAATTGACTGCAGTTGGTGAGGCGGGGCTGAGGATTTTAAGCCTTTCTAGAGAATTTATCAACAGACTTGATAAAACAAAGGAAAAGAAGAGGAACGGGACGAGGAGGAGGAATCAAGAAGACAGAATAAAGGGGCTGATGTCCCTGCACGGGGGTCCCTCCTGCAAGCTGCCTGTCAGCCCCGGACTCCCTCCAGCGCCCCCACCCACCATGCAGGCCCGTCCCTGCAGGTGAGGGTGGCACAGAGCCTGGCCTGGCCACCTAAGGGGCTCACGGCACTCTCACAATTGTGATGGGGGGCGGGGGGGGGCACGGTGAACAGCCCCAGGCACCCAGGAGAGCAAGAGCGGTCCCGCATGGAGCTGCCAGGGCACGTAACTTCTGCGTGGTCAGGATTCCCCCAGCGGAGGCTTCTGAGTGAGGATGAGAAAGGAGGATGGGAAGGGGGGTGAAGGGAAGTGGGGTGTACTCGTCACCTGCTGGATCCGAGTCGAGGGGAGTTGGTATACAGAGGGGGGCAAGGAAGCCTGGGCAGAGTAAGAGGGGGCTGCATCTTCTGAGTCGCCACCCCAGGCCAGAGGTCAGGGCACCCAGAGTCAGGACACGAGGGGCTGCACCCATATCACCCCAGTGAGCTCTGCAGCCAGGGTGAGAGGCGGGCTCTACACTGTCCTCGCCCCTGAGCCGAAGGGCCGAGGGCGCCAGGCGCGCCAGGTTACCCCTCGGCATCTGCAAAGCCACTCCCGATCCCCAGTGTGCAGGGCAGAGGGGGATGCATGTCAATGACAAGCCAAGCCCTAGAGGGGTCTGGAAGCCTGGCGGGTGGGCTGAGGTGGGTGTCATGTGAACCCTGATGACGTGTGGGGCACTTGGTGCCAGCCTGCCCTCAAACCTCCACCCACACACACCGGCCTGGTACCACGACTGCGGACCGGCCCTTCCCCACTGCCTGCCCTGCCCCTGCCCCTTCTCTAAGGGCATATGGGCGGTGGTTGTGCCGTATCTGAGCTGAAGCCCTCCAACCTCCGCAGAGAGCCATGAGCTGAGTTTGGGAGACCTGCTCTGATTGTGGCTCCAGCCATCGCTGGCTATGTGACAGTCCCTAAACCGGCCGGCCCCGTTTCTGCACCTGCAGGATAGAGGGTAGAGATGAAATTGATGCCCCAGATTCATTCTTTTCCTCCTAACAGGGTCCTTCGTAACCTGGTCCCTTTCTCCTTCATCCACGCAGTTCCCACCTCCTGCTCTCCACTGACCGGGTCTCAACGGAGCACATGGGAAATGGGGTGCTGGGCATGCAGCCAGGGGTCCGGGGACACCCACAGGTCCACAGAGACCAGTGGCACTCACCCAGACCCCGGGAGCAGCGGCCTGAGGGGCTTCTGGGCCGAGAGAAGAAAATAACCCCGTCTGTGGGCTGCCTCCTGCTGTGACTGTGTCTCCGCCCCTTTGCCTCCCCCTCCTCCTCCTCCTGCCACTCATCACTCATCCCCACTTCCTGGAGCCAGGACACCCGACATCCCTACTTATTTTTAGTCCGTGGCCTCTGGAGCAGGGCTGCTGGCCCCGGGCCTCCCCCGGCCCTATCCCCTGCCCCTGGGGGGCAGCCTGGGGCCAGAAGGCATCTCAGAACGTGAGGGAGCACACACGCAAGCCATAGGCTGGACAGTGCAACCCCCTCGCTCACTCCCTCCTGCACCCCCCTCCTGCCTGAGGCAGCAGCCACTGGTCTTCTGTGGAGTGTGGCCTCCAGCAGGCCTCCTCCCAGCTTCCTGCCCCCACCAAGGCTCACCCCCAGCTGCACTCCATCCCTCAGTGCTCTGTGACCTTGTACTGGAGGCCTCTCCGTTGCCCACTCGACCCCTACACACACCGCCGCTCCCAGGGTTCAGGGTGGTGTTGACTCTCTCTGCAGCCCTTCAGACCTGGTACAGAGTTCAGCGCACCGGACAAGCAGGGCAGGAAGGACCCCAGATGTCCCGGCAGGCTCAGCACAGGGCCCTCCAAACTGCTTATTTTGGACTGTCCATCCCAAGACCACAGCCAAGATAGTTATGGGGGGCAGCAGGCATCACCGGGGGCAGCCTCTGTCCACCTCCACAGTCCCAGCAGTTCCCTTCGGCCCCAAACTTGCACACTCCACTCACAGCCAGCCTGCCCAGCTCCCCAAAGACGGCTCAGCCAACGGCCCATGTGTCTCTGCTATTCTTCCCTCCCCGGGAGGAGTTCCAATAACTATAGCTTTCTCCACCTCATCACATCTCCAGGGACACTTTAGCACCCTGGAGACTGGTGTCAGGGCAGCTGACCGGCCAGCCCTTACATCTTCACTATTTGCCAGGCACTGTCAGTCCTGGGATATGCAGTGAAGAAGACATAAATATCCCAGCCCTCGTGGAGTTTATAGTCCAGGAGGGGACAAAGATAAGGAAGGATAGGTAGGGGAAATAGCTGCTATGCCGCTGGAGACAAGTGCTGAGGAGAAAACCTACAGCAGGGAAGTGAGATAAGTGCTTGGTTGGGGAGGCGGCCGAGAAGGTGCAGCGGGTAATGATGCTCATTGAGGGATGCGGACTGCCATATGGGCCCCCTTGCTGTGGAGCACTATGCAGGTGAAGGGAATTGAGGCCTGGAATTCCTCTCCTGGAACAAAGGCAGCAGCAACATCCGCTCAAACCGGGCGATCAGACTCACAAGCAGCATAACAGGCCATTCAGCTACTGGGGCTGGGTGACTCTTGAACAATCCTTGCCTTACTTTATACACTCCTGAGCAAATAAGACTTCCAAGTGCCCCCAGCATCCCTTTCCCACTCTTCCTGCCCATCTGCAGCCCAGGTCAAAGTGTGAAGGCCCAGGGAATTCCCTGGCAGTCCAGTGGTTAGGACTCAGCACTTTCACTGCCAAGGTCCTGGGTTCAATCTCTGGTTGGGGAACTAAGATCCCACAAGCTGCAAGGTGCGGCCAAAAAAAACAAGTGTGAAGGCCCAGGAAGTCCCCAGCCTCACCCGATCCCCACCGTGATGCCTGACCTTGACCCCGGCAACCTGCCCCCAGACCTTCCCTCTGCTGGAACATGTGTTTCCATATGCAGCTTTCTCGGAATCTCTGGGGTCCTCCTGGGAGCTGACATTTGATACCTGAGTACCCCCTACTGCAGCAGCAGTGCAGGAATCCTAGAGGTCTCCAGAGAGGACTCCCTTTATCATCCCCAGTAGCTCCCCTCACATCACACTGGGTGGCCCAGTCCCCCATGCCCACAGAGGACAAGGCCAGGAGTCTCCCTAGACCTCGCTGCTAGGTTTGCACACTAGCTGCTGTCGTTTGAGAATGCCTTCCTGGCACTCCCTATAGCCTCATCTCAGCTCATAGAGAGAGTTCTGGCCTCTGCTACTGATGTCTGTCATAGGCACGGTAGTAAGGGTGTAGACACAGATGTGGTGTATTTGACATTTGCCTGAGAACACTTCCCTCCCAGCAACACACTGAAGAAAGCCTGGCAGAAGCTCATGGAAGCATGGGGTGACAGAAGGCCGGTAGAGGAGATTCCATACACAGGATGAGGCCATCTTCCAGGGCAGAGTTCACCCTCCTTCTATCAGGCCACTGAGCAGTGAGTCAGGGGACACCTGGGAGACAGGGGCTTCTGCCAGCTCTCCTTGGAGAGGACCTGGGCTTCCAGAGGAGTAATCATAACGGCTCTGCCATTTGTGGTGCCCTCTCTGCACTCCCACACTCTACTAGGGCACTTTATGTGTCAGCTCTTCCTCTCAACACACCTCTCCAATCTTAAGGTAGTTAACGTTATCCCATTTTAAACATGAGGAAATGGAGGCTGGGAGAGGTTTTGTGCTTTGTCTGAGGCCACATGGCCAGTAGGCGATGGAGCCAGGTTTGACTGCAAATCCAAGTACTGCTTTCATGCTGCCACTGGGATGACCCAACCAGGCCCTCTCCCTGCCTGTCCCCTCTCTGTCCAGCCCCTTCTACTCATCCACACTCCGGGATGGGTCCCTGCCATCACCTCCTGGGATGCCCCGGTGCTTCCCCAGCTCTGCGGGACAGTTCTCCCGCCTGTAGCTCAACCAAGGCCAGGATGGAATCTTCCAACAGAATTTCTCTAGGAAACTATGGGAAAACAAAACAAAACAAAGCAGAAAAATTAAACACCAAATCAGAGATGCATTCCTGGAGCGCAGGGTTCCCAGCCTTAGGTGACTAAGGCCAAGGCTGTCCCAGATTGCTGGGAAAACTCACTTGCTCAACAGATGTTCCTGTGTGCCTGCTCTGTGCCATGCTGGACCTTTAGGCAGAGGAGTCCCTGCCCTTGCCAGGGAGGCCCCCCGGGCACATGCGGCCACAGCAGGGGTTACTTAAGAACCACATCTTCTCCTTGTGTCATTCTAGGCCATGACCCCATGGGAGCATGTTTTCCCCAGCAGCCCCCCCTCCCCTGCCTGCCCCTCCTGGAGGACCTAAGCTCACTTCCTCCTCCATGACCCCCCAACCCCCAGCTCAAGTCCCCTTCCAGCCTTACTTTACACACAGTGTCAAGCACAGGCTCGCTGCTGCCACCACCAGGCACATGCCCACCCCCCTGTTCCACCAGCCCGCAGCCTGCCTTGGGGGAATATCTTTCAAGATGGCCCTTCTGAGGGCTTCCCTGGTGGCGCAGTGGTTAAGAATCCGCCTGCCAATGCAGGGGACACGTGTTCGAGTCCTGGTCCAGGAAGATCCCATGTGCTGCGGAGCAACTAAGCCCATGCGCCACAACTACTGAGCCTGAGCTCTAGAGCCCACGCTCTGCAACAAGAGAAGCCACTGCAATGAGAAGCCCATGCACCAAGACGAAGAGTAGCCCCCACTCGCCACAACTAGAGAATGCCCATGCACAGCAACAAAGACCCAACACAGCCAAAAATAAAATAAATAAAAATAAATGTATTTAAAAAAAAAAAAAGATGGCCCTTCTGAGACTTCCCTGGTGGTCCAGTGGTTAAGACTCTGCGTTCCCAATGCAGGGGCCCGGGTTTGATCCCTGGTCTGGGAACTAGATCTCACACGCATGCTGCAAATAAGATCCCGCATGCTGCAACTAAGATCCCGCATGACGCAACTAAAGGATCCCGCATACCTCAAGGCACAACGACGACCTGTCACAGCCAAATAAATAAATAATTTTTTTTTAATTAAAAAAAAAAAAAGATGGCCCTTCTAAGGTTCATGCCACCTAGATTTCCCTGGGACACAGATGTCATGGGCAGGACAGGGAGGTGGCTGAGGGGTGTTACATGAGCCTCAGGTGGGAAGGGGATGGAGGCCATAAGTGCCAGCAGAGGAGGAAGCCTGGTGGGCAGGTAGGGGAGCTGCTTCCTCAACAATACACAAGCAGAAAAAGACAGGGGTGAGGTGGGGGCCAGAGACCACTGACTCAGTTCCCCCTCCTCTCTCTGCCCCTGCCCAGGGGTTCCTGGGGAAGCACCCAGGACATCATTTGAACCATGCTCTAGTCCAACTCCACCAGACAATGAGGAATTCGAAGCTCAGAGAGGTGAAGGGATTTGCCTAACATCACACAGCAACTTGGCAGCCTGGCTGGGACCATGACCCAAGCCTCTGGACCCTGGCCAGTGCTTCTGAACCAACTGAGGAAATCCTTCAAATGGCTGCCAGCCCTGTGCCCACCCTAACTCCAGAAGGGGGTGGAGAGGCCACAGCTGGGATTTGCAGCTACAACAGCTGTGTCAAAGTAGTACCTGACAACAGGCACCCAGGGACCTACTGGGGCCTGCTGCCTGTGACCACCCGGCCCAGCCCTCTCCTGCACTGGCCCGGGGAGGGCCGGGTTCAAACCTCGCCTGCCCCCAGTGTCCAGGGACTCCAGGCCGCAGGCTCAGGCAGCCTCTCACGCTCCCTCCCTCCCAGCTGCAGCTGGGCTAGGGTGGGAACTGGGATGACACAGGGACACCCGGGCTCCCCACTGCCAGAGGCCAGCCCTTTTCCTTCTTCAAGCAGCCCAGGTCCCCATCCAGGTGGAGGTAGTGGCATTCCATCTGAGCCCTGGCTGCTCTGAGATCAGAGGGGCCCACCCCCCGCCCCAGCTCCAGAAGGGGCATGCCCCCTCCCCAGGGAACTCAGAGGTCAGGGCCTTCGCACCCTTGGTTGGGGCCCAGCATCTCCTCTGCCTGCCTGGGAGCCAGGAGCCCCAGAAGGCTGCAGCAGGGCCAGAAATAGCCCCGACTTGCCAGGGAGGGAGGCTCTTTTTTGGTCCCCAGTGTGTTCCGATCCCCTTGCCATCACACTGGTCCACGGAGCCTGCCGGCCCCAGGAAGAGTCAGGACAGTCCCCAAAGGAGAGGCAGAAGTCAGAGGGTCAGCAGGAGGAAGAGGGAAGGCTGAGAGAAGGGGGAGCAAATTCCTGAGGACTGGGAAGTGGGAAGGGCCAGGGGAGGGGAAGGGAGGGAAGAGAGGGGAGAGAGGAAGGAACAGGGGTAGAACCCCAGGGGTAGAGGGTGGGTATTAAGAGGGGGGCGCCTCTCCCTTTGAAATCACTGCTATCACTAGATGGTCACAAGCCAAGCCAAGAGCAAGAGACTTTGGCCAAGGGCCAGGCGAGGGTGTAAGAAGATCAGAGCCAGCGGGCCCTGGGGAGGGTGCAAACTGACATCCAGACTTCTTCCAGCCCTGGCCTTCTGACAACAGCCTTCATCACACTGCTGCCACTGACGGACAGAAGAAAGGACGGATGCGGGAGCTCGAAGAATCCCAGAATCTAATTTTAGCTGAGTTCCCCCACCGCCCCCCAATAACAGCCAGCAGAGCCTAGAAGGGTGGGAGCTCCGCACCGCCTGCCCGGTGCCAGCAGCAGGGAGACTGCCCCCAAGCCGTGGGGTCTCTGCAAAGGAGACCCTCCAGCTCACACAGGGCAGGGGCTTTGCTGGGCTGGGGGCCCTTGGGCCTGCTCCCCTGTCTTGAGGAGGTGGGCGCTGAGGCCAGTGAGTGCCATAGTTGAGAGTAGGTTGGGTGGGTTTGTGTGCCGGCTCTGGATGACCTCAGAAAAGTCCCTCAACCTCCCTCGGCCTCAGTTTCCTCACCTGTCAAATGGGTACAGCAATCTCTCCGATTGATCTCAGATGATGCATGTCAGGCACTGGCCCTAATGACTCAGAGCGGTCATTATTCCTCTCGCCACTGCCTGACTCAGGGGGCCCTGAAATGATCGGTCATTCCAGACCCAATCTGCGTCTGCACTGAGGTACAAAGGTGAGAAAAACAGACCTGATCTGCCCAGGAGCCTGACTCTAAGGACAACCGATTAACTCCAGGAATCTCCATGTCCGGACCTTCCTGGGAGCTGGGCTGGGGGTGGGGCAGAGATAAATCCTCAAGCTGGGGAACTCGGGGACCACTGGGGTAATCCCTTGTGGGCAAACAGGGACACTGAGGCTCCGAGAGGGACCCAGCCCTGCCCGGGGGCAGCTAGACAGATGACGGCAGAAGCAGGGTATGGCCCCGGCCTCCCCACCACCTCCCCAGTGATTTTCACTGGCATGGAAATCCCACCCCAGTCCTGCCGCCCACAGTGACCAGGCCCTCTGAGCAGAACTCCCGGCCTGCACCAGGAACACAAAGTTGCCTAGTGTCAACCCCAGCTGGGTAGATGCCTCCTTCCCAGCCAGCATCAACCTCATTTGCAAGTGGTAGCTGGACAAGGTCTCACACCCCCTTCCCAGCAGCCCCCCACCAAAACACACAAGATGGAGATCATGCAGAGGAAGGGGAGGGGCAAGGGCCTGATGAACCCACAAGCCCCCCTCCACCTTTAGTCTTGCTGGCAGGTCAGCCAGGCCCTCCTGCCACGGGTACCTTCTGAGCCGAGGGGTCAGGAGTGCATCTTGCAACAATGCTCCGAAGAGGAATTCCCAGCGCCCTGATTTCTCAGTAGCTGGCCTGAGGCAGGGGCTGTGTCTAAACTCTGCTTCAAGGGTACCCCCTGTGATCTAAGACCCAGATTCCCACAGAGTGGATGCAGTTGAGGGGAGGGGTCTTCCTAAGCCCTCCCCGCCACGTCTTCTCTAATGGTGCCTCCCTTTGGTCAGGGACATCTTAAGAAAGGGGCCTCCAAAAGGTAGAAGTGCCTGGCCAAGACGGCTTACCTGCTTGCTTTCTGTCCCTGCTCTCACCTCCAGGGCTTTCACCAAGATTACTCCTGGGAGAAGAAGGGCTGCATCCTCACCCCATATCTCTGCTGATCTGAGCCCAGCTCATTGACCCACTAATTCTCAGATGGGCTCAGGGTGAAATCAAAAGTGGGTGCTACTTACACAGAACAGCAGGAACGGGCTGTGAGAGGAGGAGAAGGCCAGGGTGGGAGCCAGGGGTCCTGGGATCCAGCTCCACCTGCACCACATATTACCCTGGGCAAGTCCCCAGGACTCTGTATCTCAGTTTCTTCATCTGAGAACTGAATAAAGTAGCAAAACAGGGATGAGCCTAGCACAGGACCTGGCATGCAGCAGACTGTCAGCAGATGTTTCCTGAATGTGAGCCTGTTATTCTTTGAGTCTGGTTACAATCCCTTCAGTATGAAGCTGTGGTATGGTGGGCACAGAGTCAGACAACCTGGGTTCTAGACCCGGCTCTCCCACCACGTGGCTATGGAGTAGGGGGTGGGGAGGTCCAAAGCAAGTTATCTTTTTCTGGGCCTCAGTCTCTTCTTTAATAAAATTCAGGGATTGGACTGAGCTGTCAGGAATGGAAAACCTGTGACACACATACCATCACTTACTCATTCCTTAGCAGTGACAGACATGAGCAGTCTATCACAGCACTGCTGCCAACTGAATCCATCCAGATGCAGCTTCAGAATCCCCTGGCCAGCCCCAGTTTCCTCTTCTGTAAAATGGTCACACCCAGCAAAGTTATGAGGATTAAACAAGACAATATATTCAAAATGGACTGCCAACAGCTCAGCTCTAGCAGGAGTAATTTTCTGCAACCATCTCCAGAGATTGGGTGGGGAGCTCTTCTCCCATGCCAACAGCAGAGAGTGTGGTCCAGTAAAAGGAGCCTGGGCATGGATGACCTCAGGCGAGCTGTTGCATCCTTTTAAGCCTCCATTTCCCTGGAATAAAATGGGCTGATACTTACCTTATAGGATTAAATGAGGTAATCAGAGGAAGCAGCAGAAGAGCCATGGGCTCAGTAAACGGGAAGAAGTGAGCTACCTTGATCCGCCCTCCTCAGGCCCGGGGCCTTAGCGGTGGGTGCACAGGCTGGTGGGAGGCGCTGGGAGCTCCTCAAGGCAGGGCCTGGCTTCCTTGTAAAGTCCTCAGTGAAGCCCTGTGTCCCCAAGTCCACCCGTGGTGGTGGATACATTGGAGTCTCTGGTCGTTGCCTCTGGCAGAAGCCACGGCCCCCTTCAAGTGTGAATGCTTGGCTGTGGCGGGGGTGGCCTCCCCCCACCGGATCTGGGCCCTCCCCACCCGGGCTTCATCCCTCCCTGGGGTCCTGCCACTGGCATCGGCCCTACCCCACCCCCTGCCGCCTGCTCCTGACAGCAGCCTGCTGCCTGGCCTCCCCTGCCCACAGAACCAGGCCAGCCGTGTTCGGGGGCCAGAGACTACCTTCTCTGCGGTGACAGGAAGCCTGGTGGACTCAGCTCCTAACCCAGCTCATAGGGTGCCTTTGGGGCCTCAGACCCTTCACCTGGGAAGTGAGGAGACTGAGAGGAACCATCTGCAGGCCTTCCAGCTCTGAATCTTAGTGCTGGAGAGCCTGACAAAGCAGCTCCATCCCCCTCTCCTGCCCCTTTCTGAAGGCAGCAGCTTAAAACATTCTTCAGAGAGACCCTCCCTCCCCCCTCCTCCTCCTCCTCCCCCTCCCCCTCGCCTCCCCTCCCCCCCCTCCTCCCCTCCTCCCCCTCCCCCTTCCCCATGTTCCTCCCATCCCATGTGGGTGGTGTCTGACCACCCCTGCTGGCCCCCAGCTGTTGTGCCTGCTCGCCCATCAGGGCTGGCTTCAGGCTGACTCTTGAACTGCCACAAATTCACCGAACACAACATGCTTTGCGTGTGCTTTCTCCTGCCCAGAATACCTTCCTGTCTTCCCTCTTGGTATACTCCTGATCTTCCCCCAAGACCCTGCCCAAAGGCCATCTCCTCTGGGATGCCCTCCCTTCCTTCCCTTCCCAGGCAGCCAGTCTCAGGCTCCCCGGGCGACTCTCGCCCCCACTGACTTGTAATGATGGATAAGGGATGCTGAGTGGACAAAGCAGGCAGGCAGGTGGGTGGGTACCAGCCAGCCGCACCCAGAGGAGCAAAGGGCAACTGGCCCTGGGAGGGCGCCCATGCGCAGAGTCTACTACTCAGGTAGGTGAGGAACAGCTACTTCTGGCAGCCCTTGGACAATGAGGACACAGCTTGCTTACTACAAAATATCCTTTATTGATAAAATAGCTCAGACTTAAAAAAAAAAAAAAAACCTGCATATCACAACAAGGGAGTCACAGGCAACAATAGCAGGGGTCCCATGGGGCACACACAAGACCAGTCAGCAGATGTCATAAGCCAGCCCCTCCCCTGGGCCCAGCCTCCCCAGCCCTGCCCGAGGCAATGCACTGGCCTCACACTGGGACCAGGGAATGAACTGGACAGCCTCCCACCCCAGGAGGGACTCTCTTTGGTCCCCTCCATTCTCTCCACCCCAGAAAACTCCCTCAGCATCCCTCCAAGTCTAGCCAGGCCCATCAGCGTGCCCGCAGTGCCTGTGCTGCTCAGCCCCGCCCCCAAGACAAAATGCTCACCGGCTTAATGGTGAAGCCAGGCACTCGCATGGGGAAGACTGCAAAACATCCCCCACATGCTCCCAATTGCTCCAGGTGCCAGGTCTGGGGTGGGGGAGGGGACCAGGAGGGAGAGGCCCCTGGAGGCCCATCAGTGGGGTGGAGCAACGTGGCTGGGTCTGAGATGGGCAGACGGTACCCACCCGGGGTGGAATCAGTTCTGCATCAAAGGGATCTATCTGGGGCTTGGAGCCCTGCCCAGGAACTCCAGTGGGAGGCTCCCCTGGGAGTCCATGGGGCTCCTTCTCACCTGCTCTAGCCCCAGCACCCCACCACATGCTCTCATCTCAGACCATTCCCATGCGGTGGGTATTTTTAGCGATCCTGGGGAAACAATGTGCCTGCTTGATGACAAAAGACTTCTCCCCCATTGGGGGGTCCAAGCCAATGAAAACCCTCTTGGTGTTGCAGGTGAAATGTCGAGAAGTTGTCATGCAGCGTAATAACTCAAACCTTTGCAGGCATAAGAACACATTCTGGAAGAAATCCTTTAACTAAAGTCGTGGTTCTGTCTGCCACTCCCCACTTCCAGTTTGGGGTAGGAATTCACACCCCAGGCACAGAACAAAAGTCTATAGGAAGACAGGCGGTGGTAAACCCAGAAAAGGGGGATTTTTATATCACCGAATAATCACATTTTCTGGTTCTCTAGTGCGTTCCCCCACGGAGCTCAAAACTTTCTGCGAAGCCTTTCATCTCCCTGCAGCAAGTAGGCGGCAAGCTATTGTTGCCCTGGGTTTTGCAGGCGGTGAATGCTAGTGATCAGGGCTCTCCCGTGGAGGCAGAGGCCAGACCCCCAGACCACCCCCACTGAGGCATCCACGCACCCACCAGCCTCCCAGAGGGGCGCCGGGTGAGGAAAATGATCCACAGTTCTGGAGTTACAACTCCAAAAGCAGGGGGAAGGAGAAGAAGGGCCCAAAGATGGTGCCAGCCCATAAACCCCCACCCAGGGTCTAATGGGGACCACGGGCACACAGCACGGATGCCCATCGTCATTTCTGCCTCTTCCTCAGCAGCAGGCCCTCCTGGAAAAAGCAGAAGGCTGGCTCCCTGCTCTTTTCAAGGGGAAGATGAGAAAGAAACAAAACACCACAAGCAAGTGATCAACCAGAAAACACAGGGTCCTCAAGGTTTGCAGGGGTCTGGGGTTCTGGGAGGGAGCCTGGCCTCGGCTACATTCAGGAAGGTCCAAGCCTCATCCATCTGCCTCTGCACAGGCAGGGGGTGGAGAAGATGGCCCCCCACGGCCAAGCCAGCAAGGGGAAGCTTCAAATAGACCCTGCCCCTCCGAGGGGGTTCCCGGGATGAGGCCTGCAGGAGCAGGGAAGGGACCAGAAAGCCCTACGGAGGTGGCCACATAAAACAGGGCAAGAAGTAGGGTGGCTCTGGCACCACCTGGCACCAACCCCGCACGGGCAGCGGGCAGGCGGGCTCACCAGGCCGTCTGGGTCCACTGGCGGCAAAGGATCCTTCGGAAGGCACGACGAAAGTCCTGGTTGAAGATGGTGTAGATGACAGGGTTCAGCGAGCTGTTGCAGTAGCCGATCCAGAAGAAGAACTGGAAGAGGCCGTGGGGCACCTTGCAGTGCTGAGGGCAGATGGCACCCAGGCTGTAGCTGAAGAAGAAGGGGAACCAGCAGAGCACGAAGACGCCGATGACCACGGCCAGCACGAACGTGAACCGCTTCTCCCGGGTCAGCTGCGTCCGCCGCCGCCACCACTGCCCCCCCGCAGTGCCCTTGCCCCTGCCCAGGAGCACCTGGCCACGTAGGGTCGCCAGCAGCTGGGAGCCCTGGGGTTGCTGCAGGGGGGGGCTGCAAGCTGAGGCGGGAGACGCTGACAAGGCCTTCGGCTCACACCCCTCCTCCTCCTCCTCTTCAGCCCCCTCCTCCTCTGGAGACGTCCCACCAACACCTTCCTTCTGACTCTGGCCTGAGCTGGGACGGGAAGGCCAGCTGGGGGGCAAGGCGGGGGTCCCAGGGTCTTCAGGGGTCTCCCCCTCGTCCTTCTCCCCAGTGGGCTGGGAGCATCCATTGGCCTCTCCAGCAGTAGCCAGTTGAGAGGCCAGAGTTGGCAATCTGGCTGAGGCTGAAACTTCCCCAGGGACAGGGCGGGGCTGCTTAGACCCACGCTCCCCAGGGCCCCCCTTGGCCCTGGGACCTCTGCGGTGGCTGCGCTTGGCGATCAGATAGATCCGCAGGTAGACAAGGATCATGATAAGGCAGGGTGCAAAGAAAGATCCAATGCTGGAGGCCAGGATGTACCAGGCCTCTTGGTTGAGCTTGCACTGAGGGCGCCCTCGGGGCTGGGGACCCGGGTCGCCCTTGTAGATGAGGGGCGGCAGCGAGATGACAGCTGCGATGAGCCACACGGTGAGGATGACGCACTTGATGCGGCGCGGGGTGCGCTTGGAGTTGTACTCCAGCGCGCGGCTCACGGCCCAGTAGCGGTCCAGGCTGATGGCGCACAGGTGTACGATGGAGGAGGTGCAGAAGAGCACGTCGAGCGCCAGGTACACCTCGCACCAGGTGCGCCAGAAGTACCAGTAGCCCAGCAGCTCGTTGGCCAGCGAGAAAGGGATGATGAGCGTGGCCACCAGGATGTCGGCGGCAGCCAGCGACACTAGGAACAGGTTCTGCGGGGCTCGCAGCGAGCGGCTTGTCAGCACAGCCAAGATGACCAGCGCGTTGCCGAAGATGGTGAAGAGGATGAGGAAGGTGATGACCGCCGCGATGGCCGCAGTGGCCTGCACGGAGTAGGGCTCCTGGTGGTCCATGGCGGGGCCGGACGTGGCCAGAAGGGGCGCTGCTCGCCCAGCGCGTGCACAGCCGGCGACAGCGCTTTCCCACCCAGGTCGGCTAGACGAGGGGGTCGCCCCCCTGACTGCGCTGAAGGTGCTGGAGCCCCATGGCCAGGTCGAAAGGGGCCAAGAGGGCGGGGGACGCCCGGGGCCGGCCACCGCCCTCCTACATCCTCTTGCACCGGCGCCCGGGATCCCTGCCGTCTGCCCCGGAGAAGTTTACCAAGATGTCCCGCTGCCGTCCCCGCCCCGCCCGGAACCGAGGGAAAGTTGGGCGCCGCCGCTGGGAAGCTGCTGGACTCACGCTGGGGCGCGGGGCCCCGGCCGGCCGGGCAGGGGGCGCGCCGCCGGTTCTCGGAGGAGGCAAGGAGGACGAGGCCCGCTCCGCTCCGCCGGCTCTAGCCCGGAGCCGCGTCTGCAGGCAGCCCGCCGCGGCAGGGGAGTGGGGAGGAGAGAGAGCGCGGCTGGAGGAGGGAGGAGACCGGAGGCGGGAGCAGGAGGAGGGAAGGGAGGCGGGGCGGGCGGTGAGACCCAGGGTGGGTGGGAGGTGCGCCTCGCTGAGGGGTGGGCGGACCGCAGCCTCCCGGCGCCCCGGGCCTCCGCCTTGGCATCCCTACCCCGTTTTCCTCCCGGCCTCCGCTCTGCGGCAGGTCAGAGGGGCCCGGCGTCTGGGGTCTTCGGGACCAAAGGAAGGATGCTGGCAGAAGTGGAAGGGTCGGTGCACGCGGGGAGCTGGGACGCGGCGCTGGCGGGTCCGCGGGCGCTGAGGCGGGACGTCTCTCCTGCGGACTGCGGGGCTAGGACCGAGCCCCCGGGTCTAGGACGGTGGGCGCGAGCAGACCTCCCCTCCCACCACCCAAGAGCCCCAAGGAGAGGGTGGGTGGCTGTGTCGGGGCGCCGGAGCAGAATAAACCACACCCCCTGACCGGAGCCCGAGAGGAAAGAAGCCCCACGGAGGGCGTGAGGTGAGCCGAGACTGCTGCGAACCCATTCCCCAAATGCTTCTCTGCACCGACTGGACTCCGTCGGGCCTGCGGAGCCCGAGGAGGCGCGCGTGGCCAGGTGGCGAGCGCCCCCTGCCGCCACCCGCCTGCCGAGCTCGTCTGCGACCAGCCAGAGTCCCGCCTCCTGCCGCGTCCCGGGGCCACTGAGAAGGCTCCCAAGCCCGGGGCGGGGGGCAAGCGCGTTCTCAGAGCCTGGGATTGACGACTTCAGCTTTCCTGCTTCTCCTGCAGCTGCCTCAGTTTCCTCCATTAACGGCAAAGAGGTAAGAAAAAAACTGGCTTGGACCCAAGTCTCAGCAACAACTGAGACTCAGGCGGAGGGGGGCGGGGGGACTTGCAAACTCCGACCTCGTGACCAGTAGGAAGAGGATGTCCCCTGGTGCATAGCAAGGAGACCTAGTCAAGGGCGGGGTCTTTTTGACTCAATTCAGAGAAAATATTGGTCTCAGGGGCAGCTTCGAAGGGAAGAGCTTCCCTTTGCATTTGTAGGGACCCCCCCCCCTCCCTGCTCCAGTCCTGCTGACTCCTCCCCCACCCCGCAAACTGCGCACCCCCCTTGGAGTAGCCCTGGAAAAAGCAGTTGGGGTGAGAAGAAATTCCCGGCTAAGCACACACCGCACCCTAACCTCATTCTGGCCTCAAAGAGCTGCGCAGGACCGGCGGTCGTCACACACCTTCCCCCTACCCACGCTCCCTGTGGCCACTGCCACCAGCGCCAGCCTGGGCAGCCTCAAGGGCGCTTTTTTCACCTTTTCCAGAGCCCCTAATGCTGTAACCCCAGCCTAGACCCAGGCCTTACGTCGCTAGCCCGCAGCTGTGCACGGCATCCTCTGTATAAAGCATCGATCCACTTCTGAAAGTAAGTCTCCTCCAGAGGACATGACCTTGATCCAGCGTGCCTGCTCCATCTTCATGGGAGCAGAGTATGACCTCAAGGTGCCCACAATGTGTCACCCCTACCCAGGCTCAGACAGGTGGTACCCACCACCCCCCAGCCACATGGCAGAACTGAGGGACATCCTCCTTGATCCTGGGCTCTCCCTGCCTCTTGCCAGCCTACCCAGCTCCCCTGTTAGATGA
This sequence comes from Balaenoptera ricei, assembly GCF_028023285.1. NCBI lineage: Eukaryota > Metazoa > Chordata > Mammalia > Artiodactyla > Balaenopteridae > Balaenoptera > Balaenoptera ricei. The sequence continues at coordinate 10,882,209 of NC_082651.1, read as the reverse complement.
GAGTGCCTACAGCCTGGTGGGGTAGGTACTACCTAGGCTAGGTTTGGAGAGGCGGCCAGCCTCCCTTGCCCCCTCCAGAGAGGTTTCATGAATGCATCCTTCGACTTGCTGGGTTTCCACCCCACGGTCGCCAGGGATGGAGAGGTTTCAGAAACCCCTTCCCTGAGGAAGGACAGAGGGGTGGCCTTTGGATCTGGGGAAGCAGCCACTTAAGCAAGTTCCTGCCTGTCCCCGTGGTTCCCTGTCCCACGGCAGGGAATCTGAGCACCCTGGTGGCCCAAATGGGCTTTGAGAAGGACCATTTTTCACCCTCTCCCATCATTCTCAGGCTGGGGGGCCAGTGGGTATCTCCCCAGACACTGCAATCAGCAGCAGCCTTTTGTCTGTTGGCTTGTTTTCCTTGAAAGGCCAGGCCTCCAGGACTCTGCAGGAACTGAGGCCAGGGCTGCTCATACCCACCCCACCCCATCCTTTCCCCCCTACAAGTCAATGCTGATTCTCACCTGGGCCTTCCCTGAAGGGGCAACACCAGGCCCTGCTGGGTACCAGCCTAGGTTGAGGACAGCCAGAGAGAGTCCTTGAGGCTCAGCCACCACCCACCCAGGCTCTGTGTCGCCCGCTGCTGCCTCCCAGCCCCACCCACCCCCAAGACCAGCGGCTGGCTCTCGGGGCAGTGGGGACTGTTACATAACTCGATTCCCGTTCCTCTCTGTGGTCTTCATCTCCCCCTCCACACACAGTCCCCAGCTGCCTGCTCCACCGAGCCCTGCATGAATCAGAACCTCGGGCCCCAGCAGGGCTTCCTTCAGCCCTTCCCAAACTAGATCTGACCTTCCCTCATCATCCTGCTCCACCAGGGCTGGCAGAGTTCAGTCCCAGATCTACAACCAGCCAGCAGCAGGAGCTGCCTAGATTATTCTCAGCCACGTTTGGGGGGAGGGGGAGGCAGTGACAGGCACTGGCCCACCTTCCGGGCCACACCAGGCTACCTGCTGGTCCCTGGACGTGCCCTGAGCTCCCATATCTCTAATCCTTTCCAGGGGCTGTTTGCTCTGCCAGAAACGCCCTCCTTACCCTTCCTTCTGTGCTTGGTGGACCCCTACTCTGTCTTCAAGGTCTGCTCACCTGTCACCACCTCTCAGGCAGAGGGAGTTACCCTGCCCTCCCTCAGTGCCAATTTCACGCTCGGAGCAAGATGGAGTCCGATGGTTTGTTGCACCACCCCCTCCATCAGAGCAGACATCCCTTCTCTGTCCCCAGTACCTGGCCAAGATTGTGGAAAGGTGAAGAGTAATGGTAACAGGCATCAGCAGATGACATACACGTGAGTTTTTCTTAGACAGGTGGTACCCAAATGAAGGTATCCCCAAGGGATGTCCTTGGAAAGAGGGGCCGTGGGGGAAAGGTGACCTAGTAGCATCTTTTCCAAAGAAAGGGGAGACAGTTGTCCCATCCCTGGCTGTGAGAGCACAGCAAGAGATGTGCCACCTTAGTTGAAAGCCCTGAGGGCTTCCCTGGTGGCGCAGTGGTTGAGAATCTGCCTGCCAATGCAGGGGACACGGGTTCGAGCTCTGGTCTGGGAAGATCCCACATGCCATGGAGCAGCTAGGCCCGTGAGCCACAATTACTGAGCCTGCGCGTCTGGAGCCTGTGCTCCACAACAAGAGAGGCCGCGATAGTGAGAGGCCCGTGCACCGCGATGAAGAGTGGCCCCCACTTGCCGCAACTAGAGAAAGCCCTCGCACAGAAACGAAGACCCAACACAGCCAAAAATAAATAAATAAATTAATTAAAAAAAAAAAAAGGATTTCTGAAAGTCCTGGAACCACTTCTCCAGGTCTGAAAGGTGAGACTGGCCCCACTGCCTCCTGGGCCAGGGTTCCAGCAGCTCAAGGTGCTGCTGTCCCTGCCCTGAGGGCCCATGGGGATGATCCCCAACCAGGCTTCACCCCCCAGCTTTCACCAGAAGCTCCAGCCTTTCAAATCCCTGGGACTCTTACCCCAGACCACCCTGTATGACCCAGCCTCCCCACCTCCCCAGACCCTTGAGCCGTGCCCTCTGTGATGTAAGTCAATCATTCTCTCTCCCTCCATCACAGCTCTCCTGACAAAACCCCAACCCTGGTCAAACCTAAATCATCCACCCTGCCTTTGACCAAGCAGCTGCTTTTTCCAGAGCAGAACACGCACTGCATCGACTGGCCTCGCTTTACATTCATGACCGCAAATCTCCAGACTTTCCTAGTGAGCTCACTTACCCGTGCTTCACAATCGGCACCCCCCTCCTGCCCGCCCCCTACCCGTAAGCTGTAACTTTGCTTTGTACTTAAGAGAAAATGGAAGCCATCCGGCAGGCACCCATCCCCCAAGCGCACCTGCATCCGAGCTGCATCTCCGCTCTTAGGGCAAGTCCTTGTCATATGCCCTGGACCCCAACCCCTCTCATGTCCCCCAGGACTCTGCTCCTTCAGTTACCCCCCCACCAGCTATCACTCGCCCACTCTAAGGGCCCGCCCCCTCCTTAAGAAGCCCTCTATGCCCCCCCTGCAGCCGCCACCTTCTCGTTTGCCTGGTCATTGTCTCTAATCCCTCACATTCTCCCCTTCACCCTTGTAGGGCATCTGCACCCCACCCTCCACTGAATCTGCTCCTGGTGGGTCATTTGTGACTCCACGCCACCAAGTGCCAGGCTCATTCTGAGTCTTGCTCTTACTGTTTCTCAGCAGCGTTTTATACGGTGGACCCTTCCTGGGGGTCACTCTGCTCCCTCCTCACAGGCCACTCCTCAGTTTCCTTTCCTTCTCCCAAATCCTAAAGCAGTGATTCTCACAGAGTGATTTTTGCCCCTTCCCAGGGACATTTGGCAACGTCTGCAGACATTTTTGACTTTAACCACAGGAGGAAGGGGGTAGCTACTGGCATCTAGCGGGTAGAGGCCAAAGATGCTACCAAACATCTTACAAGGTCCAGGACACCGCCCCACACACACAGTGAAGACTCATCAGTCACGAAATGCTGTTAAGGCTAAGAAACCGTGCACAGAGTGACGCAGCGCCGGTTCAGTCCTGGGATCCTTTTCTTCTGCACCTGAACTCTTCTTGGGTAATTTCCTCCAGCCCCTGGCGCCCACCTGGATGCTGATGACTCTCGAAAGTATCCCCTGCCCTGAACTTCAGGCTCACTCAGCCCACACACGCCCTGACCCACCCATTTGACATCTAGTAGCCTCAGACTTCACACGCCCACTTCCCCTGAACCAGGTCTCCCCCCTCAGTTCTCACTGCTGAGATGCCCTCACCCCCTACATCCAACCGCAAGTGCGCTTGCCTCACCCTCCAAAACATACTCCCAAAGCACCCACTTCTGCCCCTTTCCATGACCCCCATCACTTTCACTTGCACAACTGCAGTGGCTACCAGCTGTTCTTCCCCATTCCAATTCGTTTTCCAGGGAGTATCCGGCATGACTTTTTAAATTTTAAATCAGATCTTGTCACACCCTTCCTTAGAACCTTCCGGCAGCTGCTCCCTGTTGCTCGTGAAAGAAAACCTTCCCTTTCTGGCTGACCAGGCCCTTCCTGTCTGCCCCTGTCCATGCACACACATCCCATTCGCACTGGCCTGACACACCTTGCTTCTTCCTGCCTCAGGGCCTCTGCACTGGCTGCTCTTTCCCTGGATGTTCCCAGGGTAGCAGCCTCCTGCCATTCAGGTCTCAGGTGAAATGCCAACAACCTATAGAAATGCTCGCCCTCCCCCATCACTTATCAATCTCAGATGTTTTATTTGCCTGTTTACTGTCCATCCCTCTCCCTGTCTCCAAATAAACTGAGAATAGAAAACATGCCTTGTTTCCCAAGTTACTCCCAGTGCCTGTAACAGAGCCTGCCTGGCACCTAAATTCAATAGATGTGTGTTGCATGAGTGAATAAATTGACGAGCGAGCCCACATAGCTGTGTGGTTGGGGATTGGAGAATAGGCTGTAGACTCTGGGAGGTGGCAGCTATCCACCGGGCTCTGGTTGACACCCCAGGGCCCCATACGTATCGCACCCTCCATGCTGGGGCTCCAGGGGCTGGACCAGGGCTGGACCATCACAGGCAGGATGGGGCTCATGGAACAGGCCTGGGCCCTGTAGTGATAGGGAAGGAGAGGACAAGGACAGCTTTGTCCCTGATCACCCCCAAAGAAAGAGTAAGCAGTCTTCCCCATGAGCCATCAGGATCAGCCAGCCCCACCTCCCTCTCTGGAGAACCCAGAGTCCGAGATCAAAAGCCACATCTTAATGGAGGCAGCCTCTGAGCTGGGAGGGCCTCACAGCACACAAAGCACATCACTTCCTCTGACCCAGCGTGGCCACCGAGAAGCCCCAGCTGGGTATCAGAGGCCTGGCTTGGCTATTCAGAGACCCACAGGTCGTGATACAGCCCCACTTATTTCTAATAAATGGGTATGTGTACTGTCTCTATCCTAGGGTTGGCCCAAAGTCTTTGCTTGGGAATCTCCCAGGGGAGTGGTCACCCTGCTGTGGCCAGAGCCTCTGCTCCCAAACTCTAAACTCTGATACCCCGCGTCCCACGTTTGGGAGCAAGACTGGGGAGAGCACCCCCAACCACGATCCTTCCCTGACACTGACACCTGAGATCAGGCCCATGTTCAGTCTCAGAAAATCCTTGACTCAAGACTGAAACCCAAGATAGACTGAGGACAGGGGCTCCAGGTCCCCTGACACAGTGAAGAGGTTGGCAGAGGGCACGCCTCAGCCCTGCACGGCTGCACAGCCGTGTTCCCTTGGGCACAACCATTTGCTTCCCTGAGTCTCTTCCCTCCTCTGGAATATGGGTCTCACCACCTGAGGGTCCCAGGGCAATCGGGAGGGTTCAAGGCACTCGGGTATGAGGTAGTCAGCACCAGACTCCTGGAGCAAGTTCCCAACTTTATTTCTACCTTTTGCCAAGACACCTGAGGGACCTGGTCCCACTGGGACGGGCACGGGCTCCTGCTTCCCTTCTACCCCAAGCGGGCCCCGAGGACAGCACCACTGGGGGGCTCCCAGCTTGCTCACTGGCATCTCTGGAGACTTCCTTTGCCCCGAGAACAGCCCTCACCGGGGAGGCCAGGAGCCGATGAGGAGCGGGCTTGGCTGAAGGCAGACCAGCAGGGGAACCCGACAGCCCCTTCCCACCTCCCAGGGCCTCCTCGGGCCAAGTCCCCCGGAGGGGCGGGGCGGATGTCGGATAGAGACCAGGTTCCCAGAGACAACAACGCAGGGTGACAGCAGCTTTGGGTCCTGACTTCAGGGTCCTTGTGTTCTGGCCGTTTCCCACGTGCAGTCCTGGAGGGCTGCCACCTCTTTGTCTCCCTGGGCAGCAGGGGAGGAAGTTGGGCTCTGAAAGCCTCCTGGAGAGCAGGGCTGGAGGCTTGACTGCAGAGCCACATTCCCAGCACTCAGACGTCAGGGAGCGAGGCTGCTCCCAGGGTCCCAGCCACTGGGTGCCCCTCCCCCAAGGCCAACCCGAGGGAGAGGGAGAGGAACCCTTAGCCCATGCGGGGGGGCTGGGCCTCAACTACAGAAGGGCTCCCAGGGGCCTTCAGGGAGGACCACCCCTCCAGATCCCTGCCCTAGAGCCCTGGAGAGGTCATCTCCCATTCCCAGACTCCCCCAGGGCTGGGGCAGGAGATGGCAGCAGGCAGAGTCAGGAATCCCCCGGCAGGCCTGCCTTCCCCCGACAGACCTAGAGGGTCCCGCTGTCCCCAGGAGCTCTTGGGGGAGCATGACAGGGAAGGAAGGGGCAGAGGGAGAGGCTTGGGCCTTAGACAGGGTAGCCAGAGGGGCTGGAAGACAGGGGTGCTGCCTAGAGGGGCCAAGGGTTATACAACCCGGCCACTCTGAGCATAGAACGCCCTCCCCACCTGGGGGCAGAAGCCACAGGCTTGACCTCTGGGTGTCCTTATGAAGCGTTTTCTGGGTGCACGGGCTCCTGGCAGAGCAGGGTTCCCCAGAATAGCCTAGACGATTGCTGGCTGGTCTTCTGCTTCTAGAGATGAGTCTGGGGGTACAGCGGGCACTTGGGCCTGCCAGGACTGCTCCAGGGCAATGCCAGGAACCACTGCTCCAGGCCTTGACCTTAGGGAAGAAGCTGGGGGCTGGGGGGGCCTTGCAGAGGCCTCCACACCAGAACTCCTCAGGGCGGGGGCCTTCCACACACGTGGGCTCTCTTCAGCCCCGAAGCCACTGGGGTCAGGGCTCCTGGATTCTGCCAACAGTGCCTTCAGGAGCTGCTGCAGGTATGGTCTAGAGGCGGGAGTGGGGCTCCTACCATCGCTGTGGGTCTGGAGCCCTAGAGGAGGAAAGATAGGTTACCCCAGAATCACAGAGGGCCAGTGTATGGCAGCTGCGAGAGCCAGAGCCCCCTTCAGCCTCAGTCACAGTGACCTAGACCTCAGCTCACGGGATGCAACAACCCGCCATGCTCCTGCTATGCTGCTGCCCAATGCCTTCGAGACCCTAACTCCCAACTCCCCCTTAGAGACGAGGACCACAGAGCCATCCCACTCCCTCCCCGCTTGGCCCCAGAGGTCACCAGCAGAAGGTCAGGCCACTGGGATCTTCCATAACCTCCCACCCACACCCCCGGCTGCTCTGATGGTCAAACCCCAGATCTAGCATTGCAGCCCTCGTCACCCAGACCACCCGGGGCTGCTCTGTACAGGGCAACACCTCACCTCTCACCCATATCCGAGGCCTATTCCAGAACTTTTCCTATACTTGCAGCTACGCCCAAACCCAGGGCGTCAGCAGGACACACGTGAGCACCACCAGGCCCGTGTGCTCAGTGGGGTGGGTCTTGCTGGCCCTTCACTGCCCCTCCCGGACCATAGCTGGCTGCCACCGGCTGCTTTGTAAGACTCTTCATTTCAGGCCCAAGTGATCTGGCCAGTCGGCCCCATCCCCCCTTCAGCACTGCCCTCATCCCTGTCAACCCTGCCCACCCACCAAAGGCTTCCCGATGAGCTGTATCTTCCGTGCAAGGACACTGACCAATCTGAGCTGACATGCTTCAACCAGCGACTTCACAGCCCAGTCCCTGCCTGCACCTGCCAAGACCACAGCCGCTAAAGTCACGGGTCCCAGCTGCCCACCCTCTGACGGCCGCCTCCTTTACTTCCAGCCCACTCGCTTCAGTATCACGATCCTTCAGCCCCGCTGAGCCCCCGAACCCCTTCTTCTTGCTCCACAACCTCCTCACTTCCAAACCCCTCTCCTCACCTGGCATGGCTTCCACAGCCCTCGGTGCAGCCCCTCCCTTGGAGACATCCCCAGGCGCCTCCCCCTCTGTCAGAGCTGCCCACAACACCCCAGTCCTAGAGGACCAGGTGACTAACCTGCACCACGCCTCTGCCAGCAGCCCAGCACCAGCCGTGGCCCGGCCATGTGTCTCTCACGGGTTTCCTCTCCTGCTCTCCAGTCAGCAGCTCCACACCTTTTCCTTCACATCCATCCTCTTCTCCCCAGCCTCTCGGCTGGAGACCTCACCTCAATCTTTATGCCGTCAAAGCCTGGGATGGAGGCCCTCATCTGCACATCAAGATCTGCATGTGGGGCTTCCCTGGTGGCGCAGTGGTTAAGAGTCTGCCTGCCAATGCAGGGGACGCGGGTTCGAGCCCTGGCCCGGGAGGATCCCACATGCCGTGGAGCAACTAGGCCCGTGAGCCACAACTGCTGAGCCTGTGCTCTAGGGCCCACGAGCCATAACTACTGAGCCTGCATGCCACAACTACTGGATCCCGCGTGCCTACTGCCCGCGCTCTGCAACAAGAGAAGCCACCGAAACAACAAAGAGTAGCCCCCGCTCGCTGCAACTAGAGAAGGCCCACACACAGCAACGAAGACCCAACGCAGCCAAAAATAAATAAATAAAATAAATTTAAAAAAAAAAAAAAAAAAAAGATCTGCATGTGAACTCGGATCTGTTCCCATCTTCTTCCTTCCCATTAGGTCCAAGGAAGCTCCCCAGCTCCCAACAAGAGCAACTCCTCCCTGAATGTTCTAGATATTTTTCTGCCCACACCCCCCGAATCCATTCCCTCTTCTCCACTGGGTCATTATTTCAGTATCCAAACTTGCTGTGTGTCCACCATCTTGATAAACTTTCCATTGACCCATGACCCCTTCTAGCCACCTCTCAATTCTGTTCCTCATGTTAGTCAAGCCTCAAATAGTTACCCACAAAGCTCTTGCCACGTCTCCTTTAATTTTTAAAAAGGTATGTAATGTTTGACATTATACATAGGAAAGAATAGTCTACGAAATGATGCTGGAGCTAGATAGTCACATGCAAAATACATAGGACTAAATCTACATGACCTCAAGTTAGGCAAGTCCTTCTTAGATATGACACCAAAAATACAGTGATAAAAGAATAGATAAGTTGGACTTCACATCAAAATTTTAAATGTCTATATTCAAAGGACACCATCTAGAAAGTTAAACTATAACATGTGAGGAAATATTTCCAAATGATATATCTGATAAGGAACATGTATCTGGAATATATAAAGAACTCCTACAACTCACCAGTAAAAGACAACCCAACTGAAAAACGGGCAAAAGAGTTGAACAGACATTTTTCCAAAAATATACAGATGACTGATAAGCACGTAAAGAGATGTTCAAAGTCATTAGGGAAATGCAAATCAAAACTACAATGAGGGGGCTTCCCTGGTGGCGCAGTGGTTGAGAGTCTGCCTGCCAATGCAGGGGACACGGGTTCGAGCCCTGGTCTGGGAGGATCCCACATGCCGCGGAGCAACTAGGCCCGTGAGCCACAATTACTGAGCCTGCGCGTCTGGAGCCCGTGCTCCGTAACAAGAGAGGCCGCGATAGTGAGAGGCCCGTGCACCGCGATGAAGAGTGGCCCCCGCTTGCCACAACTAGAAGAAAGCCCTCGCACAGAAATGAAGACCCAACACAGCCATAAATAAATAAATAAATTAAAAAAAAAAAAAAAAAACTACAATGAGGGACTTCCTTGGTGGTCCAGTGGTTAAGACTCTGCGCTCCCAATGCAGGGGGCCCAGATTCGATCCCTGGTCAGGGAACTAGATCCCGCATGCTACAACTAAGAGCCCACACACCACAAATAAAAAGAGCCCACACACAGCAGCGAAGATCCCCCGTGCTGCAACGAACACCTAGCACAGCCAAATAAATAAATAAAATTTTTAAAAAAAAAAAAAACTACAATGAGATACCACTTCACACTCACTTGCGGTGGTTGTAATCAGAAGAATAAGTGTTGACATGGGCTTGCCGAAAGTGGAACCTTCATACGTTGCTGGTAGAAATGAAAAATAGTGCAGCCAATTTGGAAAACAATTTAGCAGTTAAATATGGAGTCACCAAAGGACCCAGATATTCCACTCCTAAGTATATATCCAAAGGAAAAGAAAATATATGTCCACATAAAATCTTATACATGAATGTTCACAGTACCATTATTCATAATAGCCTAAAAGTAGAAATAACCCAAATATCCTTTGATAAATGGATAAACAAAATGTGGTATATCATTCAACAACAAAAATGAATGAAGTATAGCTGACCCTTGAACAACACAGGTTTGAACTGCATGGGTCCACTTATACATGGATTTTTTTTTTCCAGTAAAATATTCTGCAGTACTACACGATACATGGTTGGTGTATCCAAGGATGCGGAGGACTGACTGTAAAGTTATAGGCAGATCTGACTGCACGAGGGTCAGCACCCCTAATCCACGGTGACCAAGGGTCAACTGTACTGATACACACGACAACATGGATGAACCTTGAAAACATGATGCTAAGTGAGGAAGCCAGTCACAAAAGATCACATACTGTATGATTCCATTTATATGAAATGTCCAGAGTAGGCAAAACTATAGAAACAGGATGTAGATTAGTGATTGCCTATGGCTGGAGTTGGGGGTACACACATGCAACAAGACCTAGGAGTAGGTTCATGGGGTATATACACTTCAACTTCATAAGATATCAGATTGTATTCCAAAGTGGTTGCAGCGATTTACACTCTTATAGCAGAGTATGAATGTTATCATTGCTTCATATTCTTATTAGTATTTGGTAGTATCTGACTTTTAAATTTCTACCAATTTAGGGGGTATAAAAAGGTACTGTGGTCTTTATTTGCATTTCCCCAATTATTAATGATGTTGAATATCTTGTGTTTCCCAATTTGGTTTCTTCTGTGAATTGCTTGTTAAGTCTCTTGCCCATTTTTCTACTTTGTGGGTTTTTTTCTTACTAAGTTCTAAAAGTTTTTTTTTTTATATACTTTGAGTACAATTAGTTACAAAAATTCTCTTCTGATCTGTAACTTGTATTTTCACTTTTATGTCTTTTAATAAATAGTATTTATTATGATCAATGTAGTTGGATTTTTTAATTTTTCCAGCTTTGTCTCATGTTGCCTGTCTTATATGAAAAAATCCTTACCTATTCCAAGGTCATGAAGACATTTTACTATATTTTCTTCTAAAAAGTTACAGAGTTCTTTTTGGTTTACATGGAAGTCTTGTATACAACTAGAATTTCTGTGCATGATGAATTAGGAATTCATTTTTTTAAATGAATAACTAGGGACTTCCCTGGTGGCACAGTGGTTAAGAATCCGCCTGCCAATTCAGGGGACACAGGTTCGAGCCCTGGTCCGGGAAGATCCCACATGTGGTGGAGCAACTAAGCCCGTGCACCACAACTACTGAGCCTGCGCTCTAGAGCCCGCGAGCCACAACTACTGAGCCTGTGCACCACAACTACTGAGCCTGCATTCTAGAGCCCACGAGCCACAACTACTGAAGCCCGTGTGCCACAACTACTGAAGCCCACGCACCTAGAGCCCGTGCTCTGCAACAAGAGAAGCCACTGCAATGAGAAGCCGGCGCATGGCAACAAAGAGTAGCCCCTGCTCGCCGCAACTAGAGAAAGCCCACGCACAGCAACAAAGACCCAACACGGCCAAAAATAAATAAATAAAGTTTTTAAAAATAATAAAAAAATTAAATGGATAACTAGTTGTCTTTAGAGCTATTTAATGGCTACCCTATTCTTTCCCTAGTGATCAATGCCCCTTTATCAAGTGTCCACTTCTGAGGAGGATTCATTTCTGAACTCTCCATTCTGTTTCAGTGGGCAATTATCTACGCTTGTACCAATGCTACACGTTTATATAAAGGTATTTTATATACATTCTGTGTACATATATGAATATATGCGTTTATACATTTATATGCTATATATTTATATATATAAAGACATTTTATAATCTACATAACTTCATGTCTGCTAGGGCAGTCCCTCCACTTTTTTCTCTTCAGGAGTGTCTGGGCTATTATTGGCCTTTTGCGTTTTTAATACAGATTTTAGACTCACTTGTCAAGATCTCCAAACTTATTGGGATTTTCAGCGGGAATTTATTGAGTCTGTAGATCAGTAGAGAATTACATTTTTATATTGTCTTCCTTTTAATATGATACATCTCTGTATTTACTTAAGTATTCTTTAATGATTGTAATAAGGTTTTTTTCCATAAAAGTTTTATATAGCTTCTGTCAGATTTACTCCTTAGGACTTTATCTTCACTATTATAACAGTATCTTTAAGAATTATGTTTTCTAACTATTGACATACAGAAATAAAACTGATTTCTATATATTGATTATATTTACTTTTTAAAATTCTTATTAGTTCTAGTAATTTGTTTATAGATTGCTACTTTCAATGTAGTCATCTATGAATAGTGGCAATTTTTGCTTCCTTCCCGAGCCTCAGACTTTTAATTTTGTCGTACCACAATGGCTACACTACATTGTTGAATAGATGGGACAATAGTGGAAAAACTTGTCTTGGTCCCAATTTTAATGTTTTGACATTAAAAATGAGTTTTGCTCTGAGTTTTTGGTAGGTACGTTAAAGTTAAGAAAGTGACCTCTATTCCTGTATCTAACAGTTTTATAATCGTCAGTGAGGGTTAATTTTTTCACGTGCTTTTTCTGCATCTCCTGTGGTGAGGCCCTGGTGATCTGCCCCTGCTCACCTCTACAGCCTCACCTCCTAGCACTCGACCCTCGCTGACACCACCTCAACACAGGAGCCTCCTTTGGCTCCCCAAATCACTCTGTCCCCTGTCACTCACCTTTTGCACGGGGGTCATGGCCAAGCGGGCTGCAGTCATAAAACCTGAGGACCCGTGCGATGTCAGAGGTGCTCAGGTTCCATCGCTGGCCAATTTGGACGCTGGAGGCCCAGAGTGGCGTGATGGTGGGCATCCCGCGCCGGCTGAAGGCGAGCCTGAAACCCAAGCAGGCAGGGGCCTGAGTCCAGACCATGGCAGGAGCTGGCATGGCAGCGCAGAGGGAAGGAAGCAAGGAAAGGGGGTCCTCACCTCCCATAGTGCATCACTGACGAGTAGTCATAGGGCACCAGCATGTTGCTGCTCCGAGATTTGATGAAGTTCATTTCAAAGCCTGAAAAAATACTTGGCGATGTGGGAAGAGGGCCAGGGGAGGAAGGGTAGGTGATAGGGGCTTTCTGGAAATGTACAACCTACCTGAGCCTAGGGGTCCAAAACTACAGCCAGATGTGCATCTCCCCACCCCCGCCATTGATCCCTGATCCCTGTCTCCTCTGTGCCCTGGGAGGGTTCCAGACCTGCACCAGCTGATGTGCAAGCACAGGGACTTGGTGGCTGGCCCGCCATCGCCTCCTAAGACTTCTCTCCACCTCTTTCTCCTCCTCTCAAGCTCACCTTGTATGAGACTATCTTTATACGACCTGCAGCTTCCACGAAGTCACACGCTGCTCAGAGTGTCTTGGACGCCCCCTACCGGCGACATAAAGTGCCTACTCCCCACCCCAGCCTTAGAGGCCCTTGAGCCCATCACTTGCGGTGGGGATATCCCGTTCCCAGAAGCAAAGCCACCTGCTCTCCCTGCCTCGGGCCAACAGCACCCGCACCCTACCCCCACCCCCAGGTGTGGAGTCCAGCCCTTCGCCATCGGCCAGAGCACCTGCTTCTCCCTGTCACTTGGCTCCTCCAGGCCTGGGAGGGGCTAGGTTCCCTCCCTCAACTCCTGCCCCTCACAGTGAGCTTCTAAAAGAAGAGCTGCACCCTCCAAACCCCCCAGGCCCAGCCAGCCACCTCCACACCCACCCATGGTCACCAGCAGCCTCCTTACCACTAAAATGGAATTCCAACCCCTTTACATCCCATCACCTGCCTGAAAACACCTGCCCAGTAGAGGGCTTAGTTCTCCCTTTTAAAAACGTTTAAGTTATTAAACATAATTTTGGATAGGCAATAGATTCATTTGGTTCAAAAATCAGAAAACGTTAAGATTCATAATAAATCTCCCACTCCATCCCCCTGCTGAGTCTCCGCCTCCCCACCTCCAGTTAATTACTGTTATTAGTTTGCATATTTTAGCAGTTTGTTCTGTACATATTAACTAAGTACAAATGTATTCTCATTTTTGTCCATTCTTAAGCAATTTTTTCCATTAGGGTAGCTGGTGTTTAACTTGTTTTATTGTTAAGAAACAAAAGCAAAACAGCTTTTCAGTTTATTAGTGCTGTTTGTTGTCTAACTCATTAATTTCTGCTTTTACCTTCAGTAATTCCCTCCTGCTTTCATTTTTTTCTTAACTTGGATTGAAATGCCTAATCTGTTCTCTATGTTTATTGATGTAAGTATTTGTCTACACGTTTTCCCTGTGCATTGCTTTAGCTAGGAACCATTGGTTCTAATGTGTTTTCATGTTTTAAGAATTCCTGCAATTTCTTTTACTTCATAGCTAAAAGAAAGGTTTGTTGGTTTTTAAATTTTAATTTCTAGTTGGATAACCTTTTTCATTTTGATTTATTATTAGTTTCTACTTTTTACATCATGATCAAAATGTTTGTATTAACTCTACTTTTTCAAATTTGAAGTTCTTATGGCTATCATAAGTTTTTACAAGAATTCCATGAACACTTAAGCTTTTTTTTTTTTGGTCGCACCATGACCAGGGATTGAACCCGTGCCCCTGGAGTGGAAGCGCAGGGTCCTAACCACTGGACCACTAGGGAAGTCCCTCCATGAGCACTTAAAAGGATTAGAGTCTATTTTCAGGCTATGGTGTCACTGTCTCCTCCCCACTTCCCTAGACTAATCTCTGATCTCAAGCTCCAACCTCCGTCCCCCTGAGAGGTGCCACCCATCTTCCCATCCCCTTCTTGGGGTGGAGGGGGCGTCCATGCATGCATCTCGGGCTCCACCCCTGACCATTTCACCTGGCTAACCCCACAGCAGCAGCAAAGGCGCTCACCCCAGAAGCCTCCGCTTACAGGAAGCCTTCCAAACCTTCTTCTGTTTCCATACCCCCAGACCCAAGTCATCACTTACCTCCTCTGCTCCCCTCCCTCACGAAGCGATTGTCTGGACTCCCCTCACCTCCTGCAGCAGGCTGTCCCCCTCTGCCAAAGGTCAGGGTCCCCGCATTGCTGGAGTCAGATCCCCGGCACCGTACCCCGCACCCAGCTGCTGCTCTCTGGCATTCAGTGCAGTGGCCCACTCCCCAGACCAGCCTCAGCTTTCCCACTGCCACCTTTTACAGCCTGGCCTCCCTGTACTTTCTGTCCCAGGTGCCCATCAGCACCCGTCTCACACACACCGAGCCCCACAGGGCTGCCCTGCGCCTCTTGCGTCTGACACTTGGCCCACTACCGCCAGGACTTCTGTCTCAGCTCAGCGCCCCAGCTGGAACACGGTCTCTGCCCCGACTCCACACAGCAGTGTCCAGAGCATGAGGGGCAGCTGGTTGAGTATGAGTGAGCAAGATTCCTAAGACCATCAACTCCATCCCCAGGTAACTGCCAGTGTCCATGAAGAGAAACGAGGCACAGAGCAAATCACTGCCCTAGCTCAGGGTAACTGTGGATGCAGTGAAGGCTCAGGGCCCAGAGCTGCAGCATCTGGACTATTCTCCAGGTCTCGGAGGCAAGCAGGAACCCCACCTTCCCCATGGGAGACAGGCAGGGAGTGGGGAAGATGGACGACCACTCCCAAATAGCCGGGCAACTCCTCAGGCCTGGACCATGCCTCCTGCCACCTTCTCCCAGCAGGACTACCTCTCCCACCCCCCCACCCCCACCCCCTGGCCTAGCCTGGCCTTTCACAACCCGGCTCACCTGGGAGGATCTCATTCCAGTTGACACGGATGTAGCGGTCCCGGTCGGCTCGCGAATGCTCGTGCCAGAAGCCCAGCACGTGCATGAGCTCGTGCAGGACGATGCCCGGGCCCCTCTGGAGACAGCTGGGCCCCAGGGATACCACTTGCATCCCTCCACTGCGCCCTATGCTCGAGAA
The DNA here is from genome assembly GCF_028023285.1 of Balaenoptera ricei. Lineage (NCBI taxonomy): Eukaryota > Metazoa > Chordata > Mammalia > Artiodactyla > Balaenopteridae > Balaenoptera > Balaenoptera ricei. The sequence goes on along the minus strand of NC_082651.1, from coordinate 10,866,803 downwards.
GCACCTGCAGGGCCGTGAGAGTGCTGGGTGGGCACCAGCCCAGAGAATCTGCAGACCCAGGACCCTCACCCCTCCTCCCAAGACCTGGGATAAGTGGGCACCAACCGCTAGTCCCCATCCTGGGCTCTAGTCCCGAGCCTGCTGGCCCCAAGTCCCCTTACTGCCTGGCCCTCTGCGAACCCCCTTTCCAGCCTGCACTGCGAGGCGTTGGTGGGAGCCGATACTAACGTGGATGACGGAAGCAGCTCGTTACGTGAATGTCCGGACGTGGGGAGCCCCAAGTCAAAGCTCTCACCCACATTCTCTTAGGCCCCTAGCAAGCTAGGAATGCAGTATTGCCATCACCCCCATTTCAGAGAGAAGGCAGAAGGGGCTCAGAAGTTAGGGGGCTTTCCAGAGGCACCTGGTTCCTGCACTGTGGAACCCAGATCGGAGGCCAGGTCTGTCTCATGAAACCTGCACTCACTCCCCAGGCCACAAAATCTCCCCAGAGATGGAGCTGAGGGCTCTTTAAAGGAGAATCGAGCACCTCCTTGCCCACGTCTCCTCCACCTCCTGCCCTGAGCATCTGTAGGTCCAGCTCGCACTGGGCAAACCACTCAGATGGGCAGGGGTACTCTGGACCCGGGACAGAGGCCCAGACACAGGTTTTTGACAACAGCTTTGTTAATTCCAGGCTGAACTGAAGACAGCTGTGGCTCTCATCCTGCACATGCACGAGTACACACACTTGCACACATACCCAGAAGCACTTACCCAGACATGGGGACGATGGAAATGAAGTCCCTCTGGCCCTCGTAGGCAACAAACCTGATGCATGTGAAGCGTTCAAACTCAGCAAACGCCTCCAGGATGACTTGGCGGCTGGGCTTATCTGGAGAGGAGACACCCTGGCTGACGCCCCAGCCCAGCTGCTAGAGCCCTCGCAGCCCCTTGGAAGTTTGCACTTGGGGAGGGAACCAAGCTTCAGATCACTCCCCCGAAACGGAATGTCTAGAAAGGGCAGTGCGATGGTGTGGGGAGAAGAAAGCAGGGTTCCAGACAGACCCTGGCTGTGCGACCTTGGGCAGATCACTGTCCTCTGGACCATTTGGTCTTGAAATGGATCAGACAGTCCCTAGATGTACCTTTCCCATCAGCTCCTCCAGGATTTTAACCTCCCAGCTCAGGGGCCAGCAGGGATAGAAGCGCTTCTGGTAGAAGGGCTACTTGGGTGGTAGCAGTAGAAGGGGCGCAGAGATACAGGGGAAGAGGGAACAAAAACCCAGAGAGGAGCCTGGGCTGCATTGGGAATGAGGGGCTGGCTCACTCACCATACTTGCTGGAGAGCAGGAAGGGGACCTCCACTACGCCGCCGTTCTTGGGCCACTTGTTGTTGGTCGCCGAGAACAGCCGGAAAGGACTCTGAGGAGAGAGGGCGGCTCAGGGACCCAGGTCAGCCAAGCTTCCTGCCCCCAAGGGTGCCACACCTCCAGCCATGGGAGCCCGAAAGATGTGAGCAGCAGACCCCCCTGGGAACATGAGGGTGGCTGGTCATTAGAAGTGGGATAGAAGCTGGGAAGTCAGCGGGCCAGCTCCGTGAGTTACGACGCACAGCACAACCCTTTCTTCTACATAACATAGAACTTACAATTTATTCTATCAAGAAGAGAAACAAGACAAAAGAGGCTGGGGCTTCCCTGGTAGCGCAGTGGTTGAGAATCTGCCTGCCAATGCAGGGGACACGGGTTCGAGCCCTGGTCTGGGAAGATCCCACATGCCGCGGAGCAACCAGGCCCGTGAGCCACAACTACTGAGCCTGCGCGTCTGGAGCCTGTGCTCCGCAACAAGAGAGGCCACGATAGTGAGAGGCCCGTGCACCGCGATGAAGAGTGGCCCCCGCTTGCCGCAACTGGAGAGAGCCCTCGCACAGAAACAAAGACCCAACACAGCTAAAAATAAATAAATAAACTTGAAAAAAGGCCACAAGCAAAATTATTAAAAAAAAAAAGGAAGAGGCTGGCTAGGAATCCCAGCACCCCAGGGGGCCTAGTTCAGAGGGCTCAGCTCCACCAGCAGCGCCCCCCCCCCACTCCTTCCTGGAGCACAGCAGCCCACAGAGCTCCTCTGAACCTGCAGGTGGGAAGATGGGGACACGGTCCTCCTCGGGCTGATTCTAAGGCAACACCCATGGCCTTAGCAACTTTCTTTATTCTTCTGCCAACTCTGAAGCCTGGGCTTCAGAGCACCCCAGCACGTCCTGCCCCACTGGTACCAAAGGTTTTACTGGATCCTGCTTTTACCCCCGGCACTCACTGGGTAACTGGGAACAGGGGCCTTGCGCTGCCCCGGGGGTTCCCGCCCTGCCCCAGGCTGGCCTTCAGTCTTCGGCCCAGCCTTATGCTGTGCCATCAGTGGACAGCCTCAGACCTTGCTCACGCCAGGCCACTGTCCTATTCAGGAGACTTCTGCCCACCCTCGCCCCAATTTAGGCAAGTGTCTCCTAAAAGATGGCAATGCAAGTCGCCCCGATTCCCATCCAGGCTTCTCCCTTTCTGAGCCTGCCCCCACCCCTGGGCAGGATGGTTTCTGTGTTACTTCTTGTTCCGTCGTCCCGAGACCATTGCTCCCACCCCCGATGTTCCCCACAAACACCTCCCTATAGCCCCACCAGCCACTCTGCCAACCTGTGCTTACCTCTTCCTTTGTCCCGATACTCCCTGAGCACCTCCCCCGGGTAGGGTAGCAAGCTGGGTCTTGAAGGTCCAAACCCCCTCCTTCAGGAAGCCCTCTCAGGCTGACTGCTGCCACCACCCCAGAAGTCACCCTCCCTCAGGCTGGCTTATTCCTAACAGAACATTCGCTCTGACTTTGGCAAGAAGAGCTACGAGCAGCAAAGATGGATCCCTCACACGTCACCCCCCCGTGATGCCAAGGGGTGGACTCAAAGGCCTCTGACACTACCTGTGAGGTTATTTACACCCACGTGTGTGCACGCACGTTCACACTCACCGGCCGGAGGATGTCCCCCTCGAGGAGGAAGCTGCTCTCTGGGGTTTCCTCTGGGATGAGCCCTGGGAAGGAAGGGAGGGGAGCGTGTGGGTCCATGCCCTCCACAGCACAGACTCGAGGACAGGCCCAGGAGAGACCTTGGCTGCCAGGCCAAGCAACCCCAGGGTCTGTCCTCCTTCGGGCTCTGAGGCCGTCACACAGGCAAGTGACCTCAGGCAAGTCACACAGCCCCTGGGTCCCAGTCTACAAACGTGTGCAACGCTTCTCAGCCTGATCGCACCCTTCCCCTGCTCAGACGGTGCACTTCTCCTGAGATCCACACAAGCCAGGTCCAGGGACTTCCCTGGCGGTCCAGTGGTTAGGACTTCACGCTTCCACTGCAGAGGGCACGGGTTCGCTCCCTGGTCAGGGAACTAAGATCCCGCATGTGAGCCCATGGCGTGGCCAAAAAAAAAAAAAAAAAAATCCAGTCCCAGCTCCTGCGTCTGAGGCCCTCTGCTCTCAGGAAGACGCCATTTCTTCCAGCTGTCTTCATCCTCCGCTCCAGCCCAAGCCACACTCCTCAGAACACGCCCTGGGCTCTCCCGTCCCACCTCACCCTCTACCCATCGGTGTGATACTCAGGACCCTTACAGTGGCAAGTGACAGAAACGCCAGCCTGCACCACCATAGGAGGGTGTGTACTGGCTCCTGTCCTCCCCTTCCCCCCTCCCCCTCCCTCCAACCCCGTTCTCTGCCACAGCTGGCAGCCCTCTCCACAGCCTCTTTACTAGGATATCAGCCCCAGCAGGAATCTTAGAAGAGTGCCTGGCATCCTGGAGGTCGGGTTCCCCAGAAGCAGAGCCTGAGCCAGGGGGCCATCTGCAGGTGACTGATGGTGGGAGCAGGGAGAGCTGGAGAGCGCTGGGGAAGAGCCCCAGCCGGACCCCATCGGAGCTCTGGACCCCAAGTGGCACCACAGACTTATCCCACCTGGAGGCATGGGGCCAGACCCACGTCCTGTATGAGTCGCTGTGGCTGGGCCGCCCTGGGCAGGGGAGGGCATAGCTTCCCAGGCATCCCTGGCTGAGGGTCTCCAGCTGCGAGGCCTTAGCAGCCAACATTCCCAGCAGCTGGGGAGGGTGTAAGCCTCCCGGTAAAGGGCTTTATGGCCGGTACTACACTAGGCTCACAGGTAGTTGGGCCACCAGCAGCCCTGGCAGAGAGAATCCTCCACAGCAGCTGGAAAGCAATGCCGAGGAAGCCTCAGATTGGTCTGGAGATGGCCAGAACCAGTCACAGTGACCGAAAGGTGGCGAACTGCCCTGCTCAAGCTTTTCACAGAGGAAGGGGAGGGGCAGACCACATCCGGCAGATTCCCATCCCCTACGGCAAGGTCTCCCCCTACCCCTTACCCCCCAACCCCGTTCTGAACGCCAGTCTTTACTTCTACCGGCTTTGTCCCAGGTTATCTATACGTTCTCATTCTTCAGCTGAAATCCCCAGGCAGGGAGACCTGAGACTCACACTTCCTGGTCTTTGGACCTCCCCCCGACCCCCACCCCCACCCCACCCCCCCACCCCCAGCGCCTCACACCTGCAGGTCATCCTGCACCAGTTGGCTGACCTGTTTCCAAACAGCCACTAATGACTCTATTCAACACCAGACCTGGCCTGATAAAAGTACGGGGCCCTCCATTTTTTTTTTATAAACCTCTGGTTTTCCCCCTTCTTATAAAAGTAACAACCCAGTAGAGAAGATGCAGAAAAATAGACTTAAGAAGTTGCCCGTGATGGTGGTGGTGGGATGAATTGGGAGATTGGGATTGACATATATACACCAGTATGTATAAAACAGATAACGAATAAGAACCTGCTGTATAAAAAATAAATAAAATTCAAAAAAAAAAGAGAAGCTGCCCGTGGAGCCATTACTCTCCAAGACCCACTAAGAAAGCCGGCTCATTTCCTCCCAGCTTCTTCTGCTCTCTGAGCATTCAGCACAGTTTTCACACGCCACACGGACAACTTCATACCCCAAACCCCAAGAGAAGACACAGTGCCCTCACCTTGGTTAATCGCAGGGATGTCCTTATCCCAAGACGTCTGGGTCTCCTCAGGGGTGAGGTCTTCTGAGAATCTGGTCCCACAGACTCCTGAGCAGCGAGAGGCCGAGGGCACTCCTAGGATGAAACCTGGCCCAGACACACAGGTACATATGCACGATGGCCAGAGTGCCCCCAGTGGTGACACAGGATGACAGGACATGGGGTGGGGTGGGAGTGGGGTGTCAGACGGCAAGACCCAGGCCCTTCACAAAGACAGGTCTCCAGGAGGGAGTCCTGGGAGCCCTCCTGGCCTCCCCTGTCAGCCCCACCTGCTGCTGAAGCCTGAACAACTTTGAGGAAGGAGCTCCCTTAGCGGGACCAAGACTGGACTTCAAAAGGCAGCCCCTGGCTCTGGGAAGTCTGGGTGTGTATGAGGCGGGGGAGGGAGCAAGAAGGAGGAAGATGGGGACAGACCTCAGTCTCCAACGCTGACAGCTGGGTGCGGGCTAGCCTCAGACCCTGCCCCCTGCCCCCCTCGTCAGCCCAGGGGTCTGGAAATGGGCTCAGCCCGGGCAAGCCTGGCATGGCCAGCAGAGCATGAACGCCTGGAGTGTCACTCCTGCCCTCTCCTGCCAGGCAGGCCCTCTGCTCCCAGCGTCCTCAGGAGGTCCTCCCCGGGCCCCCCAGGAGCTGGTTTCTAGGAACATCCCTGGAAGCCCGTTCTCTGAGCCATGCAGATCAATTCACATCCTTTGCGGGCTCCAGCCACGCCCTCTGGCCGCCCCCAGGACTCCGCAGGCTAGAACCAAAACGACAGGGGCAGTAGGGCGAGGCAAACCACTTACCCGGCAAAGAGAGCAGAGCTAGCACCCATGGCCAGAGGCCTCCCATGCTCATGCTGCCGGAGATGGGCCGCTCTGGCCCCTCAGCTAGCAGGAGCACCAATTCCCACGAGATGAGGCAGCCTAATTACAAACTTATGGTCAACGCTCCCCGCCCTTAAATAGAAGCTTTTCCAGCCCTCACCTGCAGCCCCTCCCAACCAACCCCACCTGCAGCCCCGCCCTCTCCTATCTGGGCTTCGCCTCGCAGCCCAGGCCCGAGCCTTCCGGACCCTGGTCAGATCCTTCCCGGCTTGGCTGAAGTGGGCGAGAGGTGGGGAGGAGCCACGCACTAGGCACCCTGCGGGGGGTCCCACTTGGGGGTGTATCTCTTCGCAGGTCCCCTCCCACCACCAGGGGGCAGAGAAACGTCGCAGAAAAGTGAGAGCCGGCAGTGCTGGGTGGAACCTCATCCTCAAACCTGGGGAGGCCCCTTTCCTGCCCCTGCCCTGTGCTCAGACGTGGGGAAGACTACCTGAGACCCTGAGGCGCCCCCAGTCTGACTGTGGAAGGAGGAAAATGTCACTACGTTTTTATAAGCTTTTATTGTAGTATACCTACAGAACAGTAAACAATCACAAGAGCAGGGAGCAGTGAAACTCGCAAACTGAACACCAGGGACAACCAGCGCCCCCAGAGAAGCCTGCCTTGTGGAAAAGTGGAACTTCTGGATACCTAGACCCTCACATGGGTGCTACCCCTGTCACTCCCACAACAGCCTTACAAAGTCAGCATTTTATCCCCATTTCACAGGTGCAGGAATTAAAGCTCCTTACCCATATTCCCCCTCCTCTGTACCCCTTGGCCTCTCAAAAGGCCCATCCTTGGAGCCTGGTCACCAAGTGCCCACCTGGATTTAAATCCTGGAGTTGAAGGATCGGGGGACACCTTCCCCACCAACGTCCAGTGAAGGGAAACGACCGAGCCGAGGTCGCTCGGCATCTTGCCCTGGCTGGAATCCAGTGTTTCTCAAAAGGTAGGGGTCGGAATCATGGGGAGAATGTGATGAAGACAGGTGGCCCAGCTGCCCAGGAAGGGTGTTAACATTCGTAGGGATGGACAGAGCTGACTGCTTCGGATGAGTGCTCAGTAAAACAATCATAATCATAATCACCCTGCTCGGGTAGAGAAACAGATTCGTAGTTAAGAAAGGCAGTTTGTCTTGAGGGCATTGTGCTCAGTGAAATAAGCCAATCACAACCGGACAAATGGTGTATGAGTCCATTTACATGGGCTATCTGGAGAAGTCAGATTCAGAGGCAGATGGTGGAACAGTGGTTGCCAGGAGCTGAAGGAGGGGGAAATGGGGAGTTGTTGTCTAATGGGTACAGTTTCAATTCTGCAAGACGGAAAAGTTCTGGAGATCTGTTTCACAATAATGTGAGCGAACACGCTTAATGTTACTGAAGTGCACACTTAAAAATGGTAAAGATGGTACATTTTGTTACATATTTTTTACCACAATTTTAAAAATTTTAATAAATAAATTTAAAAGGAAGGGAGGGAGGGAGGGAAAGAAAAGAAGGGAAAGAAACGCAGTTTGCTTGAAAGGCCAACTTAAAAACACGGGGAGGGGAGGGTGCAGTGGTGGGGTGGAGACAGGATGCGATGAGGCAGGGGTGAGGGGCGGTGGGCAGCGGCCTCAGCCACCGGTCCTGTTTCATGTGAGAAGTAGCTGGGGGGCGGGAAGGCTCCGATGACTCAGGGCCCCAGATGCCCCCGACCCTCCCCGAGCTGGGTGTGGGCCTTGTGGACAGGTCCAAACAGACCCACTCATGGCCTGCAGAAGCCCTGATAACAACCCCTAGCTCTGCTCAGTCCCCGCCAGGGAGCACCTCACCCACACCCAGAGCAGAGGGAACAAGGCACAGCGGGCAGGCTTCGTCCCTCATTCGGCCGTGTGGAGTGGGCACTCACCCCCGCCAGACTCCGGGCACAGGGCCAAGCAGACCACAGGCCCTGCCCTCACCAGCGGCCAGGCTGGTCGAGGTGCACAACTACACACCTGAAAACCTTCGCTTCTCGGACCTTCAGTAACTAACATTTCTGGGCTAAGCCTTTATCTGGATTGACTGGAGTAACTCTCAACACCACCCTAAGAGGTGGGAGCTAATGACAAAACCCCATTTTACAGACAAGGAAACTAAAACACAGAGAGGTAAAGCCAAACAGGCCCCCTAACTGTCAAACTACACTGCCCCGCTCAGGGGTGCCCTACCAGGCACTCAGAACACCTGGAGCAAGAGTCGCCGTTCTGCAGGGGTGACGCCTGCACCGAGTTTGGAAGGACAGAATAGAGTGAGCCAGATGACACTCCGAGCGGCTGGGAGCATCCGAGAGGAGGCTGATGCGGGAGCTGCCCTCACTGAGCTGTCCTCGAGGGCCTCAGCACCCCCTGCTCTCGGGCAAGTCACAGCACCCCCTTTCCAGCACCCTCCACGTCTGGCTCAGGCTGGGCTCATGTCTCATCGGCGGTCCACGCTGGCCACGTAACCAATGTTCAGTGAAGACACGGTAGTTGATGGGTGTGGAAAACAACTAAGCCCATCCCAGGTGACCTGTCCTCCGTACCAGACACCAGGCCACATGCTTTCTGGGGACAGCAAGGAGCTCTGGCTCAGGGGCTGCCATGACCCCCGGCAGGGACAGGCATTCTGAGACCTGGGGACCCAGCCCGGAGGTGTGGGAGAAGAGGTGACAGGCTGCACTGCCCCAACGTGGGCGCACGTCACACACAGCCCAGGGAAGCCACACGCACGGGCACATGCAGACATGCAGGCATGTAGGAACATCCGGGACACATAGGTGTGTGCAGGCCAAGAACAGACACCCACGCCCAGAGGAAGAGCCACACACGTGGCTGCACACACACACACACACACACACACACACACGTCCATCCACATGCTCCAAAAATGTAGTGGGGTCTGACCAGGGCAGTGCTGAGTCCAGCTCTGAATGGTAAACACAGTCTTCTCCCCAACAGGACCGAAGCTGGTAACTGGAATAAGGCTGGAGCCAGCCTCCCAGAAACCATCACTTTCAGCTCTGGAGACAGAAGGCTGCCTAGGGAAGGACACCAGCACAGGGAGGACCGGGCTGTGCGGTGAGGTCACCCCTGCACCTTCCTCCTTCCATTTTCCAGACCCCGCCACACAAGGGAAGGGAAGGTCTGATTAAGAAACAGCTTTGGGGGACTTCCCTGGTGGTGCAGTGGTTAGGAATCCGCCTGCCAATGTAGGGGACACGGGTTCGAGCCCTGGTCCGGGAGGATCCCACATGCCGCGGAACAGCTAAGCCCGTGTGCCACAACTGCTGAAGCCCGCACGCCTAGAGCCCGTGCTCCACAACAAGAGAAGCCACCGCGATGAGAAGCCCGTGCGTCGCAACAAAGAGTAGCCCCCGCCCGCCACAACTAGAGAAAGCCCGCGCGCAGCAACGAAGACCCAACGCAGCCAAAAATAAATAAATAAATAAATTTATCAAAAAAAGAAAAGCAACAGCTTTTGAGCACTTCCCCAGGCACTGACTTGACATCAGACACTTGAGAAGTTGTTTCTCAAACAAAATAATATTTTATTGACACATCCTCAATGTTCCGTATAAATATAAAGTGCTAAGTTTCCCACCCCCGCCCACAGGGCTGGGAGGAAGTGGGGGGAGGGAGTGTTAAATGTCAGTTGAACACAAATATGTTTCCAGCGCCAACACAGGCGTGAAACGCTCACGTACACACGCAAGCAAGAGGTCCAGACACAGCATCCGCATCACTTCCCCGAGCCCCACACAGGGCTCAGGCTCCAGGCCCTGGCGTGGACCACCCCACACGCAGGGCTCCTGGTTGTCACAGCTTGTTCCTTAGAGCCCTCAGGCTGCCGAGGGCTCCAACACGGTGATCGGACCAGTGGGAGTCGTGGGTGTAGAGTCCAGTTGGTTTCTGTCAGAGGACAGGGGAGGAGGGAAGCAGACACGCCCTCCATCCTCCTTCCGGAATGAGGAACGACGGGCGGCCCTCAAACCCCCAGCAGAAGAGCACCAGGTGAGAAAGTCCAGCATCCCTGCATCCAGCGTGCCCACCTGGGGGCTTTTTGAACGCCAAGGAAGAGGCAGAGCTCCCTGAGGTGAGGGGGACAGTGGGGAACCGGGGCCCCCACTGTCCCCAGGAATCAGGCAGCTCTGTGTGCCTCCGCCCTGGGGGGGAGCCAGCATGGTGGGACCCAGCCTCAGTGACAGAGCACCTGAGTCTCAAACTGCAGCAGCTGCCCCATGAAACCGAAGTTGGGGGAGATGACTCCCCGGCGTTGCTTAACAAAGTCGAAGGCCTCGTCCAGCCTCACGCGGTGACTCTGTATCAGGTACGCCAGGCAGATGGTGGCGGAGCGCGAGATGCCCGCCTGGCAGTGCACCAGCACCCGGCCTCCGCTGTTCTTCACCGAGTCTGCAAGGGAAATGGGCGAGGGGGGTCAGACGGGAAGGTGGGCAGGGAAGGAGACAGGTGCCCCAGCCCCTTCCCCTGGGGCTCCACCAGGCCCTGGGGCTGAGGCCCGCCTCTTACCAATGAAGCCAATGGCCTCCTGGAACCAGGCGCTGATCTCCACCATCTGATTGTCCTCCACCGGGATGCTCTTGTAGCGCAGCAGGCCCTCGAAGTGGTTGGGGCAACTGGCTGAGACGTTGAGGACGGCTGTGATGCCGCAAGCCTGCAGCCCCTGCAGGTCCGACGAGTGGCTGCAGCTGCCCAGGTACAGGTAGGGCAAGATCTCCACAGGGCCACCCTGCACGGGAAGGGGAAGGGACAGTGGTGAGGTCTCAGCCCAGGCCTGGAGGGCTTGAACACCAGCGGGACAGAGACAGGGCAGACTGGCCCAGGCAAGAGGAGCTCTTAGCCAGGGATCCCTGCCTAAGGATCAGACTCCGGAATACCAGGAGGACCCAGGGGGACATACAGAGATACACACACAAAGATACACACATTCCCCTCAAACCCCCAAAGGATGCTGCTCACAGGACATAGGCAGACTCACAGAGATGCACACCAGCAACGCCCGCCAGGCACACACAAAGGTGTGCTCCCATTTGGGGGCGGAAGCACACACACACACACACACACACACACACACACACCCCTAGGTGACCGTGGACATGGACAGAATCCTTCCCCAGAGGCGCCTACCCTGCATGACACTGACAAGGAGCCCTGATCTCAACTCACCTGGTCATACGAGGGAGCCCTGGGGTCGGAGCGGCTGTTTTCGGGCGGCATCGCGGGGCCGGGGGACTCAGAGCACAGATCGGGGCAGCAGGCTTGAAAGCTGTCGAAGCCTCCTGCAAGGAGGACCAAGACACGGTTAGCCGGGAGGGCCCGGCGGGGGTCGGGGACGGGGCGGGGAACGAGGGCGGGCCGGCGCTCACCCGGCAGGAAGCACACGGCGGTGGGTCCGGCGCGGGTCTCGTGCAGCAGCGCGGCAAGCAGCGCGTGGGCCGGGCCGTCGGGCTGGATCTCTGCCACCGAGGCGCTGCCCTCGTCCAGCACCACGGCCCGCGCCAGCTCCCCGCGGGCCAGGCGCGCCCGCAGCGCGCGGTCAGGCAGCAGGCAGGCGAGGGCGGCGGCGGGGGTACCGCGCGCGCGGCGCCGCAGCAGCGCGTTCCAGGGCACCGGCCGCGCGGCGCGCACGTGGCGGCGGCAGAAGGCCAGGAAGGGGCGACAGTCGAGCAGCAGCGTGCGCTCAGCCTCCCGCGGCTCCCGCAGCAGCGCGCCCAGCGCCGTGCAGTCCAACTCTCTCGCCGCCTCCAGCCCCATGTCTGCCGGCCCCGTGCAGCCTCCTCTCCCCTCTTCCCGCACCTCTTCCTCTCCTTCCCCCTCTCCCCGCGAGCGCTCCGGACTCTCGCGGCTGCCGCGCTGCCCGAACCGTCTGTTCCGGGCGCTGTGTTCAGCGCTGGGGCTTAAGTAGCCGTGGGCCGGCCTCCCGGGTCACCATATAAGGGCAAAGCAGGAAGGCGTCGGCGCCTCCCTCGCGGCCTCAGGCGGGGCGCAGGCTGGGCGGGCCCGGGACTGGGACCGGCTCTGGGGGAGGGGGTGCACTGGGAGAGGAAGCCGGGCACCAGCTCTGAAGGGAAGGTGTTTGGCCAAACGCCCACCTCCCACCTTTGCGCCCCAGGACTCTTCCTGAGCGCTCCCACCCCTGGACCTGCTTCGCGCCGCTCGGTCCTCGGGCACCCGGCTACTCAGATAGATACAGGTCCGCATCCCCGGAGACCTCGGAGCCCGTGGTGCCCCTCGCCCTGCTTCCTCTCCCTTTTCCCTGTTCCCTTAACCTCCCAGGGTTTCCCCCCTCCTAGGAATCTGCTACAACAAAAATTGACTTCTGTCTGTTGCCACGGATGATTTCCGCACTGGAGGATGGGGAGCCGTGCTTTGATGTACCTTTTCTCTTCTGCTTAGAGACCCTGGGCCTGAGTGGCTTTATTTCCCCTCCCCCTCCCCCGTTTCATGGCTGAGACCAGCACTCGGGGTTTTGCAGCTGCTCAGTGCCCAGAATGTCGTCCTCTGAGCCCAAGACCCTGAGCACTGGCATGAGGAGGACGTCTGGGCCTTGGCATGGGGGGAGGCGGGGGGGCCCGGGACGACTTTCCAGTTATTAGCGGGACAAGGGCTTCTTCCCCTGGAGCCCAGGGAAACCCCAGGGGCCCAGGGTGAAGCACTTCCCGAAGTCACAGGCCAGCTCTGAAGGGGAACTTTGCTGACGCTGCTGGGCTCTCCCTGGGGCCTTGTGGGAATTTCAGGAGCCTCACCAAGGGGAAGAGGGAGAAGAACTACCAGAATCTGCCTCCCCCACTCCCCCCCGCCACGTCCTCCCTAGGCCTGCAGCGGACCCCCTGGACAGCAGGGACCCAGGACTGGACTGGAGCAAGGCGATGACCGTAAGACTGGGAAGCTAGTTAATCCGCATCCCTTCTGCCTGCCCCCAACTCAGCTGCCAGCCCTGGGGCCGGATGTGGTGAGCCCCAGGTGTGTGTGGGGGGACCTGGGCCCCTGCACTGGGGCAAGAGATGTTGGCAGCTGAACTCCTCCGAAGCAGGGACATTCAGGTACATGGGGACAGTGCCCTGGAGTGGGAGCCACCCCCATCCCCGCCTTAGCTGCATGGGATTTTAGAACCCAACCCCCTAGGCTCCCACTCCCCTGAGTCACTACTCTGTGCCCTTTGTAAGACCCTTCCAGCCCTACTGCAGACCCCTAGGTCCAGACTGTCTTGGAGGGCTACCACTAGGACCCGTCATGGACCCCCAAGCCCTCCACTTGGATTGTAAACTGTAAACTCTTCCCCGTGGTGTGTTGATGTGTCTGTGTGTGTGTGTTGGAGCATCATCTGTTGCTGGAGACAGAGCTGGTAGCTTGTGTGTGCTGCGAGGGAGAGGGGATACGGGGGAGAGAAGCTGCAAGGACTCCAAAGAGTCTTGGGGGCAGTTCACCCTCTCAGGCCTCAGTGTTCCCACCTGTAAGATGGGAGTGTATAATAGACCAACTGCTCACCTACACTGGTTCCGAGGCTCTGAGGCTGTGGCAGTGCCTGGACACCTGCAATGTTCCGTCCCTCCCTCCCAGGCCAGTCTGGAGGCTGATGCGGCAGAGCCCACAACAGAGCCGAGGAGTCTGGGCCACAGATCCCAGCGACTGATAAGGGCCCTTATCGTTGGCATCAGCCCGGCAAATGACTTAGTGGCTGACTCCAGGGGTAAATTACAGAGCACACAAAAGGATAGCAGGTCCAGTCTTGCTGACCCATGGGGCTGCTGTCACCTGCTCTGCTGGGAGACATGGGCTTCCAGCTCCACGGGGAGGAGCAGAGAGGACTGGCCAGCTGGGATCCTGGCTCAGTCCAGCCGCGTAGGGGCTCCAGACCCTGGACTCCCACGCCGGGCTGAGCCTCTTCCCCTCCTGGGGAGAATGGCATGCACCTTGCTGGGAAGTCCCACGTGGGAGTGGGAGTGTGTTGGCAAAGGTTTGCGCTAGTGACACAGTGCCCAGTTGCCCTGCCCAGCGCTCTGGCCAGGACCAGTGACTTCCACCCAAGGTGACTACATGTATGTACCCCCATCAATGCCACTGGCTTTGGGGTGTCCCCTTTGCAGCTCCGGAACACAGGCTCAAGGAGGCCTGACTTAGCCATGAAGGAGGGGCTCCCCTTGGCCTCTTTCCCCTATTCCCAAACTAGGGAAACGCCCACCCCCATAACTGGGTGAAAGCCCAAGCTCGGGGTAAGGAGAGAGTGGGAAGAAGATGGAACCCAAGTCCCACCCCCACTTCTGCTCTGACTAAAGATCCCCCCACCCTTGGTGAGTCATGGCCCCGGCATGTCTCTCCCCCTCTGCCACCTCCTCAAGGACCACCATTCCCCAGCAGAGACGAGGCAGGGGTCTGGACGCGTGGGTGGAGAACGTGTGAGGAGGGGTCTCCATTACACTGGCTGCCCCACAGGTCGCAGGTCCCGGAGGGATGACCCCGCTCCTCTTCACTAGGTGGTAAAGGGACAGCAGGGCCCAGGGATGGGGGGATGGTGCCATATTCGGGTTTTGGGGGGCTTTGTTTCCCTGGCCTGGCTGTTACAGAGCCGACACTATCAAGCAAGTTTGGGGCTCAGCGTTTTTTTTTAATTAAAATACCCAACTGGAACAAATGATGATTCTGTGCCATTCTTGTTTGTAACCATCTATTTCGATGGCTGTTTATGTGTCACTAGCCTCCTCCCTTTGGGTTTTGGGTCTTTCCCTGCCCCCCACCCCGCCCCCAGCCCCATGCAGAGCGGCTTCCCTTCCACAGAAGCACGAAGCTCTGTGCTGATGCCGCCTTGCGTTGTGTTGTGTTCTTGTGTTGTCCTCCCTCCTCCTTCCAAACCCATACCCCAAGCAGATACCCCTGGGAGAGAGGAAGGAAGGAATGGTGTGACTATGATCCTTAGGTCCAGGCAGGTATGAAGGTGAGAGTAACAAGTGACAGCCACCCCCAGCCCGCCTGAGCCGTGAGTCAGGATGATGACAGGCTTCCTGTGCCAGGCCTCTGCCGAAGGGGCATGGTGGCCACTCCCACAGGCTCCTGCCAGGCGAGGACAGTGACTCCACACTCTGCGACGATGGCCCTGTCCAGCACGGCGGGGAAGGCGGGGAGGGGCCCGTGAAGGAGAGAGTCCCCTTGGGCAGCCAGCCCTCTGCAAGGTAGACTCAGAAGTGGCCACATGTGGCTGAGGGGACTGGCGTCTGTCCCCACACGCATGTGTCCCATCACTGGGGCAGCCTTGCTGAGGACCCTCTCCTGGACACGATGGATATATGAAGAAGAAAGTCTCCTAGAGAACAGACTTGTGGTTGCCAAGGGACGGGGGGATGGGGAGGGATGAATTGGGAGTTTGGGATTAGCAGATGCAGACTCATATATAGAATGGATAAACAACAAGGTCCTACTGCATAGCACAGGGAACTGTATTCAATATCCTGGGATAAACCATAACGGAAAAGAATATGAAAAAGAATGTATATATATATATACGTATATATATGTGTGTGTATATATATATATATATGTATAACTGAATCACTTTGCTGTACAGCAGAAATTAACACAACATTGTAAATCAACTATACTTTGATAACATAAATTTTAAAAAAAGAAGAAGAAAGTCTCCATTTGGGGCTGGTGTGGCTTTCATGCCTCTCAAATACTCGCTTTTCCTCATTTAAAAAAAAATATTCATTTATTTATTTGGCTGCGTAGGGTCTTAGTTGCAGCACGCGGGATCTTTCGTTGCAGCACGCGGCCTTCTCTCTAGTTGTGCGTGGGCTCCAGAGCACACAGGCTCAGTAGTTGCAGCACATGGGCTCTCCAGTTGTGGCGCACGGGCTTGGTTGCCCCGTGGCATGTGAGATCTTAGTTCCCTAACCAGGAATCGAACCCATGTCCCCTGCATTGGAAGGCTGATTCTTACCCACTGCACCACCAGGGAAGTCCCTGCTTTTCCTAGTTTTAACAAAGGCTCCGCACCTTCTCTAAGCATCCACATCCAGGTCACACGTTCCTTTCTATATTTATTCATTTACCCGGCCCTTCATTCAAAAAATATATGTTGAGTACCTGTTACATGTCAGGTACTGTTCTGGGTTCTGGAGGTACAGCAATAAATCACAAACCACTGCCCTTGGGGAGCTGAAGTCACTGTTTGAATATTACTTTGGGGACCATCTTGTACTCATGGTTATTCACCTAGAGTAATGATATAATTTCCTTTAAAAATAAATTTTAGGTTTGTGAAAACTGAGTTGGACGGTACAGATGGTATCCAAAGATGTTAAAAAGTGTGATGCAGGAAGAAGACGCCAGAGTCTTTGCCCAGGAGGGCAGCCCTGCGGTCCCTTCCAGCTTTGGTGTGATGCGCTTCTGTGGGGTCTGGTTCTCCCTCCTGCCACAGTCTCCCATCAAGAAAGGAGGCTGACCATCGACAGACGAATGGATAAAGAAGATGTGGTACATATATACAATGGAATATTACTCAGCCATAAAAAGGAACAAAGTTGAGTCATTTGTAGAGACGTGGTTGGACCTAGACTGTGTCATACAGAGTGAAGTCAGTCAGAAAGAGAAAAACAAATACCGTATATTAACGCATATATGTGGAATCTAGAAAAATGGTACAGATGAACCAGTTTGCAGGGCAGAAATAGAGACACAGATGTAGAGAACAAATGTATGGACACTAAGGGGGGGAAAGTAGGGGGGGAGATGAACTGGGAGATTGGGATTGACATGTATACACTAATGTGTATAAAATAGATAACTAATAAGAACCTGCTGTATAAAAAAAAATAAATAGAATAAAATTCAAAATAATTTTAACTTAAAAAAAAAAAAGGAAGAAAGGAAAGGAGGCTGAGGCACAGAGGGGAGAGGTGGCCACAGCCCTGAGGAAGGGAATCTGGGAGAGCCCAACCCATTGCCAAGGCCAGAGATGGCTCTGCTTGTTGGAGTCCCTGCCGGCTCCATGGGCATGTCCCTCAAGGGGATCTGGGTTTGGCTGCACCCCTAGATGTGCCTGGGGTTGGAGCTAGAGGAGACACAGGCTCCCTGATCTCTTCCCCTGGCAGGCACCCACTCCCAGCACACCCCTGGCCCCCAACCCATGGCCACCGCCGCTATTAAACTGGTCCCGTTCCCACCTGTCGGCCAGAGATGCCCTTGGCTTGGGCCCAGGTAGACAAGAAGGGGAGAGGATACGTTGCTAAGGAAGAGCTCTGTCACTAGCGGTAACGATTGGGCAAGAGGTGTGGGATTCTCAGAAATGTGACCACACCGCGGTCACAGGGCTTCCCCACAGCCAGAGGTGGGTGTAGTGTGAAGGGTAGCAAGGGGACTTCGAGGCCCAGAGGATCCAGAGACTACTCCTTCCCACCCCATCACCCCTGACACCTTTACCTCCATCAAATACCAGCCCGGGCCACTCCCCTGAAGACCAGCAATACCATGAACAGTGGGGCAATGGCAACAGTGGTGTGCATCAGGGAGCCATAGGGGCTCTGGAGCCACATTGCCTTGGCTCAAACACAGCTGGGCTGCTTCCTTGCTGTGTGGCCTTGGGCAAGTGATTTAACCTCTCTGTGCCTTCTTAAACAATAGCAATTACTAGCACTATGCTAGGTGTCTTCTAGGCATTACTGCCTCTAAGCTTCAGGGCTTGGGGGCGGCATCGTTACCCTCACTTTGCAGATAGGAAAACCGAGGCCTAAAGGGGTTATAGGTGGCTGAACCAAGGCCACCCAGCCTGTAAATGGGAGCACTGGGTTTGGAACCTGGGCTTCAACCACTAGATTGCCCTGTGTCTGGGCCCACTTGTGTCGGCATCCACCCCTCCACCAGCGCACACCTCCTGCCAGGTCTCGTCTCTTTATCATGACAACCACACAACTAACACTGATCAGCGCTTGCCCTGTGCCTGGCCCCGTTCTAAGACCTTTACAGGAGTTACTGCATTTAAACCGCAGTGAGCGCTAAGGGGTGGGAGTGATTGGTACCCCAAATACAAATGGGGAAACCAAGGCACCAAGGGGCTAACTGACTTAACCCAAACTGTCACAGTTAGTAGATGGTAGAGCCAGAGTTTGAACTCACAATTTTGTGTCCCTCCTGCCTCTGGAATCCAGGTCCCCACCCCACCTGCCCAGCCTCTTCCCATCCACCTCCCACCCTCACCCAAGCCTTCCTATCTCTGTGCTGGGCTCTGGCCACGCAGGCTGTGCTCTCACGGGACCTTGCTATTTTTAGGTCATCCGTGCTGTCTCCTCAGCTCAGCTACAGACTCGTTGGGGATGCACAGGCCATGGGGAAGCACAGAGCACAGTTCACGGTGGGAGACTGATGATGCATCTCTGGAGATGTGGTGACTTGTCCCTATGCCCTCAGCTAGCCGTCAAATAGGAAGTTGATTACAGAGGAAGTTGAAAACCCACAACGTTGGACAAAGGTCAGCGTCAGGATGGGGCCCTGCCGCGCCCTTCACCCCCAGCTTGCCCCGCTCCAGGGCAGAAGAGATGCCCTCAGGTCCCCAGAGCAGAGGATGGTTCCAGAGAGTAAACATGCCAGCACGTGAGGGGAAGAGCCCCCTTGTAACTTGTGCAGGGAGCTAGGTGTCCTGGGGTCAAGAGCGAGCGCTGTCATATAAGGGGGAGGGGGGTGGGAGAGGGTTGGATTGGGAGTTCGGGATTAGCAGATGCAAACTGGTATATACAGAAAGGATAAACAACAAGGTCTTACTGTATAGCACAGGGAACTATATTCAATATCCTGTGATAAACCATAATGGAAAAGAATATGAAGAAGAATGTATATATGTGCAACCGAATCTCTTTGCTGTACAGCAGTGATTAACACAACATTGTAACTCAACTATACTTCAATGAAAAAAAATTAAATAAAAAACAAATAAATAAAAGGCATTCTTCACTAAAAAAAAAAAAAAGAGTGAGCTCTGCCAGCACAGCTCAGAGGCCCTGGGCTCACTGGGTGCCGCTGGGTTCCCTCGGGTCCCAGCACTCATACGCTCACTGGGTATTCAGAGCCAGGCTCCGTTCTGGGTGCTAGAGCTGCACCACAAACAGGACAGATCAGTTTTCTGCCCTCATGGGGCTGACCTTCCAGTGGCGAAACAGAAACTAGACCAGTAAATTTAAATAATAAATTTAAAATTTAATAATAAAATAAAATTTATTATTAAATAATAGAAATAAAAATAATAAACTAAAATAATAATAAATTTTAATAAATTTAATAATAAATTTAATAAATAATAGGGGGGAGGAGAGAAATAGGTGAGGGAGATTAAGAGGTACAAACTTTCAGTTGCAAAATATATGAGTCACGGGGATGAAATGAACAGTGAGAGGAATACAGTCAATAATTTTGTAATATCCTTGTAGGGGGACAGATCATCACTAGACTATGGTGGTGATCCTTTTGAAATGCCTAGCAATATGGAATCACTCTGTTGTGTAAGAGGAACGAACATTGTGTTGTAGTTCAATCATACTTCCAAAAAAAACACACGAACAAATGCACAGAAAAGTAGATCAGATTTGTGGTTACCAGACGTGGGGAGTTGGCAGGGGAGGGGATGAAGACAGTCATAACGTACAAGCTGCCAGTTATAAGGTAAATAAGTGCTAGGGATGTAACCTCCAACATGATAAATGTAATTAACGCTGCTGCATGTTATACATGAAAGTTGTTAGAAGAGTAAGTCCTGAGTTCTCATCACAAGGAGAAAATATATTTTCTCTGTTTCTCTAATTTTGTATCTATATGAGATGATGGATAGTCACCAAACTCACTGTGGTCATCGTTTCACGATGTATGTACGTCAAACCATGAGGGTGTACGCTGTAAATGTATACAGTGCTGTATGTCAGTTATGTGTCTATAAAAGTGGAAGGAAAAAAAACAATGAGCTCATGTCATACAAGGGCAGGTGCTGTGGATGTAGCCCCAGAGGGGAATGAGATAGAGCAGGGGGAGGCCTCTGGGGGGAGTGGTCTTGGAGCTGTAACTTGAGGGATGAGAAGGGGCCGGTCAGGAAGGGGGCAGGGAAGAGCAGTCCGAGCCAGCAAGTGGAGGTACGGGGAGAGGGGAGGGACAAAGGCCCTGGGGTGGAACAAGCTGGCAGGCCCCAAGAGTTGCTGGGCGGACGCCTGGAGAGACAGGTCCCAGCAGCCTCACAACCAGCTCCTGTTGGGTCTGGTCGGCCTGTGTGAGTCTGATTTGATTAAAAGGACAATAGGAATCCTTGGAGGGTCTTGATTAAGTAGGGCAACCCAATCAGAACAGCCCCTCCAGCTGTGGGTGGAGAATGGCGTGTGGCCACAGGGAGGTCAGGGGACCGTGACTGCACAGGGGTGTCAGGGAAAGTGGAGGTGGAATCCAGGGTCAGGTGCGGGGAGAAGGGACAGGAATTACGGACAGAGCAGAGGAGGAGGGCTCCCGACTTTGGGCTGACTAGGAGAATGAGGAGGCCCAAGCCTTCCTCCCCTCCCTCCTGCCCCCGGCCCTGCCTGGGCACCCACTCCACGCGACCGGGGACTCAGGAGCCAGCGAGGGATGCCGGCTGCTGCGTGCACCCCCGCCACCCCAGGACTTGGTTTTACAACTGGAAGAGGGACATCGTGAGGGCAAAGGGCAGAGAATTGAAGTTGCCCACGGGGCCACAGCCAGAGAGGAGCTGGGGGCCGAGGCTGGGGTCACAGCAGCACAGATGGCTGGGGGTCAGAAGCCAGAGAGGAAATGCCCGGAAAGGATTAGGGAGGATTAGGTCCCCACATCGGATTATGCTGCCCTTGAACATGACAGCTCCTGATAAAGCTGAAGCCATCACGGCTCAGAGAGTCGCCCTGGACATCCACAGACACATATAGACACACAGACACACACTCACACCCCGTCCTTGTACACACGTTGTCACACGCATCACACATGTTCAAAGCCAAGCCCCCTCCCATCACCCGTGGACACTTGCACACGCCACTGGGAAGTGGCTTCCCCAGCCCCAGGACAGCCCCCAGAAGCCCCTCCACGAGCGGTCCTGCCCCAGCGGCTCCAGGGGCCGATCCACAGACCTGGCTCCGGGGCCTACTGCATCGTCTCACAGACACCCACCTGCCTGTGCTGCCCGCCAACCTTCACACCTGACCGCCCCCCCGAGACTTGCCCCTGCCCACCGGCGCCGCGCCCCGTTTAACATGGAACACCATCCGGTCTGGATACAAGTGCCCAGGATCATTTCTCGCTCAGATAGTTCAGATGTGACAGTCCCCTTCCCGGCCTAGCTGCCCCACCCTGTCTGCGCTGCCACAGAAAAAGCTGGCTCTCCGACTGGTGCGCGTCCAAGCGGGGCGATTCCTCTTCTGGAGCCACACACACACACACACACACACACAAACATTCACACACACACATTCTCACACTCACACACACATTCACACACAGACACACACATTCACACACACACACAACTTGCAAGGTGGTCCCATCATCAGTGCTGTTCTTTGGCGGGGATGTCACCTTGAGGTTAAACAAGATGGCCCATATTAGTGGTAAGTGCCCCCCTGGGTATCAGGCACTGTGCTAGGTGTCCCAGGGACACTTCACTATGCGCTGGGCTTTGTGTCATCCCTACCAACGCAATTCCTTGGAGCCCATCCACTGCCCCAAGTCAGGAACCCCGGCTCCAGGAAAGGGCGGCCCAGCCAGAGCTGCCCAAGGAGCCAGGCCGCATCCTCAGCGGACCCTTCTCGAGCATCCCACCCAGGAAAGGTTCTCCCTGCTGCCCCTGCTCCTTTCTGGAGTGTAACTCTCGCCAGCGTGACTCACACACAGCCAGGCCTGGGCAAGGAGTGCCTGCCTCAGTCCCCCCAGGGGCAGGGGCAGGGGCAGGCCTCCAATTTAGTCTGAGACAGGAAAGGCCCCTGGAGGCTAGGCCAGGCAGAGGCAGTAGTGACCTAGGCCCAGCTTCCCAGAGCCTGCAGGGGCCAGGCACGGCCAGATGCCCGGTGTTCCTGCCATCATGCGGCTGCAGGATCACCCGGCAGTGGGGAGGGCAGGAGGCCAGAACGAGGCCCCAGGCCCCAGGGTGCAGCTCCAAAGACGATAGTAATTAGGCCAGGAACCCAGGCAGCTGGAGCTTCCCCACTGCTGGTCTGGTTGCTGAGGGCGAGGGAGGGACGCCAGGGACACAGGAGGGCCAGGGAGGATGTGCTGTCCCTGCCTGGACCGCATAGGAGGACCCACAGAAGGGCAGGGGCGGTGCCCCGGGGAGGCATCTCGTGCAGCCTCCAGAAGGGCCTGCAGCTGGGAAGCCACCTGCCCCTCTTCCTTCTCTCTCGGTTCCCTTCACCCATGCTAGTGCTCGGGCTTTCTCCTCTCAGGCGGCTCTCCTCTACTCCTCCTCCCCCTCCCCCCTTCCCTCCTCCCCCACCCCTCCCCCCTCCCCTCCTCCCTCAGCCCCTCTCTCCTCCCCGCCTCTTCAGGCTGCTTCCCATCTTCAGTCTTTTTACTAAATATACCGCTTCTGGCAGAGGCGGCAGAGGGAGGTGGATGGGGCAGTGAGTTGAGGCAGAGCCCCTGGTGCTGGCAGCCTGGCCCCAATCTCAGCGGCTGACCCTGGGCAAGCCCCTCCCCCCAGGACTGGGGCCTCCTCGTGTGGACGGAAGGCCTGGGGCCCCTGATGGCAGCGCCTGGCTGAGTGTGGAGCCCACCTCTCCCTGCTCAGAGACCACGTGCGGTGACGGGCCAGACCCCACTCCTGGGCGTGGCCTTGAGGGCTCACCATGACCCCCTCCCACTCTGCATCCCCACTTCCAAACTCTGCCCTTGCTGTTCCCTGTCCCCGGATCGCTGACACCACCTTCTCCGGGGAAACTTCCCTGGGCCCTAACCCAGCCCCTGCTGACTTCTCCTCGCACCAGGGTCTCTGGGAGCACCCTCCGTCCTGCCCTGCGGCCCTGCACCCATTCCAGACCCAGCACAGGTGCCTCTCCAGCCTGGGACACACACCTTGTGGGCAGAGGCGGGTGGGCAGCCTCGGCCAGCGCAGGATCTCAGCCATCACTCCCTGGGCACCAGGGTCCACCCCAAGCTCAGCCCCAGCCAGGCCTACCCTCAGCCTGAGGCACTTGTCTATTAAGGCAGAAGGGGTGAGAGGAAACCAGCACCATGAGGGGCAACGGTCAGAATGCAGAACTTTCCCCACCCCCCCCCATAGGGTAGTTGCCCCAGACCCTTTTCCCTCTGGGCACCGAATCCCCTCCTTGAGGCAGGGGGATGGCAAACATGACCTAGACAGGAGCCGGCACAGGATGCTCACCAGGTAGAACAAGGTTTTCTGGTAGTTCCCCAGGCCCCAGAAGTACACTTCCCTGCCCCTTCTCCACCCATCAGGCCCCGCTGCCCAGGCCTCAGACTCCAGACCAGAACGTCCACTTTGCTGATGGGCCCCCTGGGAGCCACCCAGAAGCTCTCCCACATTCCCCAGGTCCTGGAGGCCAGACCGGCGCTGGATACGGCTGGTGCCTGCCTTCTGCAGCCCCACTCGAGACCCCAGGGGCTTCCTTGACTCTGTTCCAGCAGCCCCAGGCATCTGGGTGTTGCCTCATTCTGGCTGAAAGCAAGAACCACTTGGCAGGGACCTTCCCCCTGGCGGTCCAGCGGTTAGGACTCCGCACTTCCACTGCAGGGGGCCTGGGTTCCATCCCTGGTCGGGGAGCTAAGATCCTGCAAGCGGCGTGGCACGGCCAAAAAAAAAAACCACTTGGCAATGTTTTCAAACTCACACTTCTTGTGACCTACCATGTGCTAACTAGCCACATTCCATCACATCCTTATCAGTTTTACCTCACTTTAAGAGACAGGAATTACTCATTCCCCTTGTTTTGCAGATGAAAAAACTGAGGCTCGGAGGTTTTCCCTAGTGTGCTCGGGGTGGGACGCCAGCCCTTTCTTTCCCCACAGAGTCCCTGTGCTCTGTGCGTTGGCCCTGCCACTCCAAAAACAGCCAAGGTGTGCCTGGGCCCCGAGCCCCCCGCCCACGGCCTGCAGGAGATACTCCCCAGGGATGGGAGCAGGCCTGATGCGCTGTCTTTCCCCGTGGCCCCTGGCAGCCTCTGATCTTGTGGACAGCAGGCACTCCCCTTACCCACCCGAAGGGAGCGGGACCTCACGTGTGACTACAAATGAGAGGGGCCAGATTCCATCCTCCAGGGGCTGGGGAACCGCCTCCACCTTGGCTCAGAGAGGAGCCCACCTCACCTCCGCCTCCAGGAAGCCCCCTCGGTCACCCTAGGGGAGAGCTGACTCCCTCTCAGGAGAACCGCTAAGCCCCCAGGGCCTGCTGCCCACTGGAGGCCCCCACACACACACGCAGCTGTCGCCGGCGCACTGCCCTCTCTGCCTCCCGGTGCCACTGGGCATAGGGCCGGGGTCAGGGAGGCTGGGGCGACATGACTCACCACGCCTGCCCACCGCCTGCCCACCGCCCGCCCGCACAGAGGGGCTGCCGCCCAGCAGCGCTCACTGTGAAGGGGAAGACACCCGCCCTGCTGCGCTGGCGGGACCTCACAAAGGGCAAAGTCCTGCCTGCTTTTCTCTGCTTTCCCTTGCCCAGCCCTCACCCCAGGGATTTTCACCAGATGAGGAAACAGAGGCCCAGAGAGGGGAAGTGAGTCCTGCAAGGCCAAGTCCACAGCAGGGGGCCGGTGGGGAGGACCATCTTGTTCAGGCTGCCCAGAGCAGCACCCCTTCCCGTCCACCCCTTTGCAGAACTCTCCTGCCCCGGGGCCAAGCCCAGAGCCCCATGGGCCTCCCACAAAGGGCCCCATTCCTGACCACAGCGGTGCCCCATACCAGAGCCAAGCTGGGCCATGGGCTGTGGACAGCTGATAGCCAGGGCTCCTGCGGGGGAAGGGGCAGGTCTCAGAGGAGCCGCCAGGCTCAATCTCAGTGAAATCCCACCTCCCCATCCAGAGCTCCAGGGGCTGGAAGAGCAGCCGTGGAGGGAATGGGCACTGGAGCACCCAGAGACGTGGGGTGGCCGCATGGGTCTGGGGGGCACGGGGCAAGGCAGCGTCCAGCTGCCTGAAAGCCCTGAGGCAAGGCCAGCCTGCAGGGGGCCAGGGCTGCTCCCCCAGACTGGGTCTAGCGGGAGTGACAGATCCCAGTGGGGAAGAGGTCCTGCAGGCCCAGTTAACAAATGAAACAGAAAACTGCTCGCACACCAGCAATGGCACTGGCGTCTTCCCCTTCCCAGCGCGAGCCCTACTGGGCATCCCCCTGTGGGCAGGCTGGTGAGTCACGTCACCCCAGCCTCAGCCGCCTCCTGGGGGAGGGCCCTCATCTGGCTATTGTGGGAATTGAATGAGCCGCCATCCAGGAAAGCATTCTGGAAATTATGAAGGGCAGTCCTGTGTAATAATGTAAATAAGTACGGAACAACAGGCTCATGAGTGTGGGAAAGTGGGCTGCCCTCCGAGGTCACCCTTCCCTCTGCTCTGGCTCCCTTCACTTCAGGGAAGTTGCAGTCACTTCTGCTTCTACCACTATGGCCAGAGCGTGGTCACCTGGCCACACCTAATTGCCAGGAAGGCTTTGGGTTATCCTGGGCAGCCGTGGGCCTAGCCAACACCCCAGTCTCCACCACACCAAGAAGGCTGGTCAAAAACCTGACACCTTTTAACACTCATCCAAGATAACAGAAAATTCTTAGAGCAATAGAAACAGAAAAAATACAAGTCTTCTTAACTCCAGCAAACATCACACTGAATAGTGACACTCTGGGATCATCTCCATGAAGGAGGAACAGGAAAAGCGAGCCCCCCAGGACAGCCGCTGTGCCATGTTCTAGGGGTCCTGCCCTTTCAATGGAACAAGAAAGAGATGTAGGGAATTCCCTGGCAGTCCAATGGTTAAGACTCTGCACTTCCGGTGCAGGGGGCCCGGGTTTGATCCCTGGTCAGGGAACCAGATCCCACATGCCGCAGCTAAGAGCCCTAAGAGCCCCAAAATCCTGCGGGCCACAACTAAGACCCAGAGCAGCCAAATAAATAAATAAATATTAAAAAAAAAAAAAAAAAAAGAAGAAGAAGAACAGAGAGGGGACACCTGTCTCACTTGATAGAAAAATAAACTACAAAAGTCTAGTGGTTTTAAAAGAGTGCTTCTGGTATAGTCATATACAAATGGACCAGTGGACTCTATTAGAAATCCAAACACCCAGTAATGATAAAGGCAGCATTTCAAAACAACAGAGCGAAGATCGGACTCTTCAATATACAACAAGAGTAGAACTGGCTGTCCAAGTAAAAAAAATTTTTGATCCATATCTCATACCATTCACAAAAATACATTCCACGTGGAATAAATCATTCAAAATAATACCAAAATATAAAAGTCTTAGGGAAAATATACACCAGAATATGCTTATAACTTTGGGGTAAAAAAGCCTGAAGCAAAATGCAGAACACAAAAGCCACATGTGAAAATACTGAAAGATTTGACCTCATCAATTAAAATTTTCTGTACACTCAAACTCACCGTAAATGAAGGTAAAGAGCAAGTAGCAGACATGGAGAAAATATGTGAAAAACAAATAACGGATAAAAGGTTATTATTCATTCATCCATCCATTCATCCATTCATAGATTAATTAGGGGGTGCCTACTATGTGCCCAGCGCTGTCCTGGTGCTGGAAACGTTAGCATGAACAAACGATAAAACCCCTGCCCTCCTGGTTCTGACATTCTAACAGGGCAGGGAGGGACAGGCAACGAAGAAATAAACATATAATATGTTGGATGGCAGTCATGGAAAAAAATAAAACAGGGAAGGAGGAAAGGGAGTGTGGGGAAGGCAAACAAAGATGTGAGGCCCTCCACAAATGAGTAAGAAAAAGTCAAAGCACACAATAGAAAAAGGACAAAGAACAGCTACATAGAATTCACGGACCAAGAAACGCAAATGGGGCTTCCCTGGTGGCACAGTGGTTAAGAATCTGCCTGCCAATGCAGGGGACATGGGTTCGAGTCCTGGTCTGGGAAGATCCCACGTACCGCAGAGCAACTAAGCCTGTGCACCACAACTTGCGCTCTGAGCCCATGCTCTGCAACAAGAGAAGCCACCGCAATGAGAAGCCCATGCACCACAACAAAGAGTAGCCCCTGCTCGCCACAACTAGAGAAAAGCCTGCGTGCAGCAACTAGAGAAAAGCCTGCGTGCGTTGAAGATCCAACACAGCCAAAAATAAATTAATTAAATAAATAAATTAAAAAAAAAAAAAAAAAGAAACACAGATGTCCAGGAAGCATGTGAAACTCACGCTCTCCCCACTGAAGGGATGCCAGGGGTTTATTCGCCCATCAGGTTGGCAAACATTCAGTGCTGAGAGGGTTGGGTAGATGAGTAACCTTGTATCTTTTTGGTGGGAGTGTAAGTTGGTATCTTTCTTTAGAGGGCGACTGAGCAGGACCTATCCAAACGTGGGAAGCACATGCCCTTTGACCCCACAACCCCTATTCTGGGTATCACTCTGGAAAGAGAGAATTATACAAAGATTCCCAGTGCAGCATTGTCCATACCGGGAGAAATGGGATACACAGTTTGTATAGTTCCCCTAAGAACTTTTGAAAAGACCACACTGATGCAAAACAAGCTCCAAACAACGCGGGGAAAAAGTGAGTTGCAAATGAAGGTCGTGCGGTATGATGTCATTTCTATAAAAAAGAGAAAGTTCTGTATTCTATATAAACATAAATATGTATGGAACACTCTAGGAGAGAAAAATCTGGTTGCAAACCAAGGAAATGCGTTGAACCACCAGGAGGTTGATGTTGACTTGGCAAGAGCCTCAGGGGTGACGCCACCACGGCAGGGCCGGGGAGAGACTTCTGGGGGAATGTGGGAAGGGGGGTTGCGCTGACTAGGAAAGAGAATGCTGGTGATAATGTTGGTGAGTGGCCGGGCCAGACGGGAGATTGCAGGCCCTGAGCAGGCCAAGCGGATGGGCTCTGGCCAGGTGGGCCAGAAGAAGCCCCTAGTGACACTGAACCACACACTTTAGTCCAGGTGTCCGCTCAGCACCCTGGGCTGGCTGACCCTGCGTGGGATGCCTTTACCCGGGCTTCAAGACTCCCCTTAGGTCTCACTTCCTTCAGGAAGCCTTCCCAGATCCTCCGGCTGAAACCAGGGCCTCTCCCAGGGCCTCCCAGAGCCCTTGCTCACCTCTGCCCTCCCAATACTTGGGCCTCCCTGAAGTCAGGCAGTGGGCCCCGGCAGTTTCACTTTCCCTGCTTCTGGCTCGGGCTTGGCCCGGGCAGGTCCTCCATCAGCGTGGGCTGGGTGGATGAGTGAACTGTTCTCCCTGTTCCTCCTTCATTTTTGCTTTCACCCTCGAGTACCAGGCCTCCCTGGGGGAGCTGGGGGCCCTTGTTATAAGATTGAATCCCCATCCTTCCAAAAGGCCACAATCCTGTCCTTCTCTCACCCGGTCCCCCCGCCGAGCAGTCAGACTCTGCCTGTCAGGGAGCCAGGTGGGTGGGGGGAGGCCTGGCTGGGAGCAGGATGTGACGACTGCCACACAGCCCAGGGTCTTTTTCCGTGATCAGAACACGCTATACCAGGTGGCCGCCTTCGCTGGGAGCCACCTTGTTCTCACGGCCCCCTCTCTGCTCACATCCTGTTTCCACCCCACTGACACCCCGGGCCCCAAGCCCTGGGCCCCCAGCCCCGCCTCCTGGGTTTTCACATCGCCTTTCCTGGGCCGCTCTAGGGGCACCGGCCTCTTCTTTTCACCCCCTGGGGGTTTGAAGGATTTTACACCTGAGTCTGCTGTCCTGAAGGGACAGTCTTACCATGTCAAATGTGGTCTTGCAGGGCAGGCTCAACTGAGGCCAGCGCCCAGACGGAGGGGAAGGAGCGTGTGACCTGGGGCCAGGCCCTTAAACAACCCAAGCCCCACTTTCCTCAGCTTCCAAGTGGGAATCCAAGGGGGTGGCCTCCCCAGTAAAAGCCAGTAACAAGGGCACCCACAGCAGGGGCCTGGGAGGCCCTTGAGAACCCAAGTCAGGGCGAAGAGACCCCAAGTCGTGTCTCCCCCGGGACAGGGGCCTCATCCGTCACGCCCACCCTGCACGCACTTGTCACACAATATTTGTTATTTTCCTAGCTGTCCCAGACATCTGTTCACACTATAGAAAACATAGAACAGGGAATTCCCTGGGTGTCCAGTGATTAGGACTCCGCACGCTCACTGCCAAGGGCCCGGGTTCAAGCCCTGGTTGGGGAACTAAGATCCCACAAGCCGTGTGGTGTAGCCAAAAACAAAAAAAAGAAAAAGAAAAATTTTTTTAAAGAAAAAAAAAAAAAAACAAACATAGAACAAACAGAAAAGAAGGGAGAAGACCAAAAAAAAAAAAAAAGGGAGAAGACAGTAAAACACTGCCCATAGCCCACCTTGGTTCATTCTTGCGGTCCCTTCCACCCTCTGTGCGAGCCCTTGGCAAGGCTCTCAGTGAGAAGGGGCAGGAAGGGGAATCCATTACTGAAAACAAGGCCCCGAGGGGGGAGCTCTGGGCGGTGTGCACGGGCCCCTCCTCAGGCAGCACGGAGGGACCTGATCCCCCTCCCCTCCCCTCCCCCTTCCTCCTCCCCAGCCGGTCCCACCAGCCCCTCAGTGGAAGGCAGCCCTCCAGGGGCCCCTGCAGTCTCCCCTCATCAATGTCTCCCGCTCCGGGGCAGGCCCAGGGGAGGCCAGTCCTGACTGGGGACCAGCATTGAACATCCTGCGTGGACAAGCCCTCCACTGCCAGGTGCCCAGAGCCTGCCCTTCACCCCCCCGCCCCGGCCCCCCGAACCTCCACAGTCGGGAGATCCACGTGACTCCGTGACTCAGTGCAGACAAGGAAATGTCACCTCTGGGCTGAGGTGGCATTTTCCAGTCTTGCTCTCTTCCTCTGCCTCTTTCTGATGGAGAAGACGTTCTCCAGGCAGGGTCGCTGCGTGGGGGAGGTCTGTGAGGGGCCCAGCACCTCTGTCACCGTGTTAAGAGGTTGGCATCTCCTGACCAGCCCGGCAGTCTGCCTCAGCGGGCGAGCTCCGCGTCTGCTTCCACTGGGACAAACCCACTCTCGGTGGCCCTGGTCCCCTGCCCCCTCAACTTCCACGTCATGGCTGGGTCTATCCAATCCCTCTGCTTCCTGCCGCCCACCACCATCCTGGGGTGAAGGGGGTCTCACATGCCTGGCCCGAGGGCTGCGCCTTCAGGACAACCCAAGCTTCCCCACGTGGAAGTGCAGCTGCCGCTGGGCCTGACTCTGACTGCCCTCGTCCTAAGAGCCTCCTCCGCCATCAGTCTACACTGGTCTGTGCCGACTCCAAGAAAGGTGAGAGGGTGGAGGAAAGTCCCCCTATCACATTCAGGCGCTGAGTTACTGCCCAGCAGGAGCCAAAGACCCTCGCTCCTGCCCTCAGCACTTCATGCCTACCAGGTCCACTCCAGCCCTCGCCAAGCCCTGAATGCCCTTCCCTCCCAGCCCTTCCAGCTCTGACACCTGGAAAGCCCTAATGTCCTCTCCATCCAGCTCTCGGCCCTGGCAGCTAAGTGCTGCTGGAGAAAACCACCCGCGGGTCAGACTCAGGGGTGCCCTGACCCCCGTGCCCCTCTCCTGGTCCTCGGCTGCCTCACTGCCGTGCTAGCGACGTTAAGCACCTAGCGTTGGGAAACCAGGCTGGAAAATTTAAGGTTGGATCCCTACTTCACAGCACTCACCTAACAGAGTAAATATCTACATGTAAAAGGTAAAAGTCTAAAGCTAAGAGATGAGTATGTAAGACACATCTTTTACACTTTGAGGGAGTAAAGGTTTTAAAAGTACAGACTGTAGTTGAAAAAATGATGGATTCAACCACATAAAAATGAAAGCTCTCGGGACTTCCCTGGCGGTCCAGTGGTTAGGACTCGGCGCTTCCACTGCAGGGGGCCCGGGTTCCATCCCTGGTCAGGGAACTAAGATCCTGCAAGCTGCGTGGCACAGCCAAAAAAGAAAAAAAAAAAACAAAACAGATCTCTGTTCAATAAACAACACCTTAGAGTTAACAGATGGGGGATAGGTTGGGAGAAAATGTTTGCAATGTCTAAAACTGGCAAGGGTTATTGTATATATATTATATTTAATATCATAAATAAACTATTAAGGAATTCTAATTTAGCATTTACGAGGAATTTTTGCAAATCAAGGAGAAAAATAGGCAAATTACAGAAAAATACTAATAGAGAAATGGATATAGCCATAATCAGCAACTCATATAAGGGAAATCTGAACAGTTAACAAGTCTGTGAAGAAATACTTAAACTCCGTAGCAATTAGAGAAGTCAAAAATAAAACTATGGGCGGCAACTACTGAGCCCGCACGCGCCACAACCAGAGAAGCCTGTGCACCGCAGCGAGGAGCCCACGTGCTGCAATGAAGATCCCGCGTGCTGCAACTAAGACCTGACGCAGCCAAATAAATAGATAAATAAATAAATAAAACTATGAGACATCCTTTTACACCATTCAGCTTGGCAAAAAATAAATAAAAATTAAAAGTCAAAGTCAGATAATACCAAATGTTGAGAAGGATGTAGGGAAAACAATGTGGCAGGATTGAGTCAAAAATATATTCCGAATTAGCAAAATCTCTATGTACCTTTACTCTTAAAAAAAGAAAAGCACAAAAGAAAAACCAAAACTAGAAAACCATCCCTATAACAGGCGTAGGATAGGGTGGGATAGGGTGAGGAGGAGAAAAAAAGCAGGGGAAGAAGGGGAATGACACTCCCATTCTGCCTCATATGAAATAACATGCAGTATGGATTGATATGTAATAATATAGAACGAAAAATAACTGGAAATATACTCAATGTCAAACATGACTCGTACCTCACACCATACATAAAAATTAACTTGAGCAGATCACAATCCTAAATGTAAAAACCTAAAACCATAAACCATCTAGAAGAAAACATAGGGGAGGGGCTTCCCTGGTGGCACAGTGTTTAAGAATCTGCCTGCTAATGCAGGGGACACGGGTTCGAGCCCTGGTCCAGGAAGATCCCACACGCTGCAGAGCAACTAAGCCCATGCGCCACAACTACTGAGCCTGTGCTCTAGAGCCCATGAGCCACAACTACCAAGCCCACGTGCCACAACTACTGAAGCCCACGAGCCTAGAGCCCATGCTCCACAAGAGAAGCCACCACAATGAGAAGCCTGCGCACAGCAACAAAGAACAGCCCCCGCTCGCCACAACTAGAGAAAGCCCGCATGCAGCAACGAAGACCCAACACAGCCAAAAAATAAATAAATAAAATTTTTAAAAAAAGAAAACATAGGGGAAAAGCTTTGCATCCTTGAGTTAGGCAAAGGTTTCTTAAAACACAAAAGCACAAAACATAAAAGAAAAAATTGATAAGCTAGATTTCATCAAAATTATAAACTTGTGCTCTTTAAAAGATGCCACACACACACACAAAAAAGCCCAGCCACAGACAAGGAGAAAATATTCCCAACAAATATATCAGAGAAAGGACTTACATCTAAAATATATAAATATACAACTCAACAATTAAATGGCAAATAACCCAATTTAAAATGAACAGAGGTTTTGAATAGATATTCCTCCAAAGGAGATATACAAATGGCCAATAAGCATATGAAAAGGTGTTCAACATCATTAGTCATTGGGGTGATGCAAATCAAAACCACAGTGAGATACCACATCACACCCACTGTGATGGCTAGAATTAAAAAACAATAACAAGTGTTGTTCAGAACGTGCAGAAATTGGAACCCCCATAATTTGCTAGTGGGGATGTAAAATGGTGCAGCTGCTTTGGAAAACAATTTGGCAGTTTCTCAAAAAGTTAAACATAGAGTTACCAGGCTTCCCTGGTGGCACAGTGGTTAAAGAAGAAGCCCGTGCACTGCAACGAAGAGCAGCCCCTGCTCGCCGCAACTAGAGAAAGCCCGTGTAGCAACAAAGACCCAGCGCAGCCAAAAATAAAATAAAATACATTTTTAAAAAATCATTAAAAAAAAAAACTCTTACAGTGTAATAAGACAAACAACCCAATAAAAAAGGAGCAAATGATTTCAAATTACACTTCATAGAAGAAGATTCTTGAATGCCAATAAGCACATAAAGATACTAAATATTATTAGTCATTAGAAGGGACTTCCCTGGTGGTCCAGTGGTTAAGACCCCACACTCCCAATGCAGAGGGACCGGGTTCGATCCCTGGTCATGGAACTAAGATCCTGCGTCCCGCATGCCGTGGCCATAAATAAATAAATAAATAAATAAATAAATATCATTAGTCATTAGGGAATCGCAAATTAAAAGTATAATGAGAAGACTGGCCATAAGAAGTTTTGGTAAGGAGTTGGAGAAACTGGAACACTCATACATTGCTGGTGGGGATATAAAATATTACAACCACTTTGGCAACAGTTTGGTGGTTACCTAAGAATATTTAAACATGCAGCTACCATACGACTAAGCCATTTCTCTCCCAGGTATTTACAAAAAAAAAAAAACCTCAGAAACATATTCACACAAAGACTTGTACATAAATGTTTACAGCAGCTCTATTTATAATAGCCAAAAAACTGGGAGCAATCCAAATGTCCCTCAACAGGTGAATGAATAGACAAACTGTGATACATCCATTCAATGGACTAATTCTTAGCAATATAAAGAAATGAACCATTGATAAATGCAAGAAGGACAAATCTCAGAATCACTATGGTGAATGAAGGAAAAAGTAGCACATACTGCACGATTCCATTTATGAAAAATCCTAGAAAACGTAGACTATTTTATGGAGACAGCAGGTCAGTGGTTGCCTGGGGATGGGGCTGGGGGAGAATTACAAGGGGCACAATGAGATTTTTGTGGATGATGAAATATTCATTATCTTAATTGTGATGATGATGTCACAGGTATCTACACATGTCAAATTGATTAGATTGTTCATTTTAAACACATGCAGTTAACTGTACTTTGATTACATTTCAGTAAAGACGCGGGGGGCATGGGGGTGGGCGCGGGGTACTACATAAAGAAACCAACAAAAACAGACCCAGGTAAAGATGTCAGATTGAAAATACATGTTTACTTTTGCTATCTCCTGAAATCCCACTACAACAAAAGTAAAGAAGCAAAATTTAAGGCAAACCCACACATTCAAAAAGAAAAAAGAAGAGCAACAGGAAAAATGTTTTGGAAACTGGAAGGCAGATGCACAAAGTGGTAAATGGAGTAGAGGAAATAAAAAATTGAATTCCTAGCCAGTAGTGGGGACAAGAGCCAATCCAGTTTACACAGCAGAATCCCCAAAAGGCTCAGGATAAGTGGGGCACCACGTGAGGTGAAGAGAGCGGCTACAATAAGGACAGTTGAAGGTCTGTGTGAAATGCAGCCGGCCCCATCCTACAGTGACGTTCATAGCCAGCCACCGACACTCACATGCCCACAGCCTCCAATCCAAGTTTCTTAATATGGACCGATAACCAATGGCTTTTAGCCATCCAAAGAAAGCCTCTACCATGCAGAAGAGGGATCTGTTGGGGAAAAGCCACTTGGACAAAACAAATAATGCAGGAAGAAGAAATATTAACAAAAATCTAACATCCTTAGAAGGGGAAGATACCTCACCCATGAAACGAGGACAATTACCACAAAAAAGGAAACATTCAAAAAAACAGATCTATTGGGTTGTAAATATAAGAAAGCAGAAATTAAAAACTCAATTTCAGGGCTGGAAGATAAAGATCAGGGAAACTTCCAGAAAGTAGAGAAAGAAGACAAACGATTGAAAAACAGAGAAAAAAGATAAAATGAGAGGACAATTTCAGGTGATTGAACATCTGAATAACAGAAGGGCCAAAAGAGAGAAGAGAGAAAATCAAATAATTCAAGAAAATTCTCCAGAACTGAAAGACGAATTTACAAACGAGGGCCCAATGATAGCACGGTAGATAAAAACAACTCAGACAATACCAGGAGACCTCACAAGCTTGGAGGATGGAGGATGGGGTGGGGTGGAGCGGCTACACCTCACGGAGAAGTGATGAGGGATCAAACCACCTTCAGACTTCGCCAGAATTCTCAAGGAAAACTATTTCCATCTGGCACTGCAGTACTCAGCTGAACCACCCAACATGTGAGGACCTTTCTCCTTTGACAATCGAGGAGGAAATAAACCAAGACAGAGGAAGAATGGGATACAGAGAACACGGATGGACCCGAAAGGAATCCCAGGCAGGAGGAGAAGGTGGATCTTGGCGCCAGGTGGGCACCAAGTGCAGCACATCTGCCCAGATCCCCTCAGGGAGGAGAAAGTGTTATCACCTGATGGGCTGAATAGCAGGAGATCACAACTGGCACAGAGGGTGCAGTTGGATTTGTGATAACTCAGCAAACAAGCAAACAAAACACCAAGGACTCACTCTAGGAAAAGAAAAGGGTGCGCAAGACAGTAGTCACAGTGTTTTGTCTTGTCTGCGAATGACATTTTCATGCTCATACCAACATAAATGCTAAATAACGCTGTAACTAAAATTCGGTGTAACTACTCTGGGAAGATGAGGAGATGGAAAGGGTGGAGGAAAGGGAAGGAAGAGAGGAATATTCATATACATTTGTCCCTCTGTGTCCCTAGGAGCTTGGTTCTAGGAACCCCCTTCAGATACCAAACTCCTGGGATGCTCAAATCCCTTATATAAAACGGCACAGTATTTGCATATAATCTACGCACACACTCTCCGTATACTTTAAATCATCTCTTGATTACTTATATTACCTAATACAATGTAAATGGTATGTAAATAGTTGCTGCCTTTTTTGGAACTTTCTGGAAATTTTTTTTTTTTTTTTGGCCGTGCTGTGTGACATGCTGGATTTTAGTTCCCTGACCAGGGATCGAACCCAGGTCCACTGCAATGGAAGTGCGGAGTCTTAACCACTGGACTGCCAGGGAAGTCCCTGGAATTTAAAAAATATATATTTTCAGAAACTTCCCCGGTGGCGCAGTGGATAAGACTCTGCATTCCCAATGCAGGGGGCCCAGGTTCGATCCCTGGTCAGGGAACTAGATCCCACATGCATGTTGCAACTAAGAGTTCACGTGCCACAACTAAGGAGCCTGTGTGTCGCAACTAAGGAGACTGTCTGCTGCAACTAAGGAGCCCACATGCTGCAACTAAGACCTGGTGCAACCAAATAAACAAATATTTTTTAAAAAATATTTTCAATCCACCGTTGGTTGAATCCATGGCTGTGGCACCCTGGGAATATGGAGGACCAAGTGTAATGCCTAAAATAAAAAGTCAGAGACACCATCAAACTCTTAGAGGAAAACATAGGCAGAACACTCTATGACATAAATCACAGCAAGATCCTTTTAGACCCACCTCCTAGAGAAATGGAAATAAAAACAAAAATAAACAAATGGGACCTAATGAAACTTAAAAGCTTTTGCACAGCAAAGGAAACCATAAACAAGACGAAAAGACAACCCTCAGAATGGAAGAAAATATTTGCAAATGAAGCAACTGACAAAGGATTCATCTCCAAAATTTACAAGCAGCTCATGCAGCTCAACATTAAAAAAGCAAACAACCCAATCCAAAAATGGGCAGAAGACCTAAATAGACATTTCTCCAAAGAAAATATACAGATTGCCAACAGACACATGAAAGAATGCTCAACATCATTAATCATTAGAGAAATGCAAATCAAAACTACAATGAGATATCATCTCACACTAGTCAGAATGGCCATCATCAAAAAATCTACAAACAATAAATGCTGGAGAGGGTGTGGAGAAAAGGGAACACTCTTGCACTGTTGGTGGGAATGTAAATTGATACAGCCACTATGGAGAACAGTATGGAGGTTCCTTAAACTAAAAATAGAACTACCATATGACCCAGCAATCCCACTACTGGGCATATACCCTGAGAAAACCATAATTCAAAAAGAGCCATGTACCACAATGTTCACTGCAGCTCTATTTACAATAGCCAGGACATGGAAGCAACCTAAGTATCCATCAACAGATGAATGGATAAAAAAGATGTGGCACATATATATAATGGAATATTACGCTGCCATAAAAAGGAACGAAACTGAGTTATTTGTAGTGAGGTGGATGGACCTAGAGACTGTCATACAGAGTGAAGTAAGTCAGAAAGAGAAAAACAAATACCGTATGCTAACACATATATATGGAATCTAAAAAAAAATGGTCATGAAGAACCTAGGGGCAAGATGGGAATAAAGATGCAGACCTACTAGAGAATGGACTTGAGGATACGGGGAGGGGGAAGGGTAAGCTGGGACAAAGTGAGAGAGTGGCATGGACATATATACACTACCAAACGTAAAACAGATAGCTAGTGGGAAGCAGCCGCATAGCACAGGGAGATAAGCTCAGTGCTTTGTGACCACCTAGAGGGGTGGGATAGGGAGGGTGGGAGGGAGGGAGACGCAAGAGGAAAGAGATATGGGGACATATGTATATGTATAACTGATTCACTTTGTTATAAAGCAGAAACTAACACACCATTGTAAAGCAATTATACTCCAATAAAGATGTTAAAAAAAAAAAAAAGTTGGGGTGTGGTAATATAAGCCCATTATTTAGAGACCAGGAGGAAAATACCAGTACCATGCCCTGTGAGAGATGAGCCTGGCTGTGCCTGGGCAGGGGAAATGGTAGGAGAGAGGTTTTTGCAACAAACTTCGTAAGAACTATTTGGCTTTTTAGATATGCAAACAACCTACGTGTTCATTGATGGATAAATGGATAAAGAAGATGTGGTATATTTATACAATGGATTATTATTATTCAGCCATTATTAATATTATTCAGCCATAAAAAAAATGAAATCCTGCCATTTGCAACACGAATTGACTTTGAAGGTACTATGCTAGGTGAAATAAGTCAGATGGAGAAAGACAAATACCGTATGATATCACTCATATGTGGAATCTAAAAAAACAAAAACGAAAACAAAGTAAAACAATAACAAACTCATAGATAACAGAGAACAGATTACTGATTATCAGAGGTGGGGGGTTGGGAGGTGGAGACATGGGTAAAGGGGTCAACTGTATGGTGAGGGATCATTCTGTAGTGTATACAGATGTTGAACTGCAATGCTGTACACCTGAAACTTATATAATAAACATTTTAAAAGCAAAAAAAGAGAATTATTTGACTTTTTAAACTGTGTGCATGAATGCTTAGATAAAACTGCACAAAATTATGTACAAATGCAAGTAAGTGGGAAGAAGACACAATCTCTAACTTGTAAGGATTCTAGATAATTTTTCTTTATATTTTTATGTATAAAATATTACCTTTTTAGTCACATAGGTATTACTTTGGAAAATAAAAGAGTATGAAGGCAAAATCCAAAAGAGTGTCAAGAATGTTCTCAGTGGAGGTGGGGTGGGCAGGAGGGATACGTTGGGAGATTGGGATGGACATATACACACTGCTGTATATAAAATAGATGACTAATAAGAACCTACTGTATAGCACAGGGAACTCTACTCAGTACTCTGTAATGACCTATATGGATATATATAGGCCATTAAAAAAGAGTGGATATAAGTATATGTATCACTGACTCACTCAACTATACTCCAGTTAGAAAACAAATTTGGGACTTCCCAGGTGGGCCAGTGGTTAAGACTCCGTGCTCCCACTGCAGGGGCTGTGGGTTCGATCCCTGGTCGGGAACTAAGATCCTGCATGCTGTGTGGCGCAGCCAAAACGAAAAAAAAAATTGTAAATCAAGTATACTTCAATTAAAAAGCAAAACAAAAGACCAAAAAGAAACCAAAAAAGCTTTCGAAGAAAAGTCATATTATGTAAAAATTAATAATAATCCAGGAATAAAATTCCAGTTTATTGAAAAAAAAATTCTCAGTGATGCATCAGCACGACACTGGTTTATATATGTCCTAGACTGTCTGTTGGTCTTGTGAATGGAGTCCCACCCACACCAGCTGCCCTGCCCCTGCCACACAGAATGGGCCACACAGAACGGGCCACACAGAACTGGCCACACAGAACGGGCCACACAGAACAGGCCACACAGAATGGGCCACACAGAACGGGCCACACAGAACAGGCCACACAGAATGGGCCACACAGGCCACACAGAACGGGCCACACAGAATGGGCCACACAGAACGGGCTCATCATTGGTTCTCGGTGCTGACCTGTTTAATTCTGTCCACTCCATGCCGTCTGCCCAGCTGCTTCACAGTTCTTTTCAAAGTCACAGGCACATAGTGGGCGTTCAGTAGTTCCTTGCTGAATAACACCACATCCTGCCTTCTTTCTAGGCACAGAAATACAGCAATCGGACAAGAATTATAACGGGAAATGCAGGAATGAGAGCTGGAGGATGGAACATCAAACAGCAGGGTCCTCCACTTGGCCTGCCAGTCCTGGCTGGGTCTGGAGGAGACGACCCTCCTCCTAGCTTGGGACTGGTATTGGCCCCTCGGAGCAGAAGCCTGGAGGGCAGCAAAGTGGAGCTCTCTCCTTATCCACACCTGTCTCTCCCAGGCGCACACCCCGGCCCAGGCTGGGGCCTGCGAACCTCCACTTGCCCTTGGCCTCCTCTTCCCACCAGCCAACTCCACACACCCACACAGGCTGTGGTCGTCTGACCCACTTCCTCTCTCGTTTATTCATAGGTCTTGATGCCAGTGCAGGCTTTGAGGGAGGGATGGTGGTGCCCAAGGAGACCACAGTCAACCGTTGGTTTCGATGAGCTCTGAAGTCTTCCAGCAGTCACAGGCGGCCTGAGAAACGGCTCCCGGCGGGTGGTGCAGCCCTGCCCCCTGCTGCTGCCACAGTGAAGTTCAGGACAGGTGAGCCAGGCCAGGCAGGGAAGTCGTTCTGGACTCCGTAAGGGGTTATTGCTTTTTTTTTTTTTTTTTTTTTTATTTTTTATTTATGGCTGTGTTGGGTCTTAGTTTCTGTGCGAGGGCTTTCTCTAGTTGCGGCAAGCGGGGGCCACTCTTCATCGCGATGCGCGGGCCTCTCACCATCGCGGCCCCCCCTGTTGCGGAGCACAGGCTCCAGACGCGCAGGCTCAGCAGCTGTGGCTCAC
Organism: Balaenoptera ricei; assembly: GCF_028023285.1. NCBI lineage: Eukaryota > Metazoa > Chordata > Mammalia > Artiodactyla > Balaenopteridae > Balaenoptera > Balaenoptera ricei. The sequence goes on along the minus strand of NC_082651.1, from coordinate 10,826,650 downwards.
GGGCCCAGTTGCTCCGCGGCATGTGGGATCTTCCCAGACCAGGGCTCGAACCCGCGTCCCCCGCACTGGCAGGCAGACTCTCAACCACTGCGCCACCAGGGAAGCCCCGGGTTATTGCTTTTGAAAAGTCGTTCTGAAATTGAGTTCTCTGCGCTCTCCCCTTGTTACGGGTTGAATTGTTTCCCCTCAAAACTCCTATGTTGAAGTCCTAACCCCCAACACCACGGAATGTGGCCTTATTTGGAAATAGTGTCATTGAGATGTCATTAGGTTATTAAGATGAGGTTATACTGGAATAGAATGGGCTTGTCACCAATATGACCAGTGTCCTTACAAAAAGGGGAAATCTGGACATAGACCCATGCACAGAGGGAGAATGCCACGTGAGCGTGAAGGCAGAGGTGAGGGGATGCATCTAGAACCCAAGGGAAGCCAAGGATGGCTGCCAACCACCAGAAGCTGGGGGAGGCCAACCCCGCTGACACCTTGATCTCAGACTTCCGGCCTCCAGAACTGGGAAGACGACACATTTCTGTTGCTCAAGCCACTCAGTTTGTGGTACTTTGTTATGGCAGCCCTAGCAAACTAGAATATCTCCTGGCATTTTTGCCTTTTTAACTGAGTCCAGAGTCTTTGAAGTGATGCACTTAAAGTTGTAGGTGTCTCTTAGCTGTAAATTGGCAAAGCCTGCCAGCTGCCCCCATTTCCGTTCTCTCCTTCTTCCTCAGCAAAATGACCTCTGAATTTTTTTTTTTTTTTTTGGCTGCGCTGCACAGCTTGCAGGATTTTAGTTCCCCGACCAGGGATCGAACCTGGGCCCTGGCAGTGAAAGTGCCGAGTCCTAACCACTGGACCACCAGGGAATTCCCGACCTCTGAATTTTTACTGGGCACATGGCTGTTCAAAGTATAGCCTCTCAGCAGCTGGGTGTGGTCTTTGGCCTAAGTTCTGGTCCCTGCGGTTTTAAGCAGCAATGATGTGCCACTCTGGGAAGGGTCCTCAAGGGGGAGAGACATTCTTTTCCCCTTGCTCCTTCCCACTGGCAGAGCACAGACGTGATGGCTGGAGGGGAAGCAGGCCCCACCGGGCAGTAAGCAGACACAGGCCCCGTCCTCACGACGCTCACCTGCCAGGGAACAGAGTCAAGTGTAGTCCTGGGCTCCACCTTTTAGGAAGAGCATTGACAAACTATAATATATCTGGAATTATAACACAATGCTTGGGTCTCACCCCAGAGATTCTGATGTAACTGAATCCACCCCTGTGTGATGAGGGCAGGACATGACTGCAGAAGCCTGGGTCTGGGAGGACCAAGGAGCCACTGTGCCAGCCCTGGACCGGCTACATTCAGAAAAGAACATCAACGTTAGTCTTGTTTAGGCCATATTGTGGGTTTCTGTCCCTCAAGGATGAACATAATCCTAACTCATGTTAGAGCAGAGAGTTTTAAGACATGGTAAACAGCAGAGTTTTAAGATATGGTAAAATGCATTAACCACAAAAACACCCAAACATTGCTACGTTCAAACATCCACCCTACCTTTTTAGGTATGGTGAGGCTCTTTAAAAATAGATGATAAGGGACTTCCCTGGTGGCGCAGTGGTTAAGAATCTGCCTGCCAATGCAGGGGACAAGGGTTCGATCCCTGGTTGAGGAAGATCCCACATGCCACGGAGCAACTAAGCCCGCAAGCCACAACTACTGAAGCCCGTGTGCCTAGAGCCTGTGCTCCGCAACAAGAGAAGCCACCGCAATGAGAAGCCCGCACACCGCGACGAATAGCCCCCGCTCGCCCCAACTAGAGAAAGCCTGCGCAGCAACAAAGACCCAACCCAGCCAAAAATAAATAAAAAATAAATTTATTAAAAAAGAAATAGACAATAAAGTTAGGTCATTTATGTTATCTGTATGAAAAGAATTTTAAATGCATTTGTGGACCAGAATCAACCAGAATGAGGTTATTAAAGCAACTGTGACAGTGTGTGGCCTGGGAGTCGCTTTGGAATAATGTTCTATCAAGTACTACTGGGGTTTGTAAGAACAGGCACATTTTACATCAAAATCACTTCCATCCAAAGGTTATAGTTTAATTTTTTAGACATTTTTCAAGCTTATTTGTTAGAAATTAAGAGTTCTCAAATTTTATGAAGGATATTTTCATTTTGAAAAGAATTTCCTAGACTTCCCTGGTGGCTCTGTGGTTAAGAATCCACCTGCCAATGCAGGGGACAGGGGTTCAAGCCCAGTCCGGGAAGATCCCACATGCTGCGGAGCAACTAAGCCCGTGAGTCACAACTACTGAGCCTGAGCTCTAGAGCCCGTGAGCCACAACTACTGAGCCTGCATGCCACAACTACTGAGGGGAGTTTGCTAGAGTCATATAGGGGGCAACTGGGGAAATTTTAATATGGACTGAATTATGAGATATTATGACATTGTTTATCTGTGTGCTAATGGCATTGTGGTTACACAGAATATCCCTATTATAAAAAAGCATGCTCGGGGACTTCCCTGGCAGGCCAGGGGTTAGGACTTCGTGCTTTCACTGCAGGAGGCATCAGTTTGATCCCTGGTCAGGGAACTAAGATTCTGCATGCTGCATGGCGTGGGGGAAAAAAAAAAAAAACATGCTCCAGTATTTAGGGGTGAAATATGTTTGCAACTTAGTTTCAAATGGTCATGAAAAAGTGTATTAGTCTAATCAGGCCATAACAAAATACCAGACTGAGTGGCTTAAACAACAGAAATTTACTTCTCACAGTTCCGGAGGCTGAACATCCAAGATCGAGATGCTAGTCGATTCCATTTCCTGGTGAGAGCTCTCTCTGGCTTTCCAACCTGTGTCCTCACAGGTGGAGAGGGAGAACAAGCCTCTGGCAGCTCTTGTATAAGGGCACTAATCCCATCATGGGGACCCACCCTCATGACCTCATCTAAACCTATCACGTTCCAAAGGCCACATCTCCACCATCATGTTGGAGTTAGGGTCCCAGCATATGAATTTTAGGATACAGTCCAGTCATAGCAAAGTGTATACGGAGAGGAAGATAAAGCCTTTGTTAACAACCAGCAAAGGTACGGAAATGGTATATAAGGTTTTTTTAATTACTCTTTCAACTTTTCTATATGTATGAAATTGTTCAAAATAAAAAGTTGGAGGATTTTTGAAGCTGCTGGTGACATAAAGCCTGGGAAAAGCTGTCACATGAGCACCGTCTTCAAGAACATGAAGCGCTGTCCCATGGGAGAGTTTTCCAGTGTTGCTCCAAGGACAGGGCTTGACCCATCGGTAGACAGTATGAGGCCCATCTGGTCTCAATGTAAAGAACGTTCTGAAAGCCGGAGCTATCCGACAACAGAAATGCTGCTCAGTCAAGAACTCAGCTGCTTCTCCGTGAAGTGTTCACACAGAGCCTGGAGAATGGCAGGGGTGTTGAGCAGGGGTGTCCACAGCAGGCTGAAGGCCAGTGCAGCGACCAACTCTCCAAATGTGAGGCTACACAGGGACTTCCCTGGTGGTCCAGTGGTTAAGACTCCGTGCTCTCTATGCAGGGGGCCCGGGTTCAATCCCTGGTCGGGGAGCTAGATCCCTCACGCATGCTGCGACTAAGACCCGGCACAGCCAAATAAATAAATAAATATTTAAAAAACCAAAACAAAACAAAGAAACAAATGTGAGACTATACACACACACGTGCACCTGCAGCATACGACCTCTGACAAGTAGTGTTCCAGCACAGGTGTCTTTCCAGAGATCATCTGAGAGCAATGTGGAGGAAAGAGCTGTCGTAGTTTGGGTGTGCATCCGTGTTCACCTCGTGTCTCCCACAGGCAAAAATTACACATAAACTCAAAATTCATGCTATGCTCAGTGTCTCTAACGTATCAATCACCTTGGCACAAATCTGCATTCCAGCAGAACTGCCTGTGTGACCTAACCATGCCCTCGGTTTTGCGCTCACCACCCTCCCTCTCCAGCCCCAGGACTCCAGCCCCAGCCCAAGTCCCCTCCTCTCCTCACTCCCTCCCAGCAAAGCTCTAACTGTTTCCTCCAAGTCAATCCTTCTTTTAAAGCAAAGGGTGTGGGTTACTAGTAGATCAAGACAAAGAAGTGCAAACAGGTGGTTTGTTTTCAGTTGCCAAACTGGTCACCTGGAAAGGGCTTACAGTCTAGACAAGGTAGTGAGCGGTGTGTCAGTTACCGTCAAGAAAGACCAAGCCCTGCCGCTTCCAAGTGCCAACTCTATGAGCAGAAACACACTTCAACTTTATGATCAGGAAGAAATAATAAGCCCAGTATGCAAGATTTCCCTACCAACATCTGTCCAAAGACACACTCTTTCATACCAATCTTTATGTATTTATTCACACATTTGATAAAAATGTCACAGGAGTGAAATCATTACAATGACATAAGTAACTGTATAGACCAACCCCAAGTGCAGAGTCAAATTGCCACAAAGCATATGGGCAACGCCCAGCCCCTTATCACATGTGCACTCACGCCACTCGCCCACACCACCCACGTCCCAACAATCACAGGCGCTAACTTCCAACATAACCGAGGGCCTCCTCCTGGCCTGTCAGGTCCTGGGGATGAGGAGAGAGACACGATCAACGAAAAGAAGCTGGGACTGCCTGATGCATCTCCCTGCTCTGCCAACGACGCAGAGAACGCAAGACTTGAAACACTGGGGCAGGCATTTCCTTGGCACAGTACTTAGGCAACAGAAAGGTCGAGGGGCTTGAAGTTCGTCTCAGGTTTAGCTCCCCTTTCAACAACACAAAAGGGTAGAGAGTTGGGGTAGGGAGCAATCTGGTCATTCAAATTCTAAGAAACAAGGGGAGGGAGGAGGATTTGAAAGCTGTTCCCGCTTCTCCAGTCAGAATGCAGCACGACCATAAGCCAACTCAGCCAGGCCAAATGGACCCCATCTGGTTGTGACTTTATCTGAACAACGTAGTCTGCTCTTATTTTAGCTTGGAAGAGGAGGAAAAGCTTTTCAGAGGGACAAGAGGGTCACATAAACCACATCCCCCTTTACATTAGCACTTGGGACAAGGTTCCATCTATCTGTTCACACAGCTCGTCTACAGCTCTGAGAGCTGCAAGGGAGGCGCCCAATCCCCACTCGTCTGCCTTTAGCCTTCCAGGATGGGCAAGTGCTCAGCATCCAGTCAAACCTGAAGTGTGAAAAACAGCACCTCAATCAAAATGGTGTTTTCTATACAGTCAGACTATGGAAAAATCCTATTCAACTCCCCAATTCCCACTGTTTAACAAAGGTTAAAAAAAAAAAAAAACAGAGCTAAAGTGTAATGTGTCGAGCATCTCCACTGACCCCATCAAAAACACTGATGATACAGAGAGCCACCGTCTCCCAGTGTTCTTGGTAAACGGCCTGCGGGAGGAGGCAACGACCCAGATGAATACAGCACACGAATACAGAAGAACTGGTCAACTCAAAGGAAACTGCTCTGGGTAGAGGGAGTCAATGGGGTGTGAATGGGAGGCCAAGAGTGATATTTCTTGGTACAAACTTTATGTCCCTAAGGACAGGAGAAGGTGAGGACAAGGCACTTACACTGCCAAGCAACAGTTCACACCCACTCAACACCAGGACCGTGACCAAAGGCACTCCCCACGATCCCTCACTGAAGACGCAACCGTCCCGGTGGTCCAGCTGGACCTTCAGAACCGAAGGAAACCCAGAGTGCTGCAGAACCGAGGCTGAGAATGGAATGTGGGCAGAGGAAACCACGCAGAGGAAGCAAAAGATGTTGTCCCCTCTGGCCTGAGGTGAGAGGCTTGTTCCAGATTAGCTCAGCGAAACACCAAATTTCCAAATGCTTGGCCTGAGAACATGACGATGCCCCCTCGGATGCCTCCTTCTTCTGTTTTAATAAAGAGCAGTAGGGCTCTGAACAAGACCGGACACCAGTATTGAATTATCTTGCACTGGTGGTTACAGCAGACGCCTTCAAATACACGTCCTGTTTGTTCTGCAACAGAGTGAGTGATAAGACACAGAGACAGGGCTAGAAGCAGCCTGTTCCTGCTTATCTGAAAGTCCTTCAGGCGTACTCAATCCGGGCAGGGCCACAGCTACCCTCGCTCTTCCGCTCAGAAGATGGGGTGGTGGCCTTGGCTTCACTACCCACTTCCAGAGGCTTAGACGAGATATAGTCCTTTACTTTGATCTCCATGTTCTTGGCTTTCAGAGTGGCCATGTGCAGCTTCTCCAGGAAATCTGGCATGCCTGTTGGGAGAGAGGGAAATCTGGGTAGGTAGGCTGACATACAAACCAACAGTAGGCTCAAAATTAGAAGGGCCTATTTCTTTCCTGGTAAGGAGCCAATGACTGCCTATAGAGATCACAGACGGACTGACAGACAACAAAAACTTTTAGGGAGTGAAAACAACCCATGACCTCTGAGATCCTTTGAAAAGGGGTGCTGATCAGGCCACATAAATCCCCAAAGGCTCTCTTATGTGATCAAAATATCATTTATCAGTGGCACAGCATAAATATCTGCCAATTTTGTTTAGAGAAATGTCAAACGGAAACACCTAATCTCCTCTCCATTCTCCCCCTGAGGTGTAAGAAGCCGCCTACAGAGAACCAGAAGAAAGAAAATCACGTGAGGCTGCTTTTAAGGCGAGAGACTGGAAGGGAAAGATGCAATCACAGCAGAGATGGGTAGCCTCCGTTAAGTAAGAAGGGTGATGGCCCCTTTCTCCGGGTGACTGTCCTATAACCACATTTTCTATGCCAGATTTATGGCTTTCAACACTATCTAAGAAGAAAAATTTTAAATGCATTAATATACATAGAATGTTCTTCAGCTTGCCTCTGGGCATAAGTTCCTTTTTGGGTCTCCAGAATTCTTACTCCACCAAACTGCAGCTGGAGGCTTTACTACCTTCAAGGTAGTATTCAACAATGAACTCGGAAGGGCTCCAGTGAGACAAGTACTAATCTCCTTGAAGCCACCAAGAAGCCAGAGAAAAACAAAATGTTCAGCCCAGGTCCAGGCCCTGTACACAAGCGCCCACTCACCACTGGAAACCATCCAACTAACGCAGTAACGAGGAAACACTGTCTGGGGATTGTCACTGTACGTCAGCAAGTAGTCAAAGCCATTCTGGAAAAGAAAAACAGCAAAGATGAAGGTACCGGAACTATCCCCACAGCCTCCATATCCAGTACCACAGAATAACCAAGATCTGACTCTGAGGCGGAGGGTGGCAGTTTTTCACCGTGAGCAGAAAAGAGTGAACACTGAAGACCTGAGAGGTCACCATCTCATGAGGTTGGCCCCGGCTGGTGTCTGGGAACTTGGCTCCAGTCAACAGTTAAGCGCTAAGTGTGGCTCCCTGTGTCTCCTCTGTGCAAACAATGCACTTCATACTGAGCACCTGCTTTCCTCCTGGGGGTCTGGGATTTTAGGACACGCTAGGCAGAGGGCGTTCATGTGACCAGCCCCCAGTACAGATCTTGGGCGCTGAGTCTCTACTGGGCTTCCCTGGGCAGAAACATCGCACGCATGTTGCAGCTGGGAGAGGATGTGCTCCGTGGGCCCTCACGGGAGGGAGAGCATGGGGAGACTGCAGTGGGTTCCTCCAGACTCCGCCTGTGTCTTCCCCTTTTGATCTAGCTGTGCATCTTTCCATCACTGTAATAAATCTCAGCCATGAGTAAAACTACAAGCTGAGTCCTGTGCGTCCTTTTACTCGATCTTCGAATGGGGGGGTGGTCCTGAGGACCCCAACACATACCCCCAATGTTTAAGTATCTTAATCTTTACCAAAATGATATGATCTCTACTACCATTACTGCTAACAACAAACATGTAAACAGCACTTAACCACTTGTCAGGAACTGCTTCAACCCCTCACAACGATCCTATAATGTAGGCACCAATATCCCCCATTTTACAGATGAGGAAACTGAGCACAAAGAGGTTCAGGGACTTTGCCCAAGGTCACCCACATACTCAACGAGAGCCAAGATGAACCCAGAATTCTGACCACAGGGTCCATGCACCCATTCTCTCTGGCTCAACCTCTCATGGGTACAGTGAAGGACAGGGATTTAAGAGATTTACAGGTGTCCCGATCCCAGGAGAGGTCTGAACCAATTATGCTCCACCCAAAGGGGTAAGAGATCATCCACTACCGCTTATATGGAAAAAAAAGAAGCCAGAACTGAAAACAGTGGTTACCTACAGGAAGAAGGAAGGAACTGGGTAGATGCAACAGGGATATAAGCAAATCACTCTATTTCTTATTTTACATATTTGACTTTGAAAACACAATTTTTTAAATTATTTAATAAAACAAAATTATATTTAAAAATTATATATTATATAATTTTAATTATAATTTATAATTATATAAAAATTATAATTATATATAAATTTATATGATATATAAATTACATAAATTTATATAATATATAAAATAATTATATATTTATATATATAAATTATATATTATATATTATATAAATACATATAATTATGTATTATATAATTTTAATTATAATTTATAATTATATAAAATTATATATAAATCTATTATTTAATAAAACAAAATTATATTTTAAAATTATATATAAATATTTAAATAATTATATTTAATTATATTTATATATTTTTAATTTACTTAAAAAAACAAAATTATATTTTATATTTTTAGTTACCTAAAAATCAAAAGTAGACAACAAGGAACCTAACTGTGAACTGAGTTGATAGGAAAAACCACGAAGAGAGGACCTATTTCAAGTGACCTTAAAACTCAACATTCTGGGGACTTCCCTGGTGGTCCAGTGCTAAAGAATCCGCCTTACAATGGAGGGGACGTGGGTTTGATCCCTGGTCAGGGAACTAAGATCCCACATGCCACAGGGCAACTAAGCCTGTGCGCCACAACTAGGGAGCTAGCACGCCTCAAACTAGAGAGCCTGCGTGCTGCAAAGTACAGAGCCCATGTGCTCTGGACCCCGCCGTGCCACAACTAGAGAAGAGAAAAACCCACACACCATAACAAAAGATCCCGCATGCCGCAACGAAGATCGCATGTGCCGCAACTAAGGCGCGATGTAGCCAAAAATAAATAAAATAAATCTTTTTAAAAAAAAAAAAAAGCCTCAACATTTTGCACAGTGCATACATATCCTAAAGACAAAAAGACATACACCCTACAGTCCTAAATTTTGAGTTAAAAGTACTAGTGTGCATTTAGGATGTATCTTTAAAACAAACAAACAAAATTTATTACTTAGTGCTACCTTCTGAAAAGGCCTAAAAACAATGAGTAGGCCCAGAGCCACGAGAACTCCTAGAAGCCAAACTGTGGTATTTAAATGACATTTCCTTAAAGGGAACCAGGGCTCCCAGAAGAAATGCTCATTTCCAGGTTTACACCTAAAACTATACAAGGTGAACCTGGAACATCTTATAACACCAGAAACCAGGCGAGTCCTGAGGTCAAGTCAAAAGGACTCCAGTCAGTAAGAAGAGGCTCCTAATGACCAAAAATGGGACAATTTGAACACCAATAAGAATAACTGGGAACAGACTAAAACCAACCAAGTATGTTTAAATTTGAGTTTCTAATGGCATTTCTTAAAAAAAAAAAAAAAAAAAACTTTATCTTTGAAGGACTGCTAGCTGAAAGAACCAATTCATTATTTTAAAAACTAGTAAATGAAGGAAACAAATCAAGCATTTCTCTTCCCTTTCCTCTGTGAACTATGGGAAACCAAATAGTTAATGAGGAAATTTTCCCTTAAAGTATGTCACCTAATAAATGGAAATAAATGAAGAAAGAATGGAGGATTTACACAATATTTTGTTAAGCTCTAATGAAATATAGTGGATCTGAGCAATAATCATTAATCACTTCCAAATTCACAAAGAAAGGGACAGTCAGACATTATTTCCTTCTAATAAAGTGGTCTTGCCGCAAACAACCTGAATCTGTTCAAGCCTCTAGATCAAAGTACCCATATACAGGAAACACAGGGGACAGAGAAACATGTTAAATGACACTATGGACACTATAGGAATATAACCAGCAAGATCCAGGACAAAGAACCTGCTTCTTCAATAAATACAAGTGCAAGGGAAAAAAAAGGAGGGAAGGACTTCCCTGGTGGTCCAGTGGTTAAGACTTCACCTTCCAATGCAGGGGGCCCGGCATCGATCCCTGATCAGGAAACTAGATCCCGCATGCATGCCGTAACTAAAGACCTCGCATGCTGCAACAAAGGTCCCGCGTGCCGCAACTAAGACCCAGCGCAGCAAAAATAAATTAAAAAAAAAAAAAAAAAAAAGAGGAAGAACTCAAGAGATAGATAGAAAGCTACAGACAGTATGAACCCATTTCAATGTCTGGATCTTATCTAAATCCTGATTCAAATAAACCAACTACAAAAAAATACATGGATGATCAGGAAAATTTGAACACTACAGATATTTGATATTAGGGAATACGATATTACGTTTTCAAAAAGCCCTTTTCTTTTTGAGATAAATACTGAAATTTCTATAGAAGAATTCTTCTTTGGTTCTTCTATAGCAAAACTAGAATCTGCTTCAAAATAATCAGGGAGTGGGAAAGGGAACAGAAAGAGTACTGATAAAACAAGTTTGGCCATTGTCAGAGCTGGAGATGAATACAAAGGGTTCATTCATTATACTCTCTACTTCTTTATCTTTTGTCTACATCTCAAATTTTCCATAAAAACTAGGGAGTTCCCTGTTGCCTAGGAGTTAGGATTCCGGGCTTTCACTGTCATGGCCCGGGTTCAATCCCTGGTCAGGGAACTGAGATCCTGCAAGCCGTGAGGCGGGGCCACAAAAAACAAACAAACAAAACACCTAACAAAACACCATACCTCGGCCCAAGGATCTACTTTCCATCTGGCAAACCCAAACTCAGCTGCCTGGTTTTCAAGTACCCTCTGCACATGGTCAAGATAATTACCACTCCTCCCTAAACTCTGCCCTCCTTTCCAAGCAGTGAGTCAGTCTCTCAACATCCACAGTTCATTCCTATCTTTGTCTTTGGTTGAATCGTGTCTTCTACCTCCAGGGTCCTTCCTGTTTTCCTCTATCCACAGTCTGCCTTTTTATAAGAACCAACTCAAGTCTCACCTTTCTCTTAAGAGCTTGCCACAATATGCTAAAAGACTTACACAGATAATTCATACTGTTCCCCCACCCCAGCTGAAAGAAGTTATTTTTTGGGTGCAACACACTCTGCTAGGTGCCAAACTCTGCCTTAGCTGTTTCATGGTCAGGGTTTCTAAAGGCAGTAATGCTCGGACTCAAGTCACTTTTTTTTCAAATAGGAAATACACAGACAAGGTTTAAATTTCAAAAGCAACATAAAGGAAAAGAGTGAGGCACAATTCTAATTCCCACCGTCACCAGCCAGGCTCCCCTTCCTAAAAGCAGCTAGCTATTGACAGCAGCCTTCTTGTCTAGCTTCTAAAGCAAGGACTTTTAAAACATTTTTTAACTGTATTTACAATACACTGTAAATACTCCTTTTTACACTGTAACCAAGTTCTCTCTCACTCTGTCTCTCACACACACACTTGTACATACTTACGTAATCAAACAAAAGTTTCATGAAATATGCTTACACTCAGTTTCTATTCTATTTATTCCTTTTCTCTTTAAGCACTAAATTAATTTTGTCTTCCACTAGTGGGTAGCAATGCGTGGTTTGAAAAATACTGCTCTAGGGCTTCCCTGGTGGCGCAGTGGTTAAGAATCCGCCTGCCAGTGCAGGGGACACGGGTTCGAGCCCTGGTCCAGGAAGATCCCACATGCCGCGGAGTAACTAAGCCCGTGAGCCACAACTACTGAGCCTGCGCTCTAGAGCCCACGAGCCACAACTACTGAAGCCCGTGCGCCTAGAGCCTGTGCTCCGCAACAAGAGAAGCCACCGCAATGAGAAGCCCACACACCAAAGAGTAGCCCCCGCTCGCAGTAACTAGAGAAAGCCCACGTGCAGCAACAAAGACCCAACGCAGCCTAAATAAATAAATAAATAAAATAAAAAATTTTTTAAAGAAGGCAGAGAGCATTAGTCTCTCTCATTTTACAGACAAGTAAAGAGGAGCCCAGAAAGGCGGTCAAGTGTTCTGCCCACTGTGGGGAAATTTTGATGGAATCGGTGCTAGCTCTGGCTCCTCAGGAACGCTGCTGATGACCGGCCGATGAGTCAGGGGCCATGGTCTTCTGCTAACTGTCCCTCAGGTAATGGGAGCCATGGGTCATCACTACATTGTCTTGGGAGGTCCCCCAGGTACACCACTCTACAGCGGGGGTCCCGAAGTGGGGTTCCCAGGCCAGCGGCAGCAGCCTCACCTGGGAACTTCTCAAAACATGCAAATTCTCAGGCCGCAGCCCAGCACTGTTTTAACAAGCTCCCGCGGAGTCTGATGCAAGTCAAGTGTGAGAACCACTGCGCCCTCCCCAGTTCAGATCAAAGGCATTCCTTGAGAAAATTCATAAGCCGCTAACACATCACCTCTCGGATGATGTAGAACTCACCTCATCAAATGACCTGTGGGGACGGATAACCATTTGGGATTCATAGGATCTGACCCTTACAAATTCCGGAGACTCCGGCACACTAGGGTGCTCCACGGCCCTGGGAGGGAGAGAAGTGAGGGCAACTCTGAGTAATGTCTACATACAGAACAGCATGGGAGCTGAAGTTAAGAGGAAAATCTAAAAGGCAGCCTCTAATTTTTAAAATACATCAGAAAAGTCACAAAGATGAGTGAGTATAAACTAGGTACTAAAAACAGTGAGTTAAGTTGGTGATTCCTGGCTCACTAGGCTTTGTGTTGAGGAAAAGAGCATTTCTTTTTTTAATTATCAACATTAAGGAACTAAAGGATTAGTTTAATGAAAAGCTTGTATCCCTTCAATCCTCTGAGATAGTCACCAGTCCCAGTCCACTCACATTCTAGCTGGGATGCACAGGGCCCGGGCTTGACTCATAAGGCAAACTCCCACCACACATGTATGAATGAAGGACACGCTAAAGGAACCCAGCAGGAGCCACCACACATACCGTGACACCAACACCATCACGTTGTTTTCCTCATCCACACTATACCGCCGAACATACACATAATCCCGTGAGTACATTGGATACTAAAGAAAAGGAGGGGCAGGATTAGTGCTCTGCCTCACATGGACATGATAAAAGTAAAAGCAGAGGTGAAAATACTCACAGGAAAATGGGTTACCCAGTGAAGAACCTCAGAACCACTAACCACATCCCTCTCGATCACTTCCAGCTTGATCACCAGGGCGTCCCACTTTTTTCTATACTCTGTATCCAGCTGTGGAAACAGAACAGACCATAAAGACCCAAGAGATCCAAAACAAAGCTGCAGAAGACTTCTCCAGATGCTTGGGCCTCTGACCCAAGAATCTTCTTCTGAAACAGTGATCCGACCTAAAAGGCAGTGCCAAAGTGTCAAAGACACGGCTATGTTTACTACAGACGAGTCTTTTAAAATCCCTTCCTGTAGGCCAATCCCATTACCTTGAAAATGAATCTTAACAAGAAAAAGACAAGTGTAAGAAAAAAATATTGTAATAGACATGTCTGGGGAAAATACAGTAGACAGTGATATAAATGTTTATGGGTGAAACAATTCTAAAAAGTTTTAAATAGCAAGTCCAAAAGTATGAGCAGACACCTCACAGAAATACAAGTTGCATATTTTTAAAAATTTGTAGCATCACTAGTAACTATGGAATTTCAAAGTAAGACATATATCATACATATCCAGACCAACAAAAACTCAATACAGATTGACAAAATTCAGTGCTTAGGGGAAAGCATGCACTTGCGTATTAGCAGTGTGTGTTATAACCATCAAACTCAAAGTCCAATAAAACTTGAAAACTCCAGGAAGGAAAAAAAATTTTTTTTGTAGAACTCTGGGTGATCCCACCTTCCCTTTCATACACTTCCCCACAAGGAGGAACAGAGTCTTTAAACACATTAGCTTCATCTTTATCAAATAAACACCTTCACTGTAGATAAGTTCCAGATTGCTAAATCCTGACTGCATCTGTACTGAAGGAGAAAATGCCATAGAGGACATCGTTGGGCCAGTAGGTAAAACTGGAATACAAAGATTCTGTAAGTGCTGCATCAGTTAAATTTACACTGACTTTGCTAATGGTACCATGGCTAGCTAGGAGAATATGTCTAGTTTTAGGAAATATACACTGAAGCACTTTGGAATAAAGGGTATGTAAACTTACCCTTAAATTGTTTAAGAAAAAAAAAAAACTATAAAGCCGTATAAAATATATTCAAGCACTCAAATCCATTCCTCTATTTGATCTTCCCAACAGCCCTGTAAAGGGTAGAACTGGCCTCATCCCCACTGGACAAATTATAAATCAAAGGTTTACCCAGAGGTCATTTGACGTGAAATGAGGGGTACAGAAATAGATAGATGGATTGAAGCCAATGTCTTCTGAGTCAGAGAAATTACTCATGTGGACGATGGCAAGTGGACTTCTAGGCTTAGTGGCTCCAAATCTGGGAAGAAAAATGTACTCACCTGAACATTGAAGAACTGCCGAGGTGTCACATCTGTGTAGGTTCCAAAAACTAGAATGACAGGAAAGAATAAGGGATGTTTGCCACACTCCGGTCACTTAACTGCATTTCAGTTGTAGAGTACTGACTGACACATCTTAAAGGCAGATTCAGAAACTAGAAGTCATATTGGGGCGGCAAAGACAAAGGCAACCTATAGCAAAGTGTAGCAAAGACATGGAGACTCTTGTCATCTGGGAGAGGAAAACCAACAAACAGGGCAATTTTCCCAAGAAACCACCAGAACGGAAGAGTTTAGAGAGCACAGGAACACAGTGCTGTGCACCTGCCGGCACGAACACCCTTGCCAGCAGCCAAGCTGGGCTCACCTCTGTACTGGTAAAGGGGGGTGCCTGTAATGGGGCGCCGCCACAGCTTGAAGTGTTTCTTATCCATCACCATTTCCCACGGTTGCTCTCTGCCTCCTGAATCTTCATCTCTTTCTGTTTGGGATTTTGGTTCTGGAGGGTGGTGGTCAACTCCAGAGCCCCGAAACATACTTGACATTTCCTCCAACCGTTTCATCTCATCGATGGATCTGGAGAGAAAAACAACAGGCATGGTGCAACGGTTGGAGTCTGCCCTGTGAAATGCAATGGCCACACAAAGACTTGTACAGAACGGTGTGGCTTTAAAACAGTATAAAGTGTAGGGAATAAAAATACGAGTTCCTGAGTTTGAATCCCAGTCCAGTATTCATCAACTAGAATATTAAACAACTTAACCAATCCCTATTTCTTAATCTGTAAAATGGGGATAATAATAGTACTACATCCAAGGTTGATTATAAAAATTAAATAAATTTACCTGTAAAGCGCTTAACACCAGGCATATAATTAGCCCTCAAATGTTAACTATTATAATTTATGACTATGAAATGTCATTTGATACCTTTTGTCCGTTTTTTATTGGGTTGTCTTCCTATCACATTATAAGAGTACTTATATATTTTTCCTCCTTCTTTTAAAGAGATAGTTCACATAAGAGCCATCCTTTTACTGTATACAAATCAGTGCTTTTTCGTATAGTCCCAAGGTTGTACAACCATCACCACTAATTCCAGAGCATTGTCATCAACTCCAAAAGAAACCTATACTCATCAGCAGTTAACTCCTCATAGCCCCTGACAACTACCAATCTACTTTCTGTCTCTATGAGCTTGCCTATCTGGAAATTTCACATAAATGGAATCTTACAAAATATGGTCTCTTGGATCTGGCTTTTTTCACTTAGCATATTTACAAGGTTCATTCACGCTGTACTTTGTTCCTTTTATGACTGAGTAATATTCCATTGTATGGATATATCACATTTTGTCTGTCCATTCATCAGGTGATGGACATTTAGGTGGTTTCTACTTTATGGCTATTATGAATAACACTGCTATTAATATTTGCATACAACTTTTGTATAGACATAAGCTTTCAGTTTTCTTGGGTAGATTCCTAGGAGTGGACTTGCTGAGTCATGGAAACTCTGTTTAACTTTTTAAGGAAGTGCCAAATTATTTTCCGAAGCAGCTGTTCCATTTCTATATTCACACCAACAATGTGTGAGGGTTCCAACTGCTTCACATCCTTGCCAACACTTGTAATCGTCCCATCTTTTTGATTCCAGCAATCCTAGTGGGTGTGAAGTGGTATCTCATTGTGTTCTTCCATTTGTATTCCCCTAATAATGACTATTGACATTGAGCATATTTTTATGTGCTTATGGGCCATTTGTGTATCTTCTTTGGAGAAAGATCTACTGAAATCTTTGTTTTAAATTGGGTTGCCTTTTTGCTGTCAAATTTTAAGAGTTCTTTATATATTCTGAATACTAGTCTCTTATCAAATACACAATTTATAAATATTTTCTCTGACTCTGTGGGTCGTCCTTCCACTTTCTTGATAGTAACCTTTGATGCACAGAAGTATTCAATTTTTTATTCTGGCCGCGCCACGCAGCATGTGGGATCTTAGTTCCCCGACCAGGGATCGGACCTGCATCCCCTGCACTGGAAGCACAGAGTCTTAACCACTGGACCACCAGCGAAGTCCCCGTAAGTTTTCAATTTTGATGAAGTTAATCTATTTTTTCTTTGATTGTTCAATTTTTTGGTGTTATATCTAAGAAACCAGTGCCTAATCCAGTATCATAAGAACTTATGCCTATGCCTTCTTTTAAGAGTTTTAGGTTACATTTAGGTCTTTGGTCCATTTTAACTTTTGTGTATGGTTTGAGGTAAGGGTGTAAATTCACTATTTTGCATATGCACCTCCAGTTGTCCCAGCACCATTTGCTGAAGACTATTCTTTCCCCATTGAATTGTGTTGCCACTTTTGTTGAAAATCAAACTGACCATAAAGCTAAGAGTTTATTTCTAAACTCTAAATTTTATTCCTACAATTTATATATCTATCCTTATGCCAGTACCATTATCATCTTAATTACTGTAGCTTTGTAGTGAGTTCTAAAATTGGGAAGGGTGAGTCCTTCAACTCTGTCCTTCTTTTTCAAGATTGTTTTGACTATTCTGGGTCTTTCATTTCCATATAAGTATCCTAATGAATCCACAGGAACTTACTGGAGCTAATAAAAGAGTTCAGCAAGCTTGCAGGATATAAGATCAATTTACAAAAATTGTATTTCTATACAGTAGCAATGAACAATCTGAAAATAAAATTGAGAAAACAATTCTATTTACCATAGCATCAAAAAGAATAAAATAATAAGGAATAAATTTAACAAAAGAAGTGAAAGACACACTAAAAACTACCAAAAGATCATTGAAAGGAATTTTAAAAGACATAAATGGAAAGATATACTGTGTTCATGGGTTGAAGGTCTTGATATTGTTGAGATGGCAAAACTACCCAAAGTGATCTATAAATTCAACATAATTTCTATCAAAATCATAGGCTATTTTGTGGAAACTGACCAGCTGATCCCTAGGTAAACAACAAGGACCTACTGTATAGCACCAGGAACTATACTCAATATCTTGTAATAACCTGTAATGGGAAAGAATCTGAAAAATAATAACACACTACTGTATATAAAACAGGTAAACAACAAGGACCTACGGTATATAATCCTTTTTATATGTTGCTGAATTCAGTTTGTTAGTATTTTGTTCAGAACGGCATAAAGCTTTGAAACATTCAAAACAATACCATATGTCAAACTATGTATCATTATATATCATATAGGGATGTATACATATGTATAAAGACACATTTGGTAATGAAATATAATAAATTGGGATAATCTCGGGGACAGAGGATATTTCCATTGGAAAAGGGTCCAGAGGAGGCTTTAATTGTATTTACAATATTTTAGTTCTTAAATATAACTGTATCTGTAACATTCATGTTTTTCTTTAAACCTTTTTATATATCTGAAACATTTAAAAAAAATTTTTTTAAACATGGTTTGTTTTCCCCTTAACCTGGTAGGATGAATTGGGAGATTGGGATTGACGTATATACACTAATATGTATAAAATAGATAACTAATAAGAATCTGCTGTATAAAAAATAAATAAAATAAAATTCAAAAATTAAAAAAAAAAGATGTGGTACATATATACAATGGAGTATTACTCAGCCATAAAAAAGGATGAAATAATGCCATCTGCAGCAACATGGATGGACCTAGAGACTGTCATACTGAGTGAAGTAAGTCAGACACAGATAAATATGATATCTCTTATATGTGGAATCTAGAAAAATGGTACAAGTGAACTTATTTACAAAACAGAAATAGAGTCACAGATGTAAAAAACAAACTTATGGTTGCCAAGGGGGAAAGGTGGTAGGGAGGGATAAATTGGGAGACTGGGAATGACATATACACACTACTATATATAAAATAGATAACTAATAAGAACCTACTGTATAACACAGGGAACTCTACTCAATACTCTGTAATGACTTATATGGGAAAAGAATCTAAAAAATGAGTGGATATATGTATATGTATAACTGATTTCACTTTGCTATACAGCAGAAACTAACACAACATTGTAAATCAACTATACTCCAATAAAAATGTTTTAAAAAAGCAAAAATCCAAAAAAACACGGTTTGTTTTCCCCATAACCTTTTTTTTTTTTTTTTTTTGGCTGCATTGGGTCTTCATTGCTGTGCGTGAGCTTTCTCTAGTTGTGGCGAGTGGGGGTACTCTTCGTCATGGTGTGCAGGCTTCTCATTGCAGTGGCTTCTCTTGTTGCAGAGCACAGGCTCTAGGTGCGCAGGCTTCGGTAGTTGTGGAGAGCAGCCTTCAGTAGTTGTGGCTTGCGGGCTCTAGAGCGCAGGCTCAGTAGTTGTAGTGCATGGGCTTAGTTGCTTTGCAGCATGTGGGATCCTCCCGGACCAGGACTCGAACCCATGTCCCCTGCACTGGCAGGCGGATTCTTAACCACTGCGCCACCAGGGAAGTCCCTCCCCTTAACCTTTAAATAGCAGTTAGGAAAGCAAGATTGCTGGCTGACTATGTCACTTCTGCAATTCAAGACTGAAGACACCGGGCTTCCCTGGTGGCGCAGTGGTTGAGAATCTGCCTGCCAATGCAGGGGACACGGGTTCGAGCCCTGGTCTGGGAAGATCCCACAGGCCGTGGAGCAGCTGGGCCCGTGAGCCACAATTACTGAGCCTGCGCGTCTGGAGCCTGTGCTCCGCAACAAGAGAGGCCGCGATAGTGAGAGGCCCGCGCATCGCGATGAAGAGTGGCCCCTGCTTGCCACAACTAGAGAAAGCCCTCGCACAGAAACGAAGACCCAAAACAGCCATAAATAAATAAAAATAAAAATTAAAAAAAAAACAGCCTCAAGAGAAAGAAGTGCCACAAATTGAACAATGTTGCCTTTAAAAAAAAAAAAAAAAAGACTGAAGACACCACCTACTGATACATTCTGTCTGAAAGGCCCTTTCATGCCTTTTTAACCTTCAAAAACCCCACAAGGGTCAAGGTTAACTCCCAGGCAGTTAACCATATACATTTACTTTTATTCCTCTATAGAAACATATCACACAATATTATAATTAATCTATCTTTATATCTGTCGCCCTTACTAAACTATGAATTCCCTAAAGGCCCAGAATCAGTCTTTTTCATATTTTTATGTCCAGCTCCTAGCAAGTACCTGGTAAACATTACATGCTCAACAAATGTTCACAGTATAAACTGAGTAAATATGGAAGTAGGCCTTAATAATTCAAATTTGTATTAAAAGATTAACACATTGCTTTAAAAGCCAAAAATTCAAAGTTATACTAGCAACCCAAGATTAAAAGTTTAGAGCAATCTAAAGCAATGGTGAGTGTAGAGATCTGTGTTCCAGTCCTGGCTCTGCCAACTAGCGGTGTGATCTTACACAAGTCATTTTAACTGCAAAGCCTCCCTTGTTCCACCTGTAAAGTGAGGACATTATTTCTTGACGGTTTCTATTAGCTCTAAAATTCCAATTCTCTGAATTTTAAACTTCAGAATTAAATGAAAATATTTATATACAGGGACATTTGCTGTTTCCACTGCCTGAAATCTTTTCCTATTTGAAGAGAATTCCCAAATAGGTGAGATGCAGCCCCCATCTCAGCCCCTAGCAGTTAGCACATGGCTCCTAATTTAAGTGAGGTTAATCAGAGACTTCTGGTAGAGGCTTTGAATCTTGAGGAAATAATACAAGGCACAGGACCTTTTAGATTTTCTCAGTGATCTTGAGGCAGTTGAGAATCCAGCAGTGCAACAGATCTACAGGAAACAATACCAGCAACACTGCCCAAAGAAGAGCATTCCTGTTACCAGTAGCAGGCCTCGGCTGTTCTCTTGGCCAACCTGTACTGGGGCCTTCTTGTCAACACTCTGAATGACCTAACACCTTTTTGGCTTAAGTTAACCAATATCAGTTTCTTTGTTTGCAACCAATAACCCTACCCAGTACAATTTATACTGATGTTCTGATGAAAAATGTTTTAACCATTTTTTTTTGAAGTTTCAATTTGAATTAACATTGCAGAACAGGATTGACTGCTACCATTGCAAAAACCATACAGAAATAGGGAAGGAAATTTAGAGTAGGCAATAAGATCTTGCAGAGGAGAAAGTAAAGTCACGTCACAGCTCTGCTCCGAGAACAACAATGCAGGCATCACGTGGAACCAATCATGGCACTTTTGAGGACTAGTAAAGCACCCTTCAATAAAAATTAAGCTGGACTTTTGAATGCCCTTACCACATAATGAAGAGGGATAGGAATGTCTTATGAAAAACACATCAGAGGCTCATAAAATTATATAGTAATATGGTTCTAAGAAAATTAAACTATATGACTACAGGCAATATTTTTAACGGCCTTCTAAGACTCAAGGTGGTACAGAGCTTCTGACCCACTGCTTAATCAGCCTCTCCTATAGGATTAAAGGTCACTAGGTGGCCTTGATTAAACATGAGACTAAGTCCCTAGGGAGGACAGCAATGTCTTGTGAAGGTATGACATTCATTCTTTGAATAGCACAACATGAATGCTAGAGTAAGACTGTATCATGGAAATGTCAATGATCGTTATGTCCCAGGTTCGGGAATCTCAGAAGGGTCTCAACTTCTAACTGTTGACATGACAGACATCATTAGCACACAGGTGCACAATCACTATCATAGATGTAGAGGAAGGAGAAACCTCTCACCGTGTTATCTCGTTAGCCTGTTGTGCCAAACCTTATTTGGAAGGGATGGGTGTCTAAACCTTGGTATCTAAGAGACTTAAGTAATAAGAAGGGAGGAAAGAAGGACAAAAAAGATTATTCCCAAGATAGTAACAGAACCAGCAGATTAGTAAGAGGATCAAAGAAAGAAAGTCAATGCTTTCCTTTCTTCAAAACTAAAATCATTTCAACATTTGAGAAAGGCTGGACTGAGAGCCATGGAAATTGAGGGCATAAAACCATGAAAACAGAAATATAAGTATAATCATATTTGGCTCATCTATAGGGGGTCCTGACCTAAGTGGAGAGCTTGATATAAGGCTCCTAAAATGACTCAAATGAAGCCATTCCTGTAATTGGTAATTTCAGTAAGACGCTGTCTTGTTTCAATGATCCCCTCTCAAATTCCCAATTATTGTCAAAGTTAGAGACCTTGAAGTACAACTGTCATGGGACATACCTAAAAGACATCAATTAGGTCATTGCAATTCTGAGCGTAGTTCTGATTATCTAAGAAGGTATAACAAAAACATCCTTAAGTGACAGTGGCAAAAAAAAATTTTTTTTTAATTCCTTTAAGCCAAAAGGACTTTTTGTTGATCATTTATCTAATTAACAGCACACTGAAAAGTTAAAGACCAAAATGGGAAAATGGCTAATTTTCTTTATGAAACTTTACTGTCACTTATTTACTCAAATTTCTAGAGCAATGAACTGTAACTTTTTTAAAAAAGAGGAGGGAGATTAATGGAGCATTTTCCCCTAGGCTTTCATATTTCTTAACTTCCTTCTCCTTTTTGTTCCTGTAATTTTTCTTAATGTTCCAAAGCAATAAAAACTTACTACTGGGACTTCCCTGGTGGCACAGTGGTTAAGAATCTGCCTGCCAATGCAGGGGACACGGGTTCAAGTCCTGGTCCGGGAAGATCCCACATGCCGTGGAGCAACTAAGCCCGTGTGCCACAACTACCGAGCCTGCGCTCTAGAGCCCATGAGCCACAACTACTGAGCCCACGTGCCACAACTACTGAAGCCCACGTGCCTAGAGCCCATGCTCCACAACAAGAGAAGCCACCACAATGAGAAGGCTGCGCACACAAGGAAGAGTAGCCCCCTGCTCGCCACAACTAGAAAGCCCACGTGCAGCAACAAAGACCCAACGCAGCCCAAAACATAATTAATTAATTATTTATTTATTTATTTTAAAAAACTTACTACTGTATTTTCCCATAAGATTTGACCTGAGCTCACAGAATGCCAGCTAGCACCAAAAATAATGATTAAAAGTTATTTTGCCTGATCATTTAATTAAAGCCTATCAGGTAATAACACTAGATTAAGCATTAAAAGACCTGATTTCTACACCTGGCCTATCAGTGAGTCAGTCACTTTGTACAAGTTACTTCTTTTCTCTAATTTTCTTGCTGATTCTCGATTAATGAATTCCTACTTGTTAAGATGTTCTTAAGCATAAGAGAATAGAAAGCAAGGGTTTTTCTTTGTCCTTCTGAACAGAAACTCTACTAACATAAGAAAAAACACACACCACTTTAAGGCACACATTCAAAGAGACATCCTCACACCCCATCACTGTTTGACCAAGACAGCAATATCTGAATTAGTCTGTACCAGGACAAGTTGGTACAGAAACAGCACAGAAGAGCCAAAGGCTGTGATTTAGGGGCCATGGGACAATCATGCTCTTCTTCCGTTAACAATGAAAGAAATGCACATGTCCCGAGGCACACTCAACTGTGCTCCATTATGGAAGCTACCCAAAATCATCTCACTAGAACAAACAAAATCTAAGATCCTCTAAACTAGCTACGACAACCTCAGCGCCCTTTAAAGCAAACAGAATACTTAAACACCAAGCCAAAAAAAGTTAACCTAAACCCAGAATATCTTATTCAGTAAAATACTGGGAATTCCCTGGCCGTCCAGTGGTTATGACTCCATGCTTTCACTGCCGAGGGCGCGGGTTCGATCCCTGGTCAGGAAACTGAGATCCAGCAAGCCGCGGACGGTGCGCACCACCCCCAAAATAAATTAATTACTTAAAAATAAAATATAAACATGACAAGCTATGACAACAGACCTATGAAATCACTGTACAAGCAAGATACAGTTGACAGCATATTATTTGCCTCCCTATCAGTATAACATTTAAAAAAATCCTCAGAATGGACTTGATCAAATTTTAAGTATATGACTGAATTCAAGCATGAACTGGACATGCGGTGTTAAATGAGGGCCTTTACTGGAACAACTCTGGAGAGGGTCAAAAAGGGCACCTTAAGTGTCCTTACTGGCCTTCCTCTAAGCTCCTGAAATTCCCAAATGGGTTATCGCAGATTACTTCTTTAGGAGTTGGATTAGAACCAAGTGCTTCAACTGTCCAATTTCCTTCTGCCACAGTGGGTAATGACTACGGACTCAAGTGTTTACCACATCTATCTCCTATTGTTTTTTCCCCCTCTAGCTCCTGCAAATGGGAGACCTGCTAAACAGAGGCTCTAGGGCATATGGTCGATAAAAATACATGGAGAAAGACAAAGAACGACATCTGTCACCTAGGCCCCAACGCTATTCAACTCCCACCCCCAAAACATCTTCCCTCTCTTTGGCACCCAGGGGCCCTTTCCTGGTCTTTCTCCTCTTCCCCAAACAGATCCAACTGGGAATTTTCCCCTCAAACTTCACCATCGTGGAACATGGGTATTTCATCGTCAAAAACAGAATGAAAAGTCAAACAGTTAATTGGTAATTTCTCAATTTAAAAGTTTCCTTCCCATACATTCTTTTACTTCTCACACCTGAGGACACCATTAGAACAAATGGACAAAGTAGCAAAAGAACACTAACAGAAACTAGGCAAACCACCTATCATGCTTTGATATCTTAACTTTTTTGTGAATAAGGTTGTTCATGGTTATGATTTTAAATTGCATTTGTAGAACAGTCATCTTTCCTGTTAGAAAAAGTACTACCAGCTCTTAAGATACACTTGCATTTAACCACAACGCACAATGTTACACTAATAGCTGCCTGCCATCTGGGTGCTACACTTCCATACAGGTCACAGTGCTAACTTTACTGAAATACTTCCATTTTTAACCTAACCAAAAATGTGGAATAACAGAAGAAATAGCTACAACAAATAGACTTGTGTGGAATTTATCTGGTGTAGGGGACTATCCTAGGTTCTTGCAATCAGTTTCAGAGTTTAGGGGGCAGAGTATGTGTGTGGAGAGAGAACACAGTTTAAGAATATCTGCTAAAAAGAAAATACAGCGACAATGTAAAGCAAGACCCAAATCAAGGTTTCCCCATGATATTACATGAAAACCGTAAGGGCTCAGTTTAGAACCACAGGTTAACAAATTCAATCAATGGTACAGCACTTTTTTCACACAGAGGTTTTTGATGATGACAGCGTGATTTCAGAACCTAATAAAACAGTACTCCCAGAGTTCTAGTGGAAGTACCAAACAACTGACCTAATTCTTCCAGGTTAAAATGTCTGGGCTACTGGTTTGTCCCAGGAGGGCAAAATCGCTTCCAGCCTCCTAATTCTGCCATGAGTCACAATGACAAGAGCTCTCCTGGCATTTCTCACGAAATCCCATTTGGAATGAAGTGATTTTGTAAATTGCACAAGTATACCCTCACATCAAGTTTAAAAGCTGTCTGGAACTTGCACCTTTCTGGATATGTTAAAGATTACGTGAACAATGGCCTACTTCAATACCCATTTTCCACAGTGCTATTTCTTTAGCGGCATGCGCCCCAAAGCCTCCCTCCTCCACTAACCTACACTCGCATTTATTTCTAACTCGACAAATCAAGTTAACACACAGATGCAATGAAGAAACGTGCTTTGCTACGATAGGATCAAGCTACTTGCATCGTCACTTCCAGTACCACCGGGTCAACGGGAGACACTGACGGCCAAGGCAGGCCCCAGGGTTCAACGTTCCCACCTCCCCACCCCACCGCCCCCACCCCAGGGAACAGGCGCGACCTCGCCGCCGAGCCCACCTCTGCAACTCCTCCTCCTGGATCCTCTCCTCGTCCCACGCGAACACGCCGGCGAGGGCCGCCATCAAGGCAGAGGCATGGCCCGGGCGTCCGCGCAGCCGGCGCCAGAGGCGACCAAGGAGGATGCGGCGCGAGCTCTCCGAGTAGAGGCGGCCGTAGAGCTGCGCGATCTGCTGCGCCCGCCGCACGCGCAGGCCCGTCACGAAGCGGCACTGATTGGCCAGCAGGGCGAGGAGGCCCCCGCCCCGCGCCCCCGCGCGCCCGGTCGCCGCCGCGCCCACCAGCAGCCAGGCGGCCAGGCCAACCGGCGGCCTCCGGGGGAACATGCTGCCCGCACGCCCCGCCGGGCCCAGGTGCTCTCTGCGCCCGCCGCGTGCCCGGAGGCGAGCGAGGCCTCGCTCAAGGGGCGAAAGGAACGAGCCCGGGAGGGCGCAGGCGACCTCCTGCCGAGCCCCCCTAGTTGGCCGGCCCCGAAGTCGTCTGACGCTCTAACAGGTCCTTCATCTCTCGGCAGCAACCGCTGAGGAAGTCTCCTTTAGGGAAGAGAGTCGGACATGGCACCGGCCGCGGGGGGCGGGCCCGCGACCGCTGCAGGAGGTGCTCCGCGGTTCCGGCCGGACAGCCCCGTCGGCCCCCTGCCTCCTCGGCGTCCTCAGGCCGGCGCCAGGGGCCTTGCTACAGAGCGCGCGGGAAGCGGCGAGGCTGGCGGCGAAGTCCCCAGCGTTCCGCGTCCACCACATGCGCTGCCAGCTTGCAACCTACTCCGGTCTCTGCCGCCCGGCCCTGATTGGGCGCGGCCCGGACTCCCGGTGCTGATTGGCGGTGCCAAGTGCCCGTCACCGCCCCTTCGCGCGGCGCGCCGGGACCTCTAGCTAGCAAGGTAGGTGGCGCGGCGGCCAGAGCTAGTCAAGGGCGCCTGGGAGATTGGACGGTGGACCTAGCCGACGCCGCCATCTTCCGGCCCCCCGACCCCGCCCTGTGAGGGGGCACGGCCAGGTGCCTGTTAGACCTCTGCGCGGTGCTCGCTCAGTTGTTCTGAGAGGCCTGCGACCGTCGTCTGGTTCACTGATTTGAGACTAGGGTGGGATGGGGTCTCGGCACTGCATCTGCGGGACGCTGGGAGTGTCCAGTTTGGGGAGTCGGGGGCGGGACGGTGTAGACGCCTTTGGTGAGTGGAGACCCTGCCGAGGCCTGGCGGCCGCTGCCCTCAAAACCTTCCTCGGCCTCCACCTGGCTCTCCCGCAAGCGCCCGGCGCGCCGAGACCACCTCCGAGGCTCGGAGCCTGAGCACTCGTCCTGTCCCTGTGAAGCCTCGACGCGAGAGTGGGCCGGTGTGGCATCCTTAGAGCCCAGGACACTTTCCAGGGAGCTACGTGGGCAGGTGACCCGTCGCAGTCTGGAAATGCGGTAGCCCTTTGGTTAAAGGGACAGCAGAATGGAGTTGCTTGGGGCAGATGCCCTTGGTCGTGTAGTAGCTGTCCTTCTCTCTTTGACCCAAAGGTGGCAGCTTGAGAAGGTAAACAGGTTTCCTAAAACCTACTTTGCACCACCCATGAACAACCTGGCCAAATGATCTTGAAGGGCATTAACTTACTATTCTGTGCCCAACCTCATTAAAATGGAATGCCTGGAGGTCCACTAGGAAGACCTTACACGAAATTGTTTCCTTAATTTTTTTAAACTTACATTAAGAGCCTTATTGACAGACGAACAAAATACTGTAAAAGGAAGTCTTCATGTGAGAGCCTGTGCTTATTCCAAGGCAGTGCATTTAGAAACTTTACTCTTAATGTACCTGTTTGAGCAATTTTATATGTTCTTAATAAAAGATGTTTCCGAAAAAAAATGCTGTACTGGGAACTGATATTTAGATCTCTCCAGACTGTCTGATTTTACTCTGGGATTGGTATTGATGTTTATTTTCCCTTGAAATAAGGAGAAATGTATATAACAGAAAATAGTATTTGATGCTTTTCTCAATGATGGTAGGATGGCCGGAACGGGGTGTGAGGGTGTATGGTCAGGCCACTCAAGATGGCTGTTCTCTTGCTTTCTGTACATCCCCTGCCCAACCAGTGCTTGCTTCACCTACACCCTACTGACTTGATTGACCTTCCTACTTACTTGCCCCAGGCCCCAGCTAATGATAGCTTTTCAAAAGGATGGTGAGGGGCGTGCCCCTCTGCTGGTTTCCCTGGTAACTAATGAGACAACCTGACATCATTTCCCCTATAACTGGAAATCTCCCCTACCCCTTGGGAGCAAAGACTGCCACCATGTCCTGCCCATATGTGCCGCACATGGTGGGGTGTCGCTCCAGGACCTTGCTTCAGACGTGTAAGGTCCCCCCATCCATTAAACCACTGATGTCTCTGTTGCTGACTCCAGGCTCTTTGTTCGGTCTTGAAGCTGGGCAAGCAAAGGCCTTGTAGGCCTGCGGAGTGCAGCCCAACACAGGGGAAAGTTTGAATTTTCCTACAGTCCTGCTTCCTTTGTTCCTTTTTTGTTTTGTTTTCTGTTTTTGTTTTGTTTTGTTCTGCTTACCAAAATGAATTTTCAGGTACTCCAGCTGAGCCCCTCTAATCCCACCATTTTTCTGCATCTCTATTGCTTCTTTCCCCTCAGTACCTAAACACAATCAAGTTCATCCTCAAAAAAGCTTTGGGAAAAAAAGAGACCTTAACTCTTCCTCTTTCCAGTTACCACCCCCTTCTCCTTCCTTTTACAGCTATGATTTTGTTTTTCAAAAGATGACAAACATGCTTGCTGTCTCCATTTCTGTACCTACCTATAAATTCCGCTTTAGAATTTTCAAAATCCCTTTCTTCTACACCATTCTCTCTACCACTTTGTTGTTCACACCCTAGCAGTACATTCTAGCCTAACTTCTCTTCCAATCCATTATCAACAAACTTTGTTTTGCTTGTGTAACCCCAGAACAATGTTGAAAAACTTTATTCTCTTTGTATATTTTTGAGTTGATCCAAAATTCTTCATCATGAGCTTATCTTATATAAGTTGGGTTCTGCCTATTAGACCTACCAAAACATAAAGATGAGTAGGCCCAACAATAATCTATAGTAAGAAGTGGTACATCCAGAATTGGGATGAGCAGGGCCAGGGGCACAGTAAGCCACACATCCATGTCACCTAGCATTTATGCACTGATGCCTCTCCCTCAGCTCACACCTATGGCTGCATAGGAGATGGAGTCCCTTTATGACCAGCGGACAAAGGAGGAAAAAAAGCAAAGCTCGATTTGCTCATAGGTCAAAGTGGTGTGTGGGTGCAAGCTGAAAATGAACTGCGGCTGCACTAGCGCCCCACCCTAGGGTGATCTTGAAAGACCGTGGCAAGGGAAATTCTCCCAGTGAATAAATCCTCTCACACTTTGTGTGAACAGAAATGTAGGCAAGGTTGGAATATATATGGACTCAGGGCACTAGCAGATGGCTTGGCTGGTTGCTCAGGAGCCTGGGAGGAGAAAGAAGATCAAGGACACGGAGGTCTGGGATAGAGGTATGTGGATGGATTATGTGTTTGGGCAAGAAGTGTGCAGGTGCCCACCAGAGAGCACCTACCATGAAAGAGGTACTAAACAACCAAGTAGGAAGAATGACTCACCCATTGATATCAGCCAGATGCTATGAGCCACCTCAGTACTAGCCATGAATGGAGTAGCCACGGTGGCAGGGATGAGAACATATGGACCCGAGAGCATGGGCTCCCATTCACAGAGGGTGATGTAGCTACTGCCACTGCTGAATGTCCGGTCTGCCAGCAATGAAACCAATGCTGAGCCCCCAAAATGGCAGTATTCCTCATAGACAACAGCCAGCCACTCGATGACAAGTTGACTACATCGGATACCTTCCATCCTGGAAATGGCAGCAATTTACTTTGACTGGAGTTGCTGTGTTCCGGATATGGTTTGCCTTTTTTGCCTGCTGGGCCTCAGCCAGCACCACTATCTTGAGTGTTTACTGAGTGTCTGACACATTGACACAGGGTCCCACATAACATCGAATCGGACCAAAGGACCCATTGCACAGCAAAGGAGGTGTGACAGTGGCACATGACCATGGAATCCACTGGCCCTACCACATTCTGTACCATCCAAAAGATGCCAGCCTGAACAGAGAGAAGGAGTAGCCTATGAAGGCACAGCTGAGGTGCCAGCACAGAGATGCTACCAACCAAGGATGGGCATCATCTTCCAGAACACAGTTTATACTCTATCAACAATCAAGAGACTTCCCTGACAGTCCAGGGGTTAAGACTTCACCTTCCAATGCAGTGGGTGCGGGTTTGACCCCTGGTCGGGGAGCTGAGATCCCACATGCCTCATGGCCAAAAACAAAAAAGAAAGAAACCAAAACAGAGAATAGAAGCAATATTGTAACAAATTCAATGAAGATTTTAAAAATGGTCCACATCAAAAAAATCTTAAAAAAAAAAAAAATCAATATGGTGCTATGTCCCAAAAGGAAGAATAAATAGGTCCAGGAACCAAGGGGTGGAAGTAGGAGTGGCTCCATTTACCATTAATCCCAGTGATCCCACTGGGGTATTTATGTCACCACAACTCTGAGCTTTGAGGGTTTTTGAGGTCCTCGTTCTCAAAGAGGAAATATTTCCATCCGGAGATGCAGCGCAAGTCCCACTGAACTCATTCACAGTTGCCACCAGGCACTGTGAGCCAAGGGACCAGCAGGCAAGCAGGAGTCACCATCCTGGCAGCAACAAGTGGCCCTGATCCTCAGGAAGAGCCAGGCTGCAGTTTCACAATGGGAGCAAAAGGGAAGGTGTCTGGCAAGCAGATGATCCGGCTGGCTGTCTCTTTGTTACACCCTTGCTCACTTTGACGGTAAACAGACGAGTGCAGCAGCCATGACCTAAAAGGGGCGTGGTGACCAGGGGCTCTGCAGAGGTGCTTCCTGCGGGTGATAGGAGAGGAGGGAGGTGATGAGTATCAGTTGGGGCCGCGAGACCAGCTGCAGTGGTGGAGGCTATGGTTCGTCCCGTTAACCATCAGTCCCCCCCCCCCCAGAAAAAGTAGAGCTGCTCCCAGAACTTATACAAAGAAGTGGATCTGAGTGGCATAAGGAGTAGCAGACACCAGGATATGCAACCCAGGTGGACCTTCATGACAGAAGGGCTTCTGCCCCTCGCTTCTGGGAGTGTTGCTGGCTGACAGCCCTCAGTTATCAGCCCTCTTCAGGAATTGAGCTTCCTCACCCAACGTCACAGCCTCTTCTCTGGGGACAGCATGCAAGCGATGACTGGCTGAAGCTGGGGTATAAAGGCCTGGTCCCCTCACCCCGACTCAGGACAAGTCAAAAGGCCGTCCCAGCTTCAGAACTCTCTGTGGGGTCAGCTGAGGCCTTTGTCAAGACTACTTGGCACCTCACCTTCTCCATCTGACCAAGCCTGCTTCCTTCCCTTCCTCCATAGGTGTGGAACCTGAGAGCACCCCCAGTGCCACATGCTCAGCTCCATGGCCAAGTCTGCTGCCCAGGGAACCCAGCCTGAATCAGGCTCCGTCATCGAGCTCAATAGAGTATGCCTGCCCACAGAGCTGGTACTGGGAGTTAGGTCATGGGCCCGCTCTCTGCCTGGAAAGTGCTAGGGGCACTGCACACTCCCACCTCCAGCTGTCCTTCTCTGGTGCCCCTTAGCACATGCCCTTGCCCTCTGTTCTGCCCTTCCCCTCTGTTCTGCCCTTCCTTAGGGCCTGCAGGTTCCAGGTCCTGAACTGGATATCATCTCTCCCAGTTTCGGGATCTGGCAGAGAGATACGAAGCACCTATTTATTGGCTTAGCAATGGCATGTATAGAAACCATTTCTCAGGCATTACACCTGAGGACAGGCATTCCCCAGAGGGTTAAATGGACCCATTGTAAGTGAATTAGGGTCAGCTTTGATGCCTAGGCCTTAGTCCCTTTTTCCCAAAAACTTGGAAAGTAATTTGCTTGAGTCTGACGCAACCCCTGGGCTCCAACTGTCAGGACCAAAGATAGCAGTAATTGCCTTCTCGTCCCTTCACAAGGGTGTGTAAACCCAAAGCTCTATCCATCTATTATTCAGAATGGCAAGTGTTTACAATATTCATCCACTTACTCATCAGTATGTGAAATCTCTTCATAGCAGGCAATTTCCTCCTAGTTCATAACCTAAAAACAATTCATGGAAGCATCTGTTTTTGTCCTCAAGGATGGGGCTGTATATGTTACCGCAAGACCTAAGACACCTCAGATCAACTCTTCCCAGAACTAGATCAAAAGCCCGGGTGAGAATCACGTTCAGGCAGCCTCCACCACCCCCGCTTCTGGAGCAAGGCTTCCCTGCCTCATGTAGGCAAGAATTGCACCTGTTTTCCCAACTGGACAGTGGAGGGCCCGGAGCCCACGGGGTGAAGTGGCACATGACTCCTATTGCTTCCTTCCTTCCCTGCAATCAGTGCTTTTCTGACTCAGCTCAGGTTACTCTCATCTACAGCCTGGCCCAGTTCACAGTGGGAAGAAGCCCAACAGCAGGGGCTGTGCACCTGGCAATGGACCACTCATTGCAGTGTAGGACTGGGGTAGGATCTTCGGGTACAGAGACGCACAACCATGTACAAGCAAGTCAAGACCCAAGTACCAGGGTCTAGAGATGCTGCACTAGAGCAGCCCAGCCAGGAGGCAAGCAGGAGGGCAGTCATTAGGGCCATGAGACAAAGGGGCAACTAGAAACTGCACCTAAGAGTGTTGGCCTGAAGCCTCTCCAGTCCCTTCTGCTTGGGACCCAGGTAAATGCCACCTTCCATAAGGCCACCTTCCATAAGGCCATTTCCACCTTTGGAAACCTTACCCGTTTCCTTCCACGTGCAAGGAATTCCACTAGGTGTAATACTCCTGTCCTCTCTCTACCCCTCATTATTTACTTTGTCTCAAGGAAAGTAAAAGATGACCATTCTGGTGGCGGTGGGGGGGGGAATGGTCATGCATAGGCCAATGCCACCCCTCCACCCCTCAGTCCTCTTGGGACTGAGCTGCCTGCAGGGTACAGAATCCCACTGTTCTTGCCGAGGTGGGCTCTACTTCCACAGGGGTCAAGGGTCAGGGGAGGCTTTCTCTGGTCTCGTGTTGCCACGACTGGGTGGGTTAATCGGCGTCACTATGGGATTTGTATTAGCAGCCCACTTAGCGAACAGACCTAAAACTATGTCCACCAACCCAGCCTCTCTACCAATAATCAAGGGGATGTTCTGGCTTCTGTGGCAACTCCTTTATTTCTCAGACCCTTAAAGAGACCTTAGAACAGCTTTCCTGACCCCTTCTATCTTGCCCTTCTCTGAATTCCCATTGCACTTTTTGGCGTATCTCTAGAGTGACCTTCCATTATTTGGGTAACTATCTTATTTCCTTCCCTTCCCAGCTGAGAAGATCAAAGAGAAGACACTGGAGATCAGCTGAGACAGAGAAGAAAGAAGAGAGTAACTTGAGGAGACAGACCTGGAAACAAACAATGACGAGGCCATGTCATGAGTGTGCTAATGGGGGTGTTAGACAAGGCTCTGTCAGGGACACCAGCGAGGGGAACCCCGACCCTGCGGGGGAGGGGAAAGCTTAGCATGTGGGGCTTCACAAGCCCGGCATCCTCTCCATTTCTGGGAAACACTGTCTCAGCTGCTCAGCCTCCGTTTTCCCTTCTTTTAGTGAAAGTACTTTGATTTCCTTTTCATGGAACCACACCTCCCATACCCACTCCCTCCTCTCATCCAAGTGATTCTATTCCCAGCATGGCGGGGCGGGGGGGGGGGGGGCGGTTGACAATGACCCTAGACCAAGCCAGTCAGGGCATCCGGTCCCTCTAACTGCAGGGACTCATTCAGGAACAAGGTCAGTCCCAAGTTGGTCAAATCAGAGTGAACCCTGGGACATTTGTAAACTGCAGGGAAAGAGAGCTTGCTCTGTTTTCAGTTGAAATTGGTGCTCTGAGGAAAGCCTGAAGCTAAGTATCACCATTAGGGAAAAGCCTGGCTGGGAAACGGAGCCAACTTCCAGAAGTGGAGCTGAAAGACTGAAGTGGTCAGGGGGCACCTGTGGAGCTCCTGAATTCGCTGCATTACATGACTTATCTGGTCCTAAGCCAGTAAATTCCTTTCTTGCATGACCAATTTGTGTTTTTAGTCATTTTTCAACTTAGGTAAGATCAGAAAAGAGGTTTCAACATAAAGAAGGAACACAAGTGTTGGCGAGAATATGGAGAAATTGGAAACCTCATACATTGCTGATAGGAACATAAAATTAGAGTCACCATGACCCAGCAATTCCTCTCTTAGACATATACCCAGGAGGACTGAAAACATATGTTCACACAAAGACAGAAATGTTCATGGCTGGGACATCACTGACAGTCCAGTGGTTAAGACTCCGCGCTTCCACTGCTGGGGCACGGGTTCGATTCCTGCTCGGGAACTAAGATCCCGCATGCCATGTGGTGCAGCCAAAAAAAAAAAAAGAAATGTTCATGGCAGAATTATTCACAATAGCCAAAAAGCAGAAACAATGTAAGTGTCCATCACCTGATGAATGGATAAACAAAATGTGGTATATACCTATTGTGGAATTTTAGCCATAAAAATCAATGGAGGACTGATACATATTACAAGATGGATGAGCCTTGAAAACATTTTGCTAAGTGATAGAAGCCAGATACAAAATGCCACATAGTCCATTTAAAGGAAATGCCCAGAATAGGCAAATCAATTGAGACAGAAGGTAGATTAGTGGCTGTAAGGGGCTGGGGCAGGGGCAGGAATGGGGAGTGACTGCTGAGGGGCACAGGTTTCTCTGGGGGGTGAGAAAGATGTTCTGGAATTAGTGGTGATGGCTGCCCAACCTTGTGAATATATTAAAAACCACTGAATTATACTTCACAAGGGTGCATTTCATGGTAGGTGAATTATATCTTAATAAAAATAAATGTGACAAAATGTTAACAGTTGGTAAATCTAGCTGAAAGGTATATGGGAATTCATTGTCCCATTCTTGCAACTTTTTAGCAAGTACAAATTTTTTTCAAAACAAAGTTGTTTTTTAAATGCTTAAAATAGGGACTTCCCTGGTGGTCCAGTGGTTAAGAATCCGCCTTCCAACACAGGGCATGCGGGTTCGCTCCCTGGTCGGGGGAATTAAGATCCCACATGCCGCAGGGCAACTAAGCCCGCGCGCCACAAGAGAGCCCATGCACCTCAACTACTGAGCCTGTGTGCCGCAATGAAAGATCCTGCGTGGCGCAACTAAGACCCGATGCAGCCAAATAAATAAATAGATATATTTTTTAAATGCTTAAAATAAATTCAAAGTCATTCCTTCTTGATCCCTCAGAGTGGATCTGGAGGGTGGGATCCCCCTCTCAGGTAGTTGGAGATTAGGGATGGCAGGAACTTTAAAGTCATCCAGGTCAGCCCCTCATTTACAGATGAGGAAACTGAGTCCCAGAGAGCAGTGCCTTTTAAAGGTCACACATCTTGTTGGTAACTATCTCCTCACACGTTTCAGATTGCTATTCCATCCTTTTCTCTAGAGCTGTTTACTTTTCTCCCAATCTTTCATCCACGTAGAATGCTTACCTGGACTCTCTCCAAATTCTCAACATCTTTCTGAAGTACGTAGGTCCAAGGTTGGGGGAAGGAAACCCACCATAGAGACGTATGTTAGCTACTGAACATGTGGTGAAGAAGGCATCACTCCAAGATCAGAAGAAATTTCAGGAGTTCTGAGGAATTAATGCAAAAACGTACCCTAATGCTGGCACGTGGCATCAGCCCCGCTGCTTTCTGCTCGTGCGCTGAGGCCTGCTCCCTCCCCATCCCACTGGGCTGCCTTCCAGATGGAGACATCGGGGTGGGACTGGGTTTAGCTGGGTGGTTCCCCCAAACAGCCAGGATGCCTGAGGCAGTGTCTTCAGGGGTGCCAAGCACTACTCAAGAGAAGCACTGAGCTCAAAGTAGAAAAGAACAAAGACGGGAAAGTCAGAAGCTGGGTGGGCCCGGGAATGGAGCTGGAAGAAAGGGGCAAGTGTAAGAGAGAAGGAAGAGACACAATTCCTGAGGACAGGGCCAGGGTAATCAAGGCCCAGTTTGCCTGTTTGAAAGTGGGCAAGCCTGATTTCAAGGCGCAGTCCTGTTCCAAGAAAGATAGGACACATGGAACTTCTGCAAGAGAGCAGAGCTGGTTGGTGCCCACATGTCCTATTGCCACAGTGAGAAGGGCTGAGGGGGAGATTACAGGCATCCCATCTCCATCTCGTAGGCTCATGCCAGCAAGGATCTCTGACTGGTGTAGGCCTCGCCCTCCTGCTCACATATCCCAACCAACACTGGTGGCGCCATCTCTGAATCCAAGACCCCATGTGTAACCATCCACATCCCCGGCGATAGGATGAAGCTCCAAGTCCTTGGCCACAGTTTAGGGAAAGGGACATGATCTCAGCTGGGCAAAAGAAACTCATCCTGGTCCTTAAACAAGAGGTTAGTGTCAGCCTGGGGCTGCCGGGGGCCATCTTCACCACCTTTGGAGAGAGACTGCCTGAGTCAAAGAGCAGAGCAGAGAGACGGAGAGAAATCGCGCCTTCACGTCATTGTTTGAGTCCCAAGATCTAGCCAAGTCATCTTTTCAGTTATGGGAACCAGTAAATTCCATTTAATTAAGATGGTTCTGTGTTAAGAGTTCCGTACCTTGCAATTGTGTTCTGACAATAACTTTGACATTCCAGACCCACATAGGCTGGGTCCATCCACCTAATCACCCCCCTCCAGTGGGTGTCATCACTGCTCAGAACACCAGCTCGGTGTTGCCTAAAGCCCGTCCCTTTCCACTGACAACATCGTTCTCTCAGGAAAGCCATTCTTCAAAGCCCGTATTACGTGTCTCCATCTCCATGAAGCCTTCCTGTCTCAAGGCTGAGCCTACAGTCTCAAGGGGCATCAAGTGCCCTTTGTCAGGTTTCTGCCTTCCTGACAGCTGGATCGGAAGGTCCTTTGTGGGGACAGAGCTTTGTGACCCATTAATTTAGTGGCTGAGAGCGTGGACAGCTGTGGGCGAGATG
Organism: Balaenoptera ricei; assembly: GCF_028023285.1. NCBI lineage: Eukaryota > Metazoa > Chordata > Mammalia > Artiodactyla > Balaenopteridae > Balaenoptera > Balaenoptera ricei. Next base: position 10,790,168 of record NC_082651.1, on the reverse strand, counting down.
TCAGCTGAAAAGATTCGCTAGTGATCTTGAGAAAACTGCTCTCCCCCAAGACACAACCACCTCTTCCTCTGTTCCCCAAGGCTCTCCCCCTGCTGCCCTTCACATCCTGAGTCTTCTCATGCGTGTGGCCCACTAGGCCTGCGCCGCTGGCTCCGCCTCCCATCGCGTGATGGGTCAGCAGGAACCGGGGCTCCTGGGTTCCCTACTCAGTCACCTGGCTGAGACTCCAGGCCCTGGGGGCCAACTGGGCCTGCTCTTCGGGGTCCGGGCCTCCACCCCACTTCCCACCCATCCCCTACTCCGCACACCCTCAGACTCTTCCACTTGACACCAGGCTGACCCTCCTTCACCCTCACCAGTCATTCAAATAAACCCTCCTTTCTCTTCTCAAAATCCCTCCAGGGCTTTCCACTGCTTTTAGATCCTTAAACGGGGCCCCCTTGCCTTTCTCGCCTCTTCTCTCACCACGTCCTTGCCGCCAGGTGTGCTTCTGCTTCTGCTTTCCCTCAGCAGGAATTCCTCCCACCCCACTTCCAAACACCCTCTTACACTAAGCTCATCCAGGAAGCCTCTCGGAGTCCCTGAGGTAGGAACCAGCCTCCCCTCTGGGCGCAGCACTTTTCCCAGCTGTCCAGTAGACCACTTACTTCACTCTACCTTTCCGTGGTCGAGTCCATCTCCCGGACTAAGAATATGAAATCTTTGGAGACAGGGCGCCTGAAGGTCATCACATTTCTCTCATGATGCCTAAACGGTGCTTTGTACACAAGGCGCCTTTCGTAAGTGTCTGAAATGAAATGACATGAGAGAGCGAACCCATTCCCAGCTCCCGAGAAAGACACGTACTCTTCCTGGGAATAAAAAAAGAATGCCCAAGTGGGCTGCTCCTCCAAGGGAGCCCTGAGATCTTTCACTGTGATGCACACTGGGGCCCAGCGTGTCGGCTGAAGGGGTGAATGGACGAAGGGAACGTGGGTAACCGCTGGAGGCATTGACGTTGGTCACGCTCCTGCAGCTGTTTGCACTCACACACCTCTCCCTGGAAGTCAGTGATCATTCCCCGTGGCTTCAAAAGGAAGTGCAGCTTCTTCTGCAAGTCCTGGCCCTGCAGAAGTCTATTTCTCTCCACACAAGGGCTGGAGTTCAGAAGCCACGCTCTCTCCTGCAGCTCACGGGATGCAGAGGGAAGAGCTCAGGGTCTGAAGTCAAGGACCTGGGCGGAGGCATCTATGGCTCCCAGCCTCGGGACCTCGGTGCGGAAGTTGTCAGGATTAGGAGGACCATTCAGGTGCAAACGCCTTGCATGGAGCGGGCACACTCAAGTCCCTTCTAACTTTTTGAAAATTACGCCCACACTTCCTCAATTTCTCCTGCCTCTCTAAGAGGAAGGGAACGAACCAACTCAGGGAAGCTGCGACAGAAAAAGGACAGGGAGCCATTGGCATTTACATTCTTATTTGTGGTTTCTGGTTTTTTTGTTTTGTTTTGCTTTTAATTTTTTTTTCTAGAAAAAAAAAGGAACACAACCAAGGGAATTTATATGACAAACTATCAGTGTCAGGAGGGCAGGGGAAAAGAGAAAGAAAGCCCAGAGGCATGGGTAGCTAATAAAAAGTGGGTTCCGAACCACGTGGAACGGTCCACAGGGTCATGTCTGGGTCCTCATGAGATGACCGGTCACTTTGGCATGCGTGTTCGGTGCCCGGTCTCCTGGTCCGCCTGCTCGGACCCCCAGGGTCAGAGAGAGCTGGCTGCACCCTGGAAATCTGCCAAACTCAGACTACAGCAAGTCAAGACTTAATTTAGCTCCTTGGCTTTGTGCTCAGGTATCACATGGCAGTCTTTCTTGCCTAAGAGAAGAGTCTAGAAGAGTGTGAGAGTCACCATGGGACACACTTTGGCATCACAGTGAACCCCACATGGCCACTCACTCAGGCGCAGACATGGCCTTCACCACCGACACAGGTGGTGTGTCTGTCCAGACATCCTCAGGCAGTCTGGCCAAAGAAGGACAAGGGACATGAGAGTCCCTGTCTAGCCACAGGTCAACAATGGTGTCCATTCTCCAGTCTTACTCTGTCTATCGCCTGTGAAGGACACGGGGATCCATCTGCTTTTCGGCTTAACACTGGACACTGATTCCAGAGAAGCTTGGCCATTTGGATCCACACCATAGGTCTCTCCGGTTTCTCCCACTTTACACCCCATATCTCAGGGCAGAAAATTCAGCCGATCCAGAGCCACGTGTGGCCAACAGAACAGCCTGAGTGATGGCCGGGCAAGAAAGAGCCGGTAGCACACTGTAAGACCAGAGTACATTCAAGAAGGGGAGAGGGGCATGCAGCAAGCTGCTGCCCCAGGTCACAGTCTAGGGGACACACTGAGCCTGAAGGGCACAGCCAGGGCCGCTCGCCTGACAGGGGGTTCTGACACCTCATGCAGCAGGGCCCCCCTGGCTGCAGTTCCTACATGGAGAGCGGCGGGCTCCCTGCCCAGCTGCGGCCCCTGTTCCTGCACGGAGGCCAGGTTACGTCTCAGTGCCGCGGTCCTGAGGAGCACCACGCTGGCCAGCCAGCCAGGCCGATGTGGCTCTGGGTTCCACAGGAAGGCCTCAGGGAGCCATGGTCACTGGGAGGGGGGAGCAAAGGAGGAGGGCTGCATTCTGCCAGGAGGGATTCGGGGAGGAACTACCGGGGGCTGGAAGGGTCTGCGGGACCCAAACATTGTAGAGCCAGAAGGGATGGGATAAACAGCTGAAGGACGACGATGACAGTCTTGTCGCTAGTTTAAAAAGAGAGTATTGGTGTTGTTGCTCAGTTTTGTTTTTCCCTTTTAAAACCACTCACATTTTAAAAGGTGACAGGGCTGGGGAGATTTGGCCCCCTTCACACTGATCCTTTCCGGGGGGCCTCAGGCTCACGCCGGGGCGCCGGCCACCAGGCAGGGGCGGGTCGGGGAGAGCACGTGCTCTGCTTCCCAGCAGCCACCCCTTCTCCCTGCAGAACCAGAGCACACGTGACAGGCAGTCCAAAGACTAAAGTGCAGAGAATTCCACAGAGCGGGCAGCCCGGTACTGGGCACTCCCAGAAGCGGCAGGGGCAGGGCTCAGCCCAGAGCTACGCTGTGGGGCACACGTGGACAGCTATGAGGCGATCCCGCAGGGCACGGTCCCCTTTCCCTTGGGCCCCGTGGACGCCTCTTCTAGCGGGGACCGTCCACTGTCAACAGCTCCCCAAGGAAAGTCTCAGTCTCAGAGATAGGGACCACGAAGGGGGAAAACGTGTACGACCATCCCTGGTTGGTAATGACAAGTGACCGTGGAACGAGAGGGGGGTGGAAAGAAGGGAAACAGTGTCATTATCTAAAACCAGTGAACCCCAGGTTTTGAGAGTGGGCATCCATGAACAACGCTAAAGGCAGAGTCTCTCCCGGGGAAGGTTGGTGAAGATGGTCAGGATCCTCCCGGTGAGGCCTACTGGGGAAAGGAGCACCTCTGGGTGTGGAGGGCGCTGCAGAGTGGGGAGGGCTGCCAAGGAGGAGGGCCCACGGCTGGCACTAGGGTGTGTAGGCCGGGGGCGGCTGGAACTGGTTGATGACCTCGTACTCCGCCGGGTAGGGCTCGTTCTCCTCCATCTCCGAGAGCAGCTCCAGCGCCTGCTCCTCTTCCTCCGTGGGGTAGTGGCGCAGGAGGTTGGCTGCTGTGGCCAGGATTGAGGCCCCGCCCGCGCCTGCCACCAGGTAGAAGCTAACAGCAAAGGTGACATAAACCTGGGAACCGTGGTACTTCTTATGTTGCTGCTGCTGGGCCAGGATGAGTTCGGAAGCCCAGTAAGAAAAACCGATGACAGTGGCACACTGCAGGACTGGGGGACAGAGGGACAGCAGAGAAAGGAGGTTAGCAGGCACCCTGCAGCCGGGATGCTTGAGGAATCAACTGCACTCTCTCTACCCAAACTCCATTTTCAGAGAACCTGCCTGGCCCCAGACACTGCAAGGGGGAGCTCTCGTGGCCGGGGCTGGGGACAGAGGCCTGACCTCACCCGGGCCAACTAGATTCTCTCTGTCTTAAGAATTTGGAATTGGGTACTTCCCTGGTGGTCCAGCAGTTAAGACTCTGCACTCCCAATGCAGGGGGCCCGGGTTCGATCCCTGGTCAGGGAACTAGATCCCGTGTGCCACAACTAAAGATCCTGCATGCCACAACTAAAGATCCCACATGCCGGAACTAAAGATCCCGCACGTGGCAGTGAAGATCCCACGTGCCACAACTAAGACCCGGCGCAGCCAAATAAATAAATATTAAAAAAAAAAAAGAATTTGGAATTGGGATACTAGGGCTGCTAGAAGTCATTGGGTGCTTCGAGAGGAAGAGACAAGGTCGTGCAGTTTGGGAGCTGGAGTCGCTGATACCCTAGGTCAAATCAACACACCAGCCCCATCAGAGGGAGGAGAGAAGCCTCGTATGAGCAGAGAAGCCTGGTCTGCAGGGAAGCAGGAAGGGGAGGAGAGAGTCAGAGACCATGTGCTCCAGGGAGACACAGGGAGACACCGTAGTTCCTCCCTTGCTCCTTCCAGGCCCCGTGAGCCTGGCTGAGCTTCAGATCCTGTTCTTAGAGAGCCATGATGTAAATCCTAACAATATTCTCTCCCTACAGCTCAGCCGAGTGGGTTTGTGGTCCTGGCAGGCATACATGCAAATGACGGAAGCAAGCTGCTCTCACACGCCAGTGCTCTGTGAAAGGCTAGAGCTGAAATGAGCATCGGGAACAGTGTCTGCTCCTGACACCCCTTCGCCCCCACCTGCAACTCCAGACAGGATGCCGCCCCTACCCGGTGGCAGTTCCTCCCCGACTGGGAGTAGCCCGAGCTTACCTGTGAGGATGTGGGCGAAGGCATAGCGACGGGTGATCTTCAGGGCTGGATGCTTGGGCCCAAAGACATCCAGAAGGAAGGCGGAGAGACTACACAGGATGCCCAGGAAGCAGAAGGCGGCGATGACCCGCAGGAGCAGGACCGTCTGGGGATTCATGCAGAAATCTGTAGGGGGAGAACCAAATCCTCAGGGTCCCAGGCAACACCCTGGGGCAGGAAGTCCCCACCTGGGAGGAATTCTCCCCTCCACCACAGGCCGGGCGAGCCAGGGGAGGACTGGAGGGAGGGCGTGGTCTCAGCTCCTGCTCCCAGTGGGACTGCAGAGGGGGTGGAGGAGCCTCCCTATTCGAAGACAGGACCCCTGGGTCACTGCTCCCGTGTGCCTCGAGTCCTTCCTCCCTTTCCAACAAGACTAGTCCAAGTGCAGGGCTCCACTTCAGTGTATGGCTGACCCTCGAACAGCATGGGCTTGAACTGCGAGGGCCCACTTATATGTGGACTTTTTTCTCAATAGTAAATACTACGGTACTACACGATCGGGGTTGGTTAAATCTGCGATGTGGAACCACGGATCCGGAGGGCCAACTATAAATTACACAAATTATACACAGATTTTCAACTGCTGGGAGGGTCAGCATCCCTAACCCCATTGTTGTTCAAGGGTTAACTGTACTTGCCATGCTCTCCTAACCATTTTTAAAGACCCTGACAATTAATCAGACATGTTAACTCATTCTGCTAAAGCATGCTTTGGGCTGGCAGGAAAAGCCTATTGACTTCTGAGCTGAGAAGGCCAAAGGGACAAAGGCCAGAGGCCCATTCAAGTCCATTCTCTATCCAGTCACTCATTCACCACCTTTTTGTTCAAAAAGAAGCTGAAGCAGTTTAGAGAACCTTGTAATTACAAGAGAGGACTAAATAGATGGGGAAAGCTGGTAGACTGGACCTCCACATTTATTTTTGCTCCCTCCCAGAACCCTACTAAAACAAAAGAAAAAAAAGATTAAGACATAAACCCACACAAAGAGGAGAAGGGAAAAACAAAATTCCGGAAACTGGGAAGTAACGGGACTTAGAACTAGAACTGACTTGACAGAATAAATAAACTGAAGTATAAGCCGGAAATGGGAAAAGCTAAGAAGCAACTAGGTTTACACCACAGAAGCCTGAAAGGCTCAGAAACGGACAGCCCCAAATACCTTCTAAAATGAGGACAAAGCCACAGGGGGGTGCTCGCTCTACCGAAATGAGGGAATGAACCAAGAAAAAGGAAGATACTAAAACAGGAGACCCAACATTCAAAGAGTAAAGAGCCCCCACTGTCATAGTGAAAGATACCAGGAGGACAACTACACACCAGACACATCAAGCAACCTACATTTCCCTCCAGGACTTTAATACCATTCTTTCCTTTTTTCTTTTTTTTTTTTAAATTCCATCTAGACCATACTGTCAGTTCCCTTTGATATCTACACGAACTGCCATAGTTCTAGAAACACACAGACAGAATAAAGGCTGGTCCAAAAAGATACCATTTTAAGCTGTGATAAAAAGTAGGAAATGGGCCTTAACTTCCTCTATTCAGCCACTGGCAAGTTCTTCTTTTATTTAGGCCATGGGTCACCAAGTGATTTGGGAAAATTTGAAAAGGGCTGGCAAGACTCACACTGTAGGCTCCTTTCCCGAGCTTTTTTTTTTTGGAGGTGGGGGAACCACAAGCTTTATTGGCTGAAAGTTCTCCTCAGGAGCCTGGCCTGCTGGGCTTTCCTGAGTTTTGATCTCAGGCTGAGAGGCTGTTGGACAGTGGTTATCACTCCCTCGTGCACAGGAGACTCACTGGGGTGCTGGTTGAGAGCATGTTCCCAAGCTCCAGAGATTCTCAGCTCTTGGTCTGGAGCAGGGCCTAGGAATCTGGATTTTTATCAGCAGCGCAGGGGGCCTGAGCCTTACACCCCAAGAAACACTGATCCTGGACCTAGAGGGAGGTGAACTGATGAAGAAGAGTCCAAAAACCTGGGGAGGGCACCTGAGATCGACAAAGCAGACTCAAACCAACCGACATTGATCGGCATCATGGGGTCCTGGACAGAGGGCACAGCCTCCCACACGGAAAAACCAGACCAGATATGCAGAGGCCCTGGGCCTTTGTGACAGCACGCACTCCCTGCCTCCTCAGGCTCAGAATTCACCAGGCAGATGTTGCCTGAGCCCACACATGATTCATACGCCTTGATCTGGCTTCAGAGCTACCTGTCACTCTCTTGTCAGCTAACCATCTGTTTTGGGGCCCAATCATTCAGCCTGAGTGATCGCCTGCTGCTAGGAGGCTTGCCTGTGCGTTAGCTCTGCCAGCAACCAGGTCCAGCCTTCATTTAATCCGGCCCTGCGGGCCTGAAGGGGTCTAGAAACCCACAGGGCCTCTCTGAAACCAAAGCTCCTGGAGACGGGGGCTGTTTCCTGGCTGCATTCTGAATATTGCTAAAAGCTCCCTGAGACAGTTCTTCTGGGGTCCACGTGGCGCGTGGCAGGGATGGGGCAGGACGAAAGTGTTCTAGTGCTTCCAAGAATAACCTGCGAGTGGCAGGGTATAGGGGCTTACATCACACTCCGCTCTGCAGCAGGCCGTGTTCAGATTCCTCCAGCATTACTCAACGTGACCTGGCCCTCTGAGTGATGCTTTAATTGTGGTACTTAAAGTCAATTCAGTGTTGCTTTTTTTAAAATTAATTTATTTATTCATTTATTTAATTTTTGGCTGCATTGGGTCTTCGCTGCTGCACACAGGTTTTCTCTAGTTGCTGAGAGCGGGGGCTACTCTTTGTTGCAGTGCGCGGGCTTCTCATTCTGGTGGCTTCTCTTGTTGCGGAGCACAGGCTCTAGGTGCGCGGGCCTCAGTAGTTGTGGCACGTGGGCTTCAGTAGTTGTGGCTCACGGGCTCTAGATCGCAGGCTCAGTAGTTGTGGCGCACGGGCTTAGTTGCTCCACGGCATGTGGGATCTTCCTGGACCAGGGCTCGAACCTGTGCCCCCTGCGTTGGCAGGCGGATTCTTAACCACTGCGCCACCAGGGAAGCCCTCAACTCAGTTTTAATTTAGCAACTAGTTTTAACTGAAAAATGTAACACACAGGGCTTCAAAGATACTTTCTTTGGCTGCATAAGTGAGTACAGGATGTTCATTTGATTACCATCCTTTAAAACGTACGTCCACTGGATACACTTCTATGTGTCTCATGTTTCAGAATACACTTAGTAATAAGGAAGACTTGCACAGATGTCCAGCTGCCCCTCCCAAGAGACAAATATTGTTGGCACTTTCTTGTGTGCCCCTCCAGGTATTCCTGCCTGTGCACACAGGTGGGGCAAACGTTATCTTAGTTAAGCCTCACTCCACTCTGGGGGATTCATCACATGGTTCAGATGAGGAATTGGAGGCTCCAGGAGGCTAAGTGACTTCCTGCAGGTCACTCGGCACAGAGCTAGACTCCAAATCCGGGTCAGGCTCCCTTGCATCATGATGCTCCCAATCACCAAGCACCAGTTAGCCGTTTTCATTTTTCCCCGATGGAGCTTATCAATCAAATCCTAAAGAGCTGTATTTGAATGAAAGGTCAAAAGTGGCTATGAATGCTGGCAGAGCCATCGTCAGTGCCAGCAGCTGCTGAGCTCACTAAGGGAACAGCTGGAAGCATGAAATCTCTTCTAGGCAGAAAAGGTTCGGGTCGTTAAGCAATGAAAGGAGCTCATATTGGGAATTATTGGGCAAAACCTGCTGGGTGTGGTCTAAGCTTCTGCAGTCATCGGAGCCTGGCTCTTAAAAGCAGAAGTCACTGGACTTGGCACCCAATCCTAGCCCTCCCACAGATTATATGTCACCTTGAGCAAGTCACTGAATGCCCTTGGCCTCTGCGCTCACCCTGTCAAAGGGAAGCAGTAACACCTGCGCCACCTGCACAAAGTGCCGCGGGTGAGCCGCCCCGCTCCCTCTGCGCTGGGCGGCCACAGCAGTGTCTCTTCTCTGGCGTGCCTTTCCTCCTTACACCGAGACTGCCCCGTCCACACACGTCAGCCAGTGTGGGCCAAAGGAGGAGCCCGCTAATGCCAGACTGAGGACCTGTGCCACCAGGGTGATGATGCAGTACAGAGAAGGGGCTTTGGACCCACAATTCAGACAGGTTTTGTTTCTACGTGACGCCTTCTGCCTTTCTCTACTCCAAAGCTCTGAGCAAACCTTCAGGCTCAGCGGGGAAGCCAAGTGGGGACTTTCCTTGGACTGATGCTAATACCCCAGGAGCCTGCCCTACACCCCACAGCGGTCTCAGAGCACACAGGGAAGACAGGCAGCGTTATCCCTGACACGCTTAGAACCCAGCTCAGACTCTCCTGGGGTCGGGATCTCAATGTCCCTTTCTTTCCTCCCTGTCAGACATCAGTATGGCAGGGAGGGCAATGAATATCTGCTCCATTGAGAGGGCTGCCAAAGAGAAGCAAAATCCTCAAATGTTATGTGTGTGTTATTTTATTTGTGGAGCGAAACGGCACATGGGGCAGGGTCCTAATTTTAAACTCAAACCAGTGGTGCAGGGAATTCCCTGGTGGTCCAGTGGTTAGGACTCCGTGCTGCACTGCTGGGGGCCCAGGTTTGATCCCTGGTCGGGGAACTAGGATCCCACAAGCCGTGTGGCGCAGCCAAACAAATAAACAAACAAACAAAAATTGTTTAAAAAAAACGAAACGGTGGTGCATCCACTACACTCCAGTAAGACAGAATGCATCCTACCCTCCAGTGGTGCTGTGGCCTGTTTATTTTGGTAACTATTGCTTGACTGTCCCCTCCAGTCACTGGGGAAGAAGGCAGCTGCTGTGTAATAGGATCCCAAGGAACTGACTTTGCCCAAGGTCATTGGTAAGTCACTGGGCTGGATTTGTTTTGAAGGCCCTGGCTCTTCCTGTCTACCTGCCCATGGCTCTCACCCCTCCTGACCCAAAGAGGCTGCAGGCAGGACGCTTAAAGTGGCTTCTGGCCAGTTCCCTTCTGTCCCGTCTCCTATTTCCCCCCTCACTGGAGTCCCTGAGCCAGAGGCACGTCTCCGGGGGCCCCAGTCCTTCCAGCACCCACCTGCGCAGCCACTCCCCAGTGTGACTTTTTTTTCCAACCAAGGCTTCTGGCACAAGACTCCAAGAGGGCCCTCCAGTGCCTGGCAGGGTCATCTCACAGATACCAATGGTCCTAGCCCAGCTGCCTCTGAGTACAGGCCCCACGGGATCGGGAAATGCCAGCTGCATCGGTCACCACCCCTCAGACATTCCGGCCCTTCCTGGAAGGCCCTTGATCTTCCCGTGGCTTGCTGTCAACCGTGATTCCCCTGACTTCACATCCTAAACTCCCTCATTCTCCAGAGATGCTTCCTGAGGCTGTGGTCCCTGCTGCCCTTTGCTGGGCAAGCGTGAGACGCAGAGAGGGACTGGGGCTCAGAAGGAGTGATTCTCTGGGCTCCCCTGCTGGGGGCCACCATCGGTCTGGGCACATCTCTGCCCGCCCCCCCACCCCCCCCCAGGCCCAGACTGAAGAAGAGCTTTGTGAGGAGCAGGGGAGTGGCAGAATTCTGGTCGGATCTTTTAAGCCGACGGCATTTGTTAAAGCCTTCAGGGCTCTGGGAATGACAGCGGGAGGATGAGTGGCTTTGCCTCAGCTCACCAACGTAAGGTGATGAGGAATAAAAAGGCGCAGCTTTGTCTAGGCTTGTGATAAAAACTCAACTAGAATGGGGAAATAAGAGGCCTGGGACAGCTCTGATGGAAGGAGAAAGAAGCCCAGTGTGCGCTACGGTACAGTGGTAAGAGTGGAGTCCACGCCACTCAGATCAGCTGTGTGTCCCTGAGCAAGTGACCTGACCTCCCTGAGCCTGAGACACGTGTGTGTGTCTGTGTGTCTGTGTGTGTGTGTGTGTGTTGGAGCGGGGGGTGGGGTGATGACAGTCCCTACCAAATAAAGATGTTGTTTAGGGGACACTACAGCCAGGCGTGAAGTGGGTTTAGCACAATGCCTGGCACTCAGGCAGGGGGCCAAGAAATGGGAAGACACCGTCCCAAAGCCTGCTGGCCCTGGCCGCTCCCTGTCGCCTGCAGATACCTGGCAGAGTCTGTTCTCCCTCTGGAAGCATCTACAGGCACCGGATCTGTACCCCACAGCTCTGCTCCCTCCTGAGATGGGGAATTTCCCAGGCTTCCATGCTAGGATATCTGCCAGGCCCTGAGGCTCAGCACAATCCCACAGAATAGCGTACATCTGAAGGCCCACTGGGCACCAAAAAACCAACTGGTACAAAGAAGAAGAAGAAGAGAAACAGGGACCCTTGGATTCCTCACCTTCTTCTGTGGTAGCTCAGGAGGTACCACTGTCAACTCCTTTATAAATGGACACCAAGTGTTCCCAGCTTGTAATGGCCAAGAAGATGGCCAAGGAAAACCAGGCTGAAACTATTCATGGGTAAGATCCCTAAACACACGAACAGGCATAATGTAAAGGTGAAGGCGACGTGCTTTATAAAAGACAAAACCTGGCTTGGATTATTTCTCAGAAAAGGTAAATATATGCGTAAACAAAGGAGAACTGCACCAAGAATTTATTCTTATTTTTGACATGGCTTTGACAAGGATGCACGCCAGAGTGGACTGAACAATCATGAGATCATTCCTTATGACGGCTGAAGTAAAGCAAAGGTTACAAAACATAGAGACAGCGTCACTTTAAACTGGAGTCAACGGTGAGGTACACTCAGCTATGCCACTCCCAGCTGTGTGGCCCTGGAGAGATCACTTCACCTCTCTGAGACACCAGTTTCCTGGACCTTTGGAATGAGGACATGGGATCAGATGGCCCCTCCCCTCATGGCATGAATTTCACGAGCCTCCGTAGGAATGATCTGAAATGGAGAAGCATCGTGAACTCTCTCCCAGTTTGGAAATGACACCAAGCCCTTGAAACACTGACCACCAGGGGATCAACTACCAAGGTCTGGGTGAAGCGGTGGAAAGGTGGCAGCTGTTCCTCAAAAAAAGGCAAGTGCAGGGGAACGCGCTAAGGGAAAAACCATCCAGACTCAACTCAAGCTTGATGGGCTTTCTGCCATCAGCTACACGCCACAGAAAAAGCTGCATGTCACACAGCCTCCATCGTGTGGATAACTTTGCTCGTAATGAGCCAATGCAGAGAAAGCTATCATCAAGGTGAAATCTAGAAACAAACCAGAAGCCCCCAACCTGTTCTCTACAAAATCATCCTAAAGCTTCAAAGACTCAAGAGAAATGCAAAACAGCAAGAGAACTCTCAGAGAAAGACAAGA